>NC_080413.1:1310714-1637142 GCF_030265065.1 Corythoichthys intestinalis
TGTGTTTTTCATTCATTCAGTCATTCATTCATTCATTTTCCATGCCGCTTTTCCTCACGAGGGTCGCGGAGGTGCTGGAGCCTATCCCAGCCAACTATGGGCAGTAGGCAGGGGACACCCTGAACTGGTTGGATGTGTTTTTTAGCTTCTAATGTTTTTTTTTTAATTCAAATAATATGTATATATATATGTATAATATGTAATAATAATATGTAATAATATGTATATAATCACAGTCCCAGGCTTCAACAGGGACCGTGTGCTTTGGTCAGCTGAGACCAAGATTGAGCTTTTTGGCAACAAACACTCTAAGTGGGTCTTGCGTGCCACGAAAGATGCGCATGCTGAAAAGCACCTCATACCCACTGTGAAGTATGGGGGTGGCTCAGTGATGCTGTGGGGCTGTTTCGCTTCCAAGGGCCCTGGGAACCTTGTTAGGGTGCATGGCATCATGAATGCTTTGTAATATCAGGACATTTTAAATCAAAATCTGTTGCACTCTGCCCGAAAGCTGAAGATGGGTCGTCACTGGGTCTTTCAGCAAGACAATGACCCTAAACATATGGCCAAATCTACTCAGAAATGGTTCACCAGACACAAAATCAAGCTCCTCCCATGGCCATCTCAGTCCCCAGACCTTGTTTTGTTGCCAAAAGGGGGTTGTACAAAGTATTAACACCAGGGGTGCTAATAATTGTGACACACATTATTTGATGTCAAATAATTTTATGTGGGATTTTTCCCCCACTGAATGAATGCACTTGTATTGAAGTTTGGATTTTTCTCTTTTTTTCCATTAAGGTCCCATATTATTTGAATTTTTTAAAAAAATATTAGAAGCTAAAAAACACCTCTTTTTCAGGGGTGCCAATAATTATGGAAGGCACAGTACATATATGACATTTGTAATGATTGACGGCAGAACGCAAGGTGTTTTTTGCGGGGCTCACGTGATTTGGTCCTCTCGCGAGAGTCGACGCAGTTTGGCGCACAAATAATCATCTTCACCTTCATCTGAAGACCCGCTCGTCTCGTCTCGACTCGCTAGCTCGGACCCTTTCGGCGGTAAGGCATTCAAGCAGCGCCTGGTCGCGCGCGCTGCGAGCGGATAGGCGCGTGCTCGCTCGCGCCTGACAAAAGGTGCGCGCGCGCGCGTTATGCAAATGCGAGGCGTGACGTACGCGACGTTGCTCGCCCTCTTGCAGGTTGGCAGGCAGGTCTGCGAGCGCGATGGAGGCTCCGTCGGTTCCGGTTCCGTCCGCCCACAGCCTGGTTCTGCTGCAGCAGCTCAACGTGCAGCGCGAGTTCGGCTTCCTGTGCGACTGCACGGTGGCCATCGGCAACGTGTACTTCAAAGCTCACCGAGCCGTCCTCGCCGCCTTCTCCAACTACTTCAAGATGATCTTCATCCACCAGACCAGGTCAGCCCAACGCAATGACGCGTGCGTGGGAATCCCTTGAGATACGAGTTGAACCCAGCATTTCAAACTCTCCGCTCCAGTGAATGGGAAAAAAGCCATCAACTCATTTGCCTCCATTGAAGGTGAGAGACCGGCTTGGACGTCTCTTGCCGTCAATGGGGCTGAGGCCTTCACTGGCAGCCTTTCCAAATCAAATGGATTGGACATCTATTGACAGTTCATAGATACGCTCTAAAGAGCATCTGAACAGTCGATAAAGAATAAATCGCTGTCTTGTATTGTTTCGCTTATTAGTTTATAAATATACTAGGGCTGTCAAACGATTAAAAATTTTAATCGAGTTAATCACAGCTTAAAAATGAATTCATCGTAATTAATCGCAATTCAAACCATCTATAAAATATGCCATATTTTTCTGTAAACTATTGTTGGAATGGAAAGATAAGACACATGACAGATATATACATTCAACATACTGTACATAAGTACTGTATTTTTTTATTATAACAGTAAATCAAGATGGCATTAACATTAACATTCTGTTAAAGCGATCCATGGATAGAAAGACTTGTAGTTCTTAAAAGATAAATGTTAGTACAAGTTATAGAAATTTTATATTAAAACCCCTCTTAATGTTATCGTTTTAATGTGTAAAAATTTCAATCAAAAAATAAATAATAATAATAATAATACATTTTATTTATAACACACTTTACATTTGAAAAACAAATCTCAAAGTGCACATTGCCAGAAAAAAATTAAATAAAATAAAAATAAAAGGACTAAGAATAAAAGAGTAAAAGCAAAGCAGACAGAAGCACAGATAAAATCAGATAAAAATTAGACAGTCAAATAAAATTAGCTAGAATAAGCTTTTTTTAAAAGGTGAGTTTTTAGTCCTTTTTTAAATGCCTCCACCATTTTAATCTGTTTGAGCGGGGGCATTTGCGTTAATTGCGTCAAACATTTTAACGTGATCAATTTAAAAAATTAATTACCGCCCGTTAACGCGATCATTTTGACAGCCCTAAAATATACAGTATTCCATATACAGGTAGTCCCGGGGTTACGAATGAGTTCCGTTCCTACGCTGGCGACGCAACCCGAGTTTCCGCGCAAGTGGGAATTAACCCTTTAAAAAAAATAACTATCCAAAAAGTCCAAAAGTAATGTATTTTGTTTATTGATTGAGGATACACTGCCATCTGGTGGTAGAGTTGGGTGTGGCTAGACTATTGCCTTGCCTTCTATTACTGAGTAGGAGACTCGTCTGACATGGATATAGGAGAGCTGGCCTCTGGTTTGGCCCACATAAGGCTGTAAGGTTTTTCAGCTAATAGATGTTTGTGTATGCATTTGTAATTAGTAGTAGTTACGTGAGAGCGATTTGCTATGAGAATTGTAAATACGTTAGCATTTGTAGCATGTAAGCTAGCGGAGTTACTGTTTACGCAGCTTAAAAAAAAAGACGACTGGAGACAATGGCGGACAAGACTGTCGTCGTAAAGTCGAAATCACCCAAGTCGAGTCCGTCGAAACCCGGGGATTTTGCTCGTTATATTTCTTGTTTTTTCAAATTTATGTTGTGTAAAGGCGAACAAGACCACCACATTGATAATAATGGTTAGTTTGCGTTGAAGGAATCTGACCTTTTAGCCAGATTGCCGGAATCACGCCAGCCGAACCGCCGGCCCCGCGCTGGCGCAGCTCCAAAGACCTGGGTCCGCAAGACTTCGACAACCCAGCCAAAAGGCCGAACTTCGCGCGTTCACCTTAGTCTTAACCCCTTGTAGTGATTCCATTTTGAAAGCTGGAAAAAGGCTTCGAAGCACAAATTGACGATTTATTCAGGTCAACAGCAATCATACAGCAAGGCGAAACGGACTAGGCGAGGGGGCAGACTCATTCCAAGGTCACCATATCACGGGTCAACAAGAGGTTCCCGAGAAAAATGACAATGTTTAGTTAAACATTCAGTCTTTTTGAAGGCTCTTGCGGGGCGGGCTGTGGACAGAAGAAGGGTATGCTTGGGCACGGATCGTTTAGGGGGAATGAAGGAAATAGTATCTTTTCTCGTATTTACCGATCGACTGTTTGTATTACTCTAACACACTTGATATAATCAATCAGGGAATAGTATTGTTTCTCAGATTTACTCTTTGACTGTTTGTATTACTCTAAGACACCCATTATAAAATAAGGGAAACAAGCAGAATATAGGGCATAAGAGATACATGATGCCCTCTTATCACGGAAGCCCAACGTGTGCGTCATGCAACTGACTGAGCAAGATTGACGCTGACCAACTCTTGCGATCAGTTCTCCCAGACAGTCCAGAAGAAAAGGCGGGACGTCCTATCCCAACACAAGGAACACCGGAGAACGGCCGATATCCAACTGACAACACGACTAATAAGACTCCAAGAGCCACTTTGACGCTGAGGTGGCAAAATCCACAACCCTTGTTGCCCAGACAACAGTAACTCCCAAATACTCCTGTCCAATCCACAAACAGACAATAATCCTAAACAATGCCCAAGCACACCCTTCTTCTGCCCACAGCCCACCCTGCGAGAGCCTTCAAAAAGGCTGAATGTTTAACTAATCGTCATTTTTCTTGGGAACCTTTTGTTGACTCGTGATATGGTATTTTCCTAAATTTCCATGTTCGCGGTGAATCAGTAACAGTTACAGTAACATGTTTATTGATTAGAAAATGCAGAATAAATGAGATTTATTGATTACAATCCCACAAGAGCAAGCAAACAAGTATCAACAAATGTCAACGATGACGCTAGACTTGAGCTTGTCAACCCCAGAATCCCCGCGTTACAGCAAAACAAAATGTCCCTTTAGCAATGAAAATCGCTTACCGTGATAAGTGAGTGGGAAGCCAGCAACACTTCAGTAAAGCGGCAAAGGGACAAAGCCAGGCGATCCGTACGTGACCCGCTGGCGGACCTCACGGGTCGCCCGGAAATGTTCGGTTTATGTAGGGACGCGCCCGCGGAGGCGGAGAGGCCAACGTCCGTCCCGAGCAGTGCGGCCCTGGAAAATGACAAACATTAAAGCTACTTTTGGTTCAGCCCCCTTGAAAAAGGGCTTTTCACATGGGACAAATGAGCTGTGCTGCAACAGATGCAACAAATGGTAAATATTATGGGTGCAAAACAAGTTATCTCTATGGGACCCAGGCGTGGAGTAAAACAATACTATGATGCAAAACAGGTTATCTCGTGAGATTCTCAAGCGCGTCTCCTAACTATGGGAACAAGGTGAAAAACAATAGAAGTTGTTCCAATCTATGTCACAGAAGCAATCATACATCACAAAAGCATAATGTAATATTTCCCCCCATCACTCCGCCCTTTGACCTGGATTGAATTTATCATAAGGCATAATGTGCTAATTCACTTCGGGTCACATAATATTTTCTCCATCTTATGGTGACCTTGGAACGAGTCTGCCTCCTCGCCTGAGTCTTTTTCTGTTTTGCATTGCCGTTTGATTTCTGTCGAATCAGAAGAAATTGTCAACTTGTGTTTCGAAGCCTTTTTCCAGCTTTCAAAATAGAGTCAGTACAAGGGGTTAAGACTAAGGTGAACGCGCAAAGTTTGGTCTTTCGGCCGGGTTGTCGGGTTCTCGCTGGCCTGGGTCGTTGAAGCTGCGCCAGCGCGGGTCCGGCAGTTCGGCTGGCGCGATTCCGGCGATCTGGCTAAAAGGTCATATTTCTTCAGCATGCACGATTTGTTCGCATCGTCAAACTTGAAGTTTGAATCGTATTTTAGGGAAGAATTTACATTGTCGTTTTCTTCCAAACAACCACTAGCGGTCAAGTCCATTGAGTCTATGGCGCTCGTACAGCAAATTCACACTTGAGGAACTCAAAGGTCGGTTCGCTCGTATCTCGAGGCACCATTGAGGCGTAGTGTCAGAAATGATCCACGCTAAAGGCTTAGCACCCGGATGTGTTGTGATTGACGTTAACGTTCTGTGTCAGCGAATGCATCAAGATCCAGCCGACTGACATCCAGCCCGACGTCTTCAGCTACCTGCTGCACGTCATGTACACGGGGGCGTGCCCCAAGCAGCCCGTGGAGCCCGCGCGTCTCGAGGACGGTATCAAGTTCCTGCACGCCCACCAGCTGTGTCGCAAGAGCGCCGAGGGACCCGGCGCCGGTGCGGACGTCCCCATCGCCGACTCCGTGCGCACATCAAACCTGTACGGCATCCAGATCTCCTCCCAGCTGGCCGGTAAGGAGGCGCCCGCCGGGGGCGAGTCGCGGGGGGCACGCGCCCGCTCCCAGCCATCGCTGGCCCCGGGGTCGGAAGGCGAGCGCTCCGACGGTCGCGCTTCTTCGCCGCGGGACGACTTCGACATCTCCTCCGCCATCAAGCAGGAGCGCCCGGACGACGAAGGACCAGGCTCGCCGCCCCACGTGGACGACGCGGCGTGCAAAGAGCGGCCGCCGCCTCTGGCGTGTCCCCGCTGCGGCCACCGCTGCGCCTCGCCCGAGCGCCTGCGCCAGCACCTCTTCAGCCACGCCCTGCGCCCCGCCCTCTTCGCGGAGGTGCCGCCCAACGAGGAGGGCGGCGGCTTCGAGGACGAGCGTCTGGACGCCGGACGCCTGGAGGAGGCGCTGCGGCAGAGTCGGGCGCTCGCCGCCCAGCTGGCGGCCGAGCTCAGGAGGAGCCGCGCGGGAGCGGAGGCGCCGGGGTCCGCCACGCCCGCCGCCGGCCACTCCCGCAAGCGCAAAATGGCGTGCGCCGTCTGCGGCGTGCGCTTCTCGCACAAGAGTCAGCTTCAGGAGCACATGTACGCGCACACCGCTAAGCCGCCCCGGCTGCATCGCCACAGCCAGCTCTTCCACAGCTCCGCCCACTTCTGCCCGGAAGGGGGCGGGGCCCCGGCCGAAGACGCCTTCCCGGACGCTCGCGACAACGGGAGCTCCGCCTACTCGCTCGACTCTGAAATTTCGCAGGAGAGCGGGGACGGGGGGCGGGGCGAGTGACGCGGGGCCGGCCTAGATCAAGGGTGTCAATCATTTTCTCACAGACCACATTCTTGTCATGGTTTCCTTTTCATGACTGCGGACCCATATAAATGTAGGAAATTCTCAAATATACACAACAAATTAAGTCATACATGGTTGTGAAATCTAATTTTTAAAAAATATTTTTTTGAAATTGTGGACTGGTATCAAAAATACTTACTCTTTTTAAAGTGACAATAATATACAATTGGTATATTTTAGCGATAAAAGCCGAATTTGAGAGGCGTGGCTTCTGTGCCAGACGGCCACTCCGTGTTTTGTCCTCTGTGTGGTTTTCAAAGTAAAAGCTCTGATCCAACTTGTCTGATCTCACTGCTTTTCCAAGGAC
The DNA here is from genome assembly GCF_030265065.1 of Corythoichthys intestinalis. Classification (NCBI taxonomy): domain Eukaryota; kingdom Metazoa; phylum Chordata; class Actinopteri; order Syngnathiformes; family Syngnathidae; genus Corythoichthys; species Corythoichthys intestinalis. The sequence continues at coordinate 1,317,518 of NC_080413.1, forward strand.
GGGACAACCTTAAAATTCTCCGCCATAGACTTCATAACTATTGACCTGACACCTCATCATTCTTTGCGTCATGCCCAGTGTTCAGATTACAGTCATCAGATTACAGTAACGCGTTACTGTAATCTGATTACTTTTTTCAATAACGAGTGATCTAATGTGTTCATTTTTCTAAACAAGTAATCTGATTAAAGTTAGTTTCCTTAATGTCTCTGCGTTACTGTTTTTTCATTGCCTCATAACATATGTAGAATGAAGAATATTGTAGTCATGTACGAAGAGTATTTTGAATAGAAAATGCTAAAATAAAAGGTTCCCGGTACGTGTTTCCATGACAGCCTCTTAGCTATTTCCTGTTTTGATCTCGCGTCACGTGTTGTGGGACTGAGGCGGGTGGACATTTGCGCCGAGTGTTGAGACATTGTGAGGGAATGTTGATCTGTGGATATCCATGAATGAAGGTGAGTATTTTTCCTTCATTCTGGAGGGTATCAGCAAAAGGTTGGACCCCCTACATGCGCGGCCGTTACGTAGCTTTGCCGTAGCAACGACGGGCAATCATATGCGTGTTGCACATTTATGCCATGAGGTGATGTGTTCGTTGAGCATCTGTGGGATGTGTTGTAAGTCCGATTGAGTGCAAAGTGCTTAGTTGCCAAATTGACTGCGTGTGTTGAGAGAAGCACTTACGGGTTGTGCACGCGCATCCGCGCCCGCCACCACCTTTGCAATTTTGTGCTGTCAGTTTGCATTGTTTTACATTGGCACTGATATGCTGTTAACCATAACCCGAAATTCAGAAGTTTTGACATTAGGCTTAATCTTAGAGTTAGCGGGGTTTAATTGGTCGGTGGAGTTGATTTTTAAAAAATTCCAAGCAGCTGTCAGTCAATTTGTTAGTTTCAGGGCTCCGGAGTGGCTAAGCTAGCGCGAAATTCTGATATTCCCCTTTAAATTCAATCATCAGAAAGTCAATTACACGTGATGACATTTTTCTGTTGTCATTCTTATGTTGAGGCGGCAAAGGGAGAAAAATGGGTGAAACGTAACTGATAGATGACTTTTAAAGTAACTTAGTTACTTTGATAATGAAGTAATCAGTAATGTAACTACTTTTTTGAGGCGTAATCAGTAATTAAATTACTTTTTCAAGTCATCTGTGACAACACTGGTCATGCCTTACGATAGGGGGACGAGCTTCATTTACTAATAGTCAGCCGAAGACGGCACATGCTCATGTCCAAGCTGGTGTTAAGCAGGGCCGGCCCAGGCCATTTGGGGGCCCTAAGCAAAATAATGCAAAGGGGCCCATATTTTTGGCCCACCATTGCGTCACAGCGTACTGTGAAACCCATACATGCAATCCGACCCATACGTCCATATTTTGTATATTAATCAGATTTTGTTGCACTGCATACTTCAAACTTCTCACCCCAAATGATTGTCAGTACTTACAGTAGATAGCGTCAAAACGTTTTCTAAAAGAGGAAAGAAAGAAGTTAAGGAAGAACTTTTATTTTTTTAAGCTTGTAATCAAGTATCAAAAGTCACAAAAGTCAAATAAAGCAAACTGTAGAAAACAAAATAGAATATGAATTAAACAATTGCCAGATTAGGGGCCCCCTAGTGGTCAGGGGCCATAAGCACCTGCATAGTCTGCGTATAGGCTGGGCCGGCCCTGTTTTAAACTTGGATTTTTGAAAAAGTATGTAAGCTGCACCGTATGCAAACAGAAAGCATTGTCTCAGGAGTGATTTGTTCGATGATTCAAGGTAAATATATATATATTTTTTTGTACAATGCATGCATTTTTAAATGTGAACAAAAAAAAATCAATGGAAGAAATCAGCCACTACTGCATTGCCATCATAGTTCGCCATATTTACGTACAATAAACGCTAAATGCATGTTTTTTTTTGTTTTTTTTTTGCTTTTAACCAAGAATCGAGACTGTTTTATAAATATTAAATATAAATATAATAATATAATATAAATATATTGTATAAATAATGCCTGCCTGAAACATAAAAGCAATTTTGAAATTAAGCACACATTTGGTGTAAATGTATATTATATTTAATTTGTGCTAATATTTACAGGAATAAACATGTAGCAGTCTGAATGATAAAAATGTTCCACAAACCGAGGAGAGCGCTACGAACCTGCACTGATTTGAGTCAAAAGGTCACAAGACCAATTACAGTGAAAGACTTTTTGCGATTTTGCAAGATCTCCCACTTAGAAATCATGAAATTTCATCGTAGCTGCATGTCCACTGTGAGAGTGATAATCAATAATCTTCCCGCCTTCGACGGGGGCGGACGTGTTTTCTTTGCTGCTGCTTGCTGCTATCTTCGTCAGTCTAGTCTTTCTGCTTTTTTTTGTATTTCCTCTGTGGATCGACAGCACTGGTCTCATATTGTTGAAATTCGCCTCCCCAGACAAGCCGCATGGAAACCTGAACAAAGTGCCGCTCTGCCGATGCTGCCTCCGCGCGCGCCAAGCGGGAAGGCGGAACTTCGCACGTTCATCTCGGATGTTAACCCTTTGTTCTGACTCCATGTTCCAAAAGTTTGAAAAAGACTCGCCGAAAGCAGGATGACAATTTATTCATCGACAATGGTCAAAAACAGACGATGGAGGGACAATTCTGGATCCAAAACAAGGCTACATGTTTTCGAGCAGCAAAATTTGTGTTATCTCAGTGTCCAGTGTTTTTAAGTCTCAAGCGCCTGCTATCAACTTTGTTATCCGGGCCGGCTCTACTTGTTGTCGGACAAAGAGCGCTTTATCCTTGCAGAATTCATTTGCAAGTTTTGGTGCGTCAATCTTGCTCGTGGCGCACACGTTGGGCTTCTATGATAAGATGGCGTTGTGTATTTATTCTGCTTCTTTTCATTAAACTATGGTGTGCTATCTATTCTACACTAGGTGTGTCAGATCAGTACAGTCCCACAGTAAATATGAGAAATGATAATATTCCCTGATTAATTGTATTCCGTGTGTTCGAGTAATGCAAACAGTTAGACGGTGCCTACGAGAAATGGTACCATTTTTCCATTTCCCCCTTAGGGGCCCCGAAAAGGTGATTAACGTTACTGTGTCAAGGCCACTGAGTGAAGTCTGCCTAAACTATAGTTAAATGAATGTGTTAGACTAATGCAAACAATTATATGGCGTGTGGGAGAACGGTACCTTTTCCCTTCAATATGAAAATGGATCCGATTAGTTGGTCTCTCAGCGCACTTGACGAGATTTTTTCAACAAGACACGGTGCACCACGAGAGCTGTCTTTCCCAGACGGGACCTTCGCCGCTGGTTATGTAAGATTAATGGGATCACTGGAAGCCAACGTGTCTTACTATCCTGTCCGTGGAAGATATCAAGGATATTTGGCGGTCGTGGGGTTCCTTCTGCTCGGCTTAGGAGGTGGAAATCAAGGATTAATAAATCATTAAATTAACCACGGATCAAACGGTGCGACTCAAGGCATTGGAGGATCACGTCGAGGCTCGGATCGAGAACCGGCTCCGTGGACTCACGGTTCGGTCCGAGGAAAGATGGAGAAAAGTGGACGCTACCTTGCGGCAGGTGAGGAAACCATGATTTTGCCACCACCAAACTTCACTGTTTTGTGGCAAAAGGTGGATTTTTCAGATGAATCTTCCATTGAATTACTCCACAGTCGCCGCAAATATTGCAGGAGACCTACTGGAGCCTGCATGGATCAGAGATTCACTCAGTGAAGTTTGGTGGTGGCAAAATCATCGTCTGGGGTTACATCCAGTTTGGGGGTGTGCGAGAGATCTGAAGGGTGGAAGGCAACATAAATAGTCTGAAATATCAACAAATCTTCGCTGCCTCTTACACAGAGGCGTAGCAAGGGTCCCCAGAGTCCCAGGCAACAAGCAACATGGGGCCCTTCTGAGTACAAACTCGTGCAGTGTATGAACACAAAGGTGGGGGGGTGCGACTGCGCGCTGCGTGCAGTCATCTTGGCCATAAAAGTGGCGAAAACTAAGCCACTTTACACCGACTCATATGGATGTACTTACATTCGTTCATGGACGCACACATTTTAACAGGTGGCCGTCCTCTGCTCGAAAATGCGCACCTTACACCTATTTTCGCTCCCAGAATAAGCAGCGCTTGTGACAGAGGACAATAACAGGACTGGTTGGTATGGGAACGTACGCATACCCAAGGAACCTTCCGAAAAGGAGTATCAAAATTGCTAATAAAATCGTTTAGGATTATTTATGTATTAGGGATATATGTTATGTTTTTCTTTTGTGTATTCGGCGAGGAATACAATAGACTCAATAATAGACTTTTTTGGAAAAATCCCCATTTCTTTAGGTAGTCACATGAATAATCAACGTAAAATCGTGAAACTCAACTTAAAACAACTCGGCAAGGACTTTCCAGAGAGTACTTGTTGAGTCACTCTTTAAACAATAATGCCGTATTAATAGCTGATTGGGCTTTCTCAAACATGTATAATCTACATGACATGGTTAGTGCTGATTGGGATTGATAACAGAATTGTTAGATAATCTGCCAAATGATTCCATGGTATTGAAACACTCCCTACACTTGGCGCTGCGACAGTGCAGTAAGGCTGCGTGTGCTAAATCTGTTGGCCCTCTGGGGGGCCCTGATGGCTGGTGGCCCTAGGCAAATGCCTGGTTTGCCTAATGGGACGCGCTGCCTCTGCTCTTACATTCCTAACCATAAAAAGGGACAAATTCTGCAGCAGGATGGTGCTCCATCGCATACTTCAATCTCTACCGCAAAGTTCCTCAAGTCAAAAAAGGTCAAAATCTTCCAGGACTGGCCAGCCCAATCACCAGACATGAACAGGATGAAAGGAAGCGTGGAAGACGAAACCCAAGAATGTTGATGAACTCTGGGAGGCATGCGAGACTGCTTTCTTTGACGTTCCTGATGACTTCATCAATAAATCGTATGAATCCTTGCCAAAGCCCATGGAAGTCATACAAAATATTCAATTTAGATCTCAGCACTACTACTTAATTCGCTTATGTTATGTAAGATATTTTGTATTTGAAGTACATTTTTTGTTCAAATTTCACTCTACTTTCTGTAGGCGAAAATTAAAAGAGTAGTTGTGAATGCACCGTTGCTGCAGGAAAATCCACTATCATCATCGAGAAGAACTGTGCATACGTGAAACTTTAATTTGGTAATGTGCGACGTCAGAGGGAGGCGCCGCTCACGTCGGCCAGGACGCGCCGAGCGCTTAGCACTGTGTTCTGTGGCAAAAAAAAAAAGACAGGGTCAGCGCGGATGCTCGCCGCCATCTTTGTGGTCACAAGTGCCCCGCCCCGCCCACCTGCATCAGCATGGCCACAGTCATTGGCCCCACCCCTCCCGGAACTGGCGTGATGAATCCGGCCCTCTGATAGGCCGAGGCGTAATGGACGTCGCCGACCACGCGCTTGCCGCTCGGCTTGCTTTTATCTAGAAAAAAGATTTTAAATGACACGTTATGATTCATCATTGAGTGTTTTTGAAAATTCATCGATGCAGTTTTGAAATATCTTTTGCCCATGAATCTACCTTTGAACAGTCGCTTGGAAAAAAGTGACGAGTGAAATGATATGAGGCCTCCCATCAAATGCAAATTTATAGAAAATTTCTGTCATTTGTTTGTGCTCGTTTGTATATGAACAATTCTTTTATAGGTCAGTCTGAGCTCAGCCGGCCTCCCCCCGATTTAAAAATGGCGTCAATCGTTTGTGCTGTAAACAATTTCATTTTACCTGAAATGAATCGTGATCGAATCGTCACGTGTCGAATCGCCATGCATCTAATAATCGATTTTTTTAACTCCCTTAATTCTGACTATTCCATAAGAAAGAAAAGTGTAAATGAATAAAAGAAAAAACTAGGGCTGTCAAAATTATCGCGTTAACGGGCGGTAATTAATTTTTTAAATTAATCACGTTAAAATATTTGACGCAATTAACGCAAATGCCCCGCTCAGACAGATTTAAATGACAGTACAGTGAAATGCCCACTTGTTGATTCTGTTTTATGGAGTTTTGCCGCCCTCTGCTGCCGTTTGGGTGCCACTGATTTTATAGGCTTCAGCACCCATGAGCATTGTGTAAGTAATTATTGACATCAACAATGGCGGGCTACTAGTTTATTTTTTGATTGAAAATTTTGTAAATTTCATTAAAGCGAAAACATTAAGAGGGGTTTTAATATAAAATTTATCTAAGAACTCTAAGAACTACAAGTCTTTCTAGCCATGGATCGCTTTAAGAGAATGTTAATAATGTTAATGCCATCCTGTTGATTTATTGTTATAATAAACAAATACAGTGCTTATGTACCGTATGTTGAATGTATATATCCATCTTGTGTCTTATCTTTCCATTTCAACAATAATTTACAGAAAAATATGGTATATTTTATGGATGGTTTGAATTGCGATTAATTACGATTAATTCATTTTTAAGCTGTAATTAACTTGATTAAAAATTTTAATCGTTTGACAGCCCTAGAAAAAAACAAATGAAGGGAATACATTTTTAATAAAAAATGATCAAAGAAGACAAGCTAATAGTGTAAATGCCACGCCCCCTCAGGATCAAACCCACGCTCACCTGTGATGTAATTGATCCCGCAGTCGATGACGACGCAACCTTCCTTTAGCCAATCGCCTCGCACCATCTCCGCTCGCCCTGCCCCCACCACCAGGATGTCGGCCGTGGCCACCTGAAGATAGGAAATTGTTCATGTGACTACTTAAAGAAATGGGTTTTTCATATTCCTTGTTGAATACTCCATAAGAAAAATATAACATAGGTAATTGTTCATGTGACTACTTAAAGAAATGAGTTTTTCGTATTCCTTGTTGAATACTCTATAAGAAAAATATAACATATATGCATCTAAAATAATCCTAAACAATTTTATTAGCAAATTTGATACTCATTTCGGTTGGTAGTCCACCAATCAGTGGTTTTTACGGAATAATTTGAATTTTGTGGGTCGTAGGGCCAATCTGACTACTGTCCAACTGTCCCCCTTACTTGCACACTCTCGAAGGGCCCCATGTTGCTTGTTGCCTGGGGCCCCCGGGGACCCTTGCTACGCCTCTGCTCTTGGGGTAACAGCTATTAACACCAATTTGATGTAGAGTGCGGCGTACGGTCTAAGCACGAACAAGCTGACCCCCCCACCTCTTCAATCTCTGCAACAATGCTGACAGCACTCCTGTAACGACTCACATGACATTTTGGAGGGAAAATGACAAGCAGTACTCAATTTGGACATTTAGGGATGTAGTTTCTAAGGGGTGTACTCAATTTTGTTGCCAGGGGTTTAGATATTAATGGCTGTATTTTGAGGGGAAAAATAAATGAACTCGATTATATAAGCTGCACACAGACTACTTTTCATTGTGTCAAAGTGTCATTTTGTCAGTGTTGTCCCATGAAAAGATATACTTAAATATCTGCAGAAATGTGCGGGGTGTACTCACTTTTGTGATACACTGTATCTTCCTCACCTGTCGGGGGATGTCCGACGTCTTTGAGTGACAGGTGGTGACGGTTGCGTGATTCCACAGCAGCAGGTCGTGCATAGGGGCGCCCACGATTTTACTGCGACCGATCACCACCGCGTGTTTCCCGGCCACGCTCACGCCTGCGATCAGAGTATTTCAACTTCAATTCAATAAATCGTCCTCCGCTGTCGACGGTTTCGTGGCGTGCGACCTGTCTGCCTGATGAGTTCCATGCATCCGTTGGGCGTGCAGGGGAGGAAGCAGTTGTTCAACTCCCCTCGAGACAACTTTCCCGCGTTGACGCAACTCAGACTGCGTAGGCGCAAAGCTCAAAACTGACCATGGAAAAGAAAATTCAGTGGGAGAGTTGGACCGTCGTTCCCACCTACCCGTCCACGTCTTTGAGCGGCGAGACGGCATCTGTGATCTTCTCTACGTCCACACGGTGGATGCAATCCAGAGGGAGTTGCACGATCAGGCCGTGCACCGACGGGTCCTCGTTGACGGACGCGATGGTTCGCAGCAACTGCGAGCGCAAATAAAATGGATCGGAAGTCTGCGGGCGTCAACGGTGGCCCGGGAGGACACTGCTAGACGTCTGATCCGTTTGGACCGCAAACAGAAGTTTTTGGCCGCCAAGCCTCGCAGTTCAAATGGATAGGAACAAGGGCTGAATTTATGGGGTGCTGGGGGCGCGGCAGCACCTGGGCCTAGGCTTCTAAGGGGGCCCGGTTTGCGGCCTTAACGGGTGTTGTCAGGCAACGGTAGAGTAAATCAGAATACAGGTAGTCCCCGCCCCCGGGTTACGACGTACCCGACGACTTACGTGATTAGTTTAGCTCAATGCCTAGCTAGGACTTCCAACCTCATGGCGAGGACAGTAAAATGATCTATAATACATGTTTTTGGATAGTTATTACAAGATTTATGGGGTATTTAGAGGAACTTAAAGGGTTAATTCCAATTTACAGTGAAATTCTGGTTTCGTGGCCAGCATAGGAACCCAACTCGTTAGTAACCCGAGGATTACCTGATGACGCGTGGACAGTGGTGCAGGAAGTGGGGTGCTTTAGCACCCCCTGGTGTTGGGGAGAAAAAGTTTGTTTTTTTTTTGGATAAAAATAAATCAATAAGCCCTGCGATTGGCTGGCAACCAGTTCAGGGTGTCCCCTGCCTACTGCCCGTAGTTGGCTGGGATAGGCTCCAGCACCTCCGCGACCCTCGTGAGGAAAAGCGGCATGGAAAATGAATGAATAAATCAATAAATAAAATATATTTTGGTGGATTAAATATATTCAGTGCTGGTCAAAAGTATTGGTACCCCTGCAATTCTGTCAGATGTAAATGATTGCAAATACAAATGCTATGGTTGTAATAGCTTCATGTATTTTGCTTGCAATGAAAAGACACAAAAGAGAATGAAAAAAAATTAAATCACTATCTTTTAACACAAAACTCCAAAAAATGGGCCAGACAAAAGTATTGGCACCCTTTAAGAAAATCATGTGATGCTTCTCTAATTTGTGTCATTAACAGCACCTGTTGCTTACCTGTGGCACATAACAGGTGGTGGCAATAATTAAATCACACTTGCTGCCAATTAAAATGGATTAAAGTTGACTCAACCTCTGTCCCGTGTCCTTGCGTGTAGCACATTGAGCATGGAGGAAAAAAAGAAGACCAAAGAACTGTCTGAGGACTTGGGAAGCAAAATTGTGAGGAAGCATGGGTAATCTCAAGGCTACAAGTCCATCTCCAAAGACTTGAATGTACCGTGCGCAGTGTCATCAATAAGTGTAAAGCCCATGGTACTGTGGCTGACCTCCTAAGATGGGGATGGAAAAAATTAATTGACGAGGGATTTCAACGAAAGATTATGCTGTTGGTGGATAGAGAACCTCGACTAACATCCAAACAAGTTGAAGCTGTCCCGCGGTTCGAGGGTACAACCTGTACTATCCGTCGGCGTCTGAATGAAAAGGGACTTCATGGTAGGATACCCCCGAAGACCCCACACCTGACCCAGAGACATAAAATAGCCAGGCTGGAGTTTCCCCAAAACTCACCTGAGAAAGCCAAAGACGTTTTAAAAGAATGTTCTCTGGTCAGATGAGACAAAAGTAGAGCTTTTTGGGAAAAAGGCATCAACATAGAGTTTACAGGAAAAAAAACAAGGCATTCAAAAAAAAAAGAACACGGTCCACACAGTCAAACATGGCGGAGGTTGCTTTGCTGCTTCTGGCACTGGACTGCTTGACCGTGTGCACGGGATTACGAAGTCGGAAGACTATACCAACAAATTTTGAAGCACAATGTAGAGCCCAGTGTGAGAAAGCTGGGTCTCCTTCAGAGGTCATGGGTTTTCCAGCAGGACTATGACCCAAAACACACTTAAAAAAGCACTGGAGAATAGTTTGGGAGAAAGCACTGGAGACTTCTAAAGTGGACAGACCTGAATCCCATAGAACACCTGTGGAGAGATCTTCAAATCTCAGAGACCTGGAGCAGTTGGCTGATGAAAAATGGTCCAAAATTCCAGCTGAGTATTGTAAGAAACTCATTGATGGATACCGGAAGCAGTTGTTCGCAGTTATTTAATCTCAAGATTGTGCTACCAAGTGAGGGTGCCAATTCTTTTGTCTGGTCCATTTTTGGAGTTTTCTGTGATGTGATCATGATTTATTTTTTTTCATTATCTTTTGTGTTTTGTTCATTGCAAGCAAAATAAATGAAGATATTACTACCGAAGCATTTGTAATCGCAATCATTTTCTGGGAGAAATTGAGCAGTATCTGACTGAATTGCAGGGGTGCCAATACTTTTGGCCACCAGTGTATCATCGTCAGTGGCGCTGAAAGTGTTGGTGCTAAGTCAAATTTGCTTTGTGGAAAATCCACAATTTGCCTCCAAAATTTCAATCAAAATCCATCTGTGAGGGTTGGCAGTTCCTAGCGGTTCAAGCTGATTGTTTGGCACTAATAGACGTCCAAATTTGGATTCACAGTAGAAGAACGATTGGACGTCTATCATTGTCAATGGCGCTAAAAAGAAGCATGAGTCCTACCTCTTCCTGCGTCACCGTGTTGGGCAACCTCACATGCGAAGCCTCGATGCCCACCTGCAATAAACGACACCGCATCTGAGATATGAGTGCATTTAAATCACTCACAGCCAAATGGATTGGACGTCTTTTTCCGTCAATGGCAAAATAATGACCTGACCGAGGAACCGACAATTGAAAAAATCAATTCAAATACTTGGTTTGATGGTCGGTCTACTGGCGCCATCTAGCGGCTAACAAGTGAAATGACCGTCAACGCACCTCGGCTGCTGCTTTCAGTTTACTGCTGATGTACAAGTTGGAATCTTCTCTGTTTCCCACCTGGAAGCACAAACGCCTGTGACGTCACGACGCCGTTGGATGACGTCAGCGGAGGTACCTGCAAAACCAGCAGACCAGGGACCACCTTGGCCGTCCTTAAGTGGTCCACCTCTTTCTTCAGCCGCTCCCTCAGCATCCTGACAAGACGGTACATTTATCGTTCAGTCATATTTAAAGGTCAACCGATATATCGGGCCGAAATTTTCGAGAAAAACCTAATAGAAGAACTTAGCTGTTTGGGTACTAATCTCGAGCGATATATTGGCCGGCTGATATATTGGGCTGATCGATGAACTTTGTTCAAGATTTGGCGATATATATACGTCGTCCTGTAGTGGTTGGCCGTCCAGCGTCAGTCAATGTAAACAGTAATGTCAGCTGCTGTGGCTGTGCGCAGCACACCTCAGCAATGGCAGATGGGGTACTTCCGGTCTTTTTCATCGGCTTAGTCAATAATAGAATAACTTATGTTCACTGTTTGGGTGATGATCTAAAATGTAAAATGTGATTTTTGCACCACCTAGTGGCCAGTGTTACAATAAGAAAACGAAAAATTGATCCTCTCATATTGACATTTAAATCATGCGTGTTTTTGATTACCTCATAAAAAATAAAATAATAATAATAATAGTAATTAAAAACAAGCACATTGGTCTTTAAATATCAGATTTTTAAAATCGGCTTTAGACCGGAAATTGGCTTAATTTTTTTTATGTACAAATCAGTATCAGCATTTGAAAATCTCGTATCGGTCGACCTGTCATAATTATATTTTCACTTTTGATTGTATTGAAATCTCAAAATTATTCAAATCAAATATTTTTTTTTCCCTAAATGGAAAGATGAAAAAATATATAGAATACTTAGTGTGCTTTTACTGTTTTGATAGCAATTTTTAGAAACATTTCAAAATATTTTTTCCCATTTTCTTAATTAAAAAACCTTTAAAAACTTTTTCGTGAAGAAAATGTCAAAGCATTATTGTTTTAATTAAAAATGTATACAAACATAAATTTAAAAAAAATACAGTATTAGAGTGAGTTTGAGTTCAACATTAAATCAAAAATATTTTTGTGTTGCTAATTTGCTAGTGCATTAACTCACTAGATGCCACTGACGTCACTAGACGTCCAAACCCAGTCCAATGTGGCCGACACTTACTTGGAAGTTTGATTCCCGGAGATGACGGTCGCTACGGAGCGTCTTCCTCCGTAGTGACCAAGAGATGTCAGGTGGCGCAAGAGCGTCAACATGTCTGCATGACAGCACATGCATCATCTGTGGAGGAATGTACTCCTCTTTCCACTATTATGGTTTTGTAATAGCGCCCCGCCAACTAAGCGCTACCATTAAAAACTTTCTGTAGCATGCATCCGTCAATTACAGAGGAGAAGCAATATTTTTCAAAAGTGGAGCGGAGCGGAGCGCAACGTGGCGTCTTACCTGAGAGACCACCGCAAGTCGGACGTGTGTAATGATTGACCAGTGTGTTTGTGTACAAAAGGTCAGCCGGGAAAGGGCTGAAACATGAAGTTAACTTTTCCTTGAAAGAACTGTAACGGGCAAAGTCATTTATGTATTGTTAGCTGGCTAATGTATCATAAAAAAACGTACTGTACATAAAGCATTGGAGGAATACATGAGTACATCAAAAATGGTATGAAGTCATTCACTGTGAAGGGAATACCATCTTTTCTCGTGTTTACCGATATACTGTTTGTATTACTCTAACACTTAAAATAATCAATCAGGGAATAGTATCTTTTCTCATATTTACTGTTTGTATTACTCTAACCCACCCAATACGAAATAAATAGCACTTATACCATAGTTTAAGGAAAAAAAGAATATAGGGCATAAGAGATACATGACGCCTTCTTATCACAGAAGCCCAACGTATGCATCATGCAACTAAATGACTGAGCAAGATTGACGCTGACACGTCTGCACTACCAACTCTCGCAGTCAGTTCTCCCGGACAGTCCAGAACAAATGGCGGGACGCCCTGTCCCAACACTGTGAACACCGGAGAACGCCCGATATCCAACTGATAACACGAATGATAAGACTTCAAGAGACCCTTTGACGCTGAGGTGCCAAAATCCACAACCCTCGTTGCCCTGACAACAGTAACTCCCAAATCCTCCTGTCCAATCCACAAACAGACAATAATCCTAAGCAATGCCCAAACACACCATTCTTCCTGCCCACAGCCCGCCCCGCGAAAGCCTACAAAAGACAAATGTTTAACTAAGCATTGTCACTTTTTTTTTCTTTCTCCTAAACATTTCATTGACTTGTGATATGGTGACCTTGGATCCTCGCCTGGGTCCCTCTGTACTGTATGATCGCTGTCGACCTGATTAATTGTCAACTTGTGCTTCGATGCCTTTTTCCAGATTTCAAAATGGAGTCAGTACAAGGAGTTAAGACTAAGGTGAACGTGCGGAGTTTGGCCTTTTGGCCGGGTTGTTGAAGTCTCGCCAGCCCGGGTCGCTGGACCTGCGCCAGCGCGGGTGCGTTGGTTCAGCTGGCGTGATTCCGGCAGTCTGGCTAAAAGGTCAGATTGCTTCAACTGCCATTTAGAGGTGCAACAATTAATCGACAACTAATCGAAAAGCAAATTGATCGACAACAATTTGGACAACCAATTAATCGTTTAGGACCTTCTTCAACTTAAACTTGTGTAAATTCTTGAAATTATAACATATATAACTAGGGCTGTAGGCATCAATTATTTTAGTAGTCGATTAATCGATGTATTGGCCCGAATATAAGACGAGCCCTCTTTTTCAAGACTCAAGTTTGAAAAAAATACTTTTTCAACACCAAATTAATTTTTCTACAGAAAATAATTACAGTACATCTGAAACAAATGATTATAACAATATATTTGAGAGAAAAAGCATGTTATTTTGCCTCTTTCAAATCTTAATATCTGAACATTTAAATATGTAAAGTGCAATCACGTTCGTAAATGAATGGTTTCTGGTTTTTGAAATGTAAATAAACCAAACAACAAAACTGCAATACCTGCATTAACCATCAAAGTGAAGTATAACTGTAACTAGTCTTAAACAAATCTGAATAAGGAAAAACATTGCAATAAAATAATGCCAACTGGTTAAACTTGAGAGTAGCTGAGATTTGTCATGACAGAACATCGCTTCAATGATAATCTGGCGCCATCTAGCGTCGTGAATGGGTATCATGTCTAGACTCATGTCTAATATAAGATGACCCCCGCTTTTTCAGTCTTTTTTCAATGCAAAAAACAGCATCTTATATTCGGGCCAATACGGTATTTAGTTCCAATAATCGAGTAATCGGATAAGGGGGGGAAAAAAAATTAAAATCAAAATCCCTCAGCTGATCCTCAAACGGTATAAAAATAAATGAGGATCTAAGTACAACCAAAGAACAATTGGCTAACTTACAAAGCAAAAGTCTGCTGGTTTAATTGCTATAAATTGCTAACTTTTTTTTTTTTTTTTTTTAAACAAGGCTCTAAACACATATTCCCACAAAAAAAAAAAAACACTACATATACCCATGAACTAAATTACGAATGCATTAAAAAAAAAAACTTAGCTTATGTTTTACTTAACAGGGAGCTGCTGGACTCAGCCATGTGAAATGAGTTGTTATATTCACTGTTGCCACTAGAGGGCAGTGTATCCACCCAAATCAATAAAACTAAATGCAAAACCTTTGAAAAAAAAAAAAACATTACAACGCCACTTTAAATTAAACAAATACTCAAAGCAGCAAAATTGAATTTGAATCTTTTTTCAGATCGAATTACTCGAGTAATCGTTTCATGCGCTATATATAACTACTCAGTTGTAAATATAATATTTTTTCATGATATTTTTGTTAAATAAAAGTAGGACATGAACAAAAAATCTGCTGAAAACAACAATTCACTTTTTTGCCAATTTCAGATATCTGTCTAAACTAGCTTCTTAATAAAGCTGCAACAACTAATGGATTCATGAATTAGTTGCCAAAGAATTTGAAGGAAATGGTCATCCATTTTGTCTTCGTTGCTACCTACAAGTTGCTGGAAACAACTTCATTAATTTATTGTGAAGATCATTGAAAGAAGTGACATTTATCAGATTAGGAAAATAATCGTTAGTTGCAGCCCTACTGCCATTGAAATCCATTTCAACATTGAGTGATCGTGTTTCACTGTCACCGACAGCGATTGGACGGTGGACTGGCAGCAATCACAGTCAAAATGGATAGGATGTCTATTGCCGTCAGTGACAATGAGCTTTTAAAAAATATATGAAACGTTGAAAATAAAATACAGCTATAAATCAGATAAAATCCCTAAATAAAAAATCACAATTGTATACAATAGAATTTTTTAACAAGAAATGAGGTATATTTTAGTATTTTAAAATTTGAATGTATTTTTTTTCCTCTTTAAATTAGGATTTTCCCCAATTATAATGATATTTTTCAATTTAAATTTTCAAAAGAGTTTGTATTTATTATGAATACTTTTATGTACTCATGTATTCCACCAATGATTTTTTTCAATTCAGGGGGTTCATTGTGCTTTTTTATCAAATGATTTTATAATGCCTTCTTTACTGTTATCAAATATGTTCATGTCATTCGTGGCTATAGAAATAAACATTCAAAAATAAACTTGACATGAATCAAGACAAGGTTTATTTTCCATGTTACAAAGCATTGACATACAATTCCAATATTTTGCTTTCACTTACAAAAGGAACACAATAAAAAAAGCCCGACTGTGATTGGACACCAACCCCCGTGGGACATCCCGCCCCTCTGGCGCCTGACCTTTTTTTTTGATTGACCTTTGACCTACCTCCACATACACACGCACACCCAGCTCTAGAATGAGG
Organism: Corythoichthys intestinalis; assembly: GCF_030265065.1. NCBI lineage: Eukaryota > Metazoa > Chordata > Actinopteri > Syngnathiformes > Syngnathidae > Corythoichthys > Corythoichthys intestinalis. Next base: position 1,333,326 of record NC_080413.1, read on the forward strand.
TCAGGTGACATTCTTTGACGGCAAGTAGCGCCGTTGAAGGGGTACTGGCGGTCATGGAATGCGGGCAAACGGGCGGGGCATTTCCTGTCACCTGATGTCTGCCACTGACAGGAAGTCAAGTCCTTTCAAATAAAAAAAAAATAAAAAAAAGTGGGCTTCCAGTTGATTTGATACATTACGCTAGAATAATGGCGTTTAGGGTAGATTGTGTTTAACCATTTGAGGCGATGGCAGCATATGAGAATATGGCGGAAAACACTCAGGTGACCTGAAGCTCCGCTCTGAGAACCCTAATTTGGCCAAATTTCAAAATTGTCCGATATGTATGTGCGATACATAATTGGAAAGCTTAAAATCTCAATTTTCTGGGGAAAGGAAAATTTTGAACAGGAGCGCATTTTTAAAGAATTTTTTTTTTTTTTTTTCTAAATTAAACAGTGAAACCCTAACTGAAGGTGAGAGCACGCGAGAGCAGAATTAAAGACGCCATGATTTTAACGAGATATCATTGCGTAATTACCTCTTTTCGATCCAATTAATGACTAAGCTAAAAATGAGAGACATTTTGAATAATAAATACGATTACTTACCTTTTTTTAATGGCTAGGTTGAAACAAAAGCGATTGCGCGACATCTGTAAATGGGGGTTTCCAGGGTAAAACGGACAAATTAAAAATAGTTCGGGGGCTTAATGAGCCATGAATCTGCTATGGCAGCATATAGACATATTGTTCTATCAAATACGGCAGTTGTTTTGGCTTAAAATACAACAGTTTCTCTGCAAGAGGAGTGCAAGAGCAAAAACTGCTTTTTCAGTCTTGTCTGTGTTTTCCGCCATATACAGGGGGTTGGACATTATAACGGAAAGACCTAAAAAAAATCAACAAAAAGTAATTGAATATGGTGTAGGCACAGTGGGGCAAATAAGTATTTAGTCAACCTCTAATTGTGCAAGTTCTCCCACTTGAAAATATTAGAGATGCCTGTAATTGTCAACATGGGTAAAACCTCAACCATGAGACAGAATGTGGAAAAAAAAACAAAATCACATTGTTTGATTTTTAAAGAATTTCTTTGCAAATCATGGTGGAAAATAAGTATTTGGTCATTATCTCAATACTTTGTTATGTACCATTTGTTGGCAATAACAGAGGCCAAATTTTTTCTGTAACTCTTCACAAGCTTTTCACACATTGTTGCTGGTATTTTGGCCCATTCCTCCATGCAGATCTCCTCTAGAGCAGTGATGTTTTGGGGCTATCGTTGGGCAACACGGACTTTCAACTCCCTCCTCACCCCGTGGCGTCAAAATGATAACAGGAACGGTGAGCAAAAATCCCAGAACCACACGGAGGGACCTAGTGAATGACCTACAGAGAGCTGGGACCACAGTAACAAAGGCTACTATCAGTAACAAAAATGCACCGCCAGGGACTCAAATCCTGCACTGCCAGACGTGTCCCCCTGCTGAAGAAAGTACACGTCCAGGCCCGTCTGCGGTTCGCTAGAGAGCATTTTGATGATCCAGAAGAGGACTGGGAGAATGTGTTATGGTCAGATGAAACCAAAATAGAACTTTTTGGTAGAAACACGGGTTCTCTTGTTTGGAGGAAAAAGAATACTGAATTGCACCATACCCACTGTGAAGCATAGGGGTGGAAACATCATGCTTTGGGGCTGTTTTTCTGCAAAGGACTAGGACAACTGATCTGTGTAAAGGAAAGAATGAATGGGGCCATGCTTCGTGAGATTTTGAGTGAAAATCTCCTTCCGTCAGCAAGGGCATTGAAGATGAGACGGGGCTGGGTCTTTCAGCATGACAATGATCCGAAACACATGGCCAGGGCAACAAAGGAGTGGCTTTGTAAGAAGCATTTCAAAGTCCTAGCCAGTCTTTAGATCGCAACCCCAGAGAAAATCTGTGGAGGGAGTTGAAAGTCCGTGTTGCCCGACGACAGCCCCAAAACATCACTGCTCTAGAGGAGATCTGCATGGAGGAATGGCCAAAATACCAGCAAAAGTATGTGAAAAGCTTGTGAAGACTTACAGAAAACGTTTGGCCGCTGTTAATGCCAACAAAGGGTACATAACAAAGTATTGAGATGAACTTTTGGTATTGACCAAATACTTATTTTCCACCATGATTTGCAAATAAATTATTTAAAAATCAAACAATGTGATTTTTGGTTTTTTTCCACATTCTGTCTCTCATGGTTGAGGTTTACCCATGTTGACAATTACAGGCCTCTCTTGTATTTTCAAGTGGGAGAACTTGCACAATTTGTGGTTGACTAAATACTTATTTGCCCCACTGTAGCACCAGTAAACTTCCAAATACTGTATAATCTAACTTTAGTGCAGTAAAGGTAATATCAAAAAACAAAAAAAAACAATAATCGGACGCCCCCCCACCCCCCAAAAAAAAAAAAAAAAAAAGGTTTCCTTTTTGGGAGGTCGAGCGAAAGAGAAAAAGCAGCAGAGCAAGATAGTCCGGTTGGAAGCCGACGAGCGAGCGCCACCGGTCGTACAGCTTGCGTCCATATAAAAGAGGCTGGATTGCAAGCGGCAGTGTGCCGTTCGGCACATGGGACGACCCTCCCTGGTCCAGTGGTTCTCGACACTTCAACAGTAGTGAGGCTCGTTTGTGAAATGTTTAGGACCACTTGATCCGGGATGGGAACTTTTCTACGGCAGATTTTGTGAGTAGACACCACTCTTCCAAAGCAAGAAATGGAGATCTTGACTTTATAATATTTTACTCTCACTTGGGGGCGGGCCGGGGGGAGTTAACTTTTTATGTCATTTTGTTGCATTATTTTTACCATGAAAGCTTCTTTGTTGTTTTTACTAATTTTGTACCTGTGGATGAGCATGAAAATATCTTTGTTTGAAATGTATTTCATGTTACGTTTAGAATGAATGTATCTTTTTACAAATCAAAATCACATTTCAGTGCCGACGACAGCGATTAAAGTCTAATCCATTTGAGAGGATCGGACGTCTATCGCCGTCACCGAAAGAATTCCGATCATGTTAAGTGCTTTTGGTTAACCTTGCGTCCCTGTTTTCTTGTGAAGAAAAAAAAAAATTTTCTGATGTTATATCATTAAAATCTTTTTTTTTTTTTAACATTTATTCACGAGCTTTTTATCTGGATGTGTCAGAGTTCATATCTTCAGATCGACTACAGGAATTCCGTTGAGGCCGGGGGGCGACTAAAAGAGCCAGTGCTCTGTTTGTCCTGAAGGGGGCCCTGCGGGAACGTTGCCGCAGTGTCAAGTGGAGAACGGTGTCGCGATACGGCCGGAGGTGGGTCGAGTAGCCAAAATTTTGACTCGAGTAAGGTTCATTCAAAATAATAATATTCAAGTCATCCAAAAAAGTGTACTCAAATATATGCAAAAAAGTATTTGGTGAAACGAATACACAAGTTGTGAGTAACTGCACACGATGTTTAAAAAAAAAAAAAAAAAAAAAAAATCAAACAATGGTATTTTTTTCTTAGCATAAAGTTGTCTATACAAACTGTCATTATTTTACTTTGAAGAAGGTGACTAACCCACTACATAACCACATCAAAGCAACAATAGGTAACTTTTGAACTCTCATTGAATATTTTCATAACACTTGTTATGATTAGAGGTGCAACAATTAATCAATTGATCAAAAACTAATCGATTAGCAAATTAATCGACAACTATTTTGATAAATCGTTTAGGACCTTTTTCACGGGAAACTTGTCTAAATTCTTGAAATTATAACATGTATATGGCAGAAAACATAGTCAAGACTGAAAAAGCAGTTTCTGCTCTTGCACTCCTCTTTAAAAGAAACTGCTGTATTTTAAGCCAAAAGAAATGTGTTTGATAGAACAATATGTCTATATGCTGCCATAGCAGGTTGATGGCGCATTTAGCCCCAGAAATATTTTTAATTTGTCTGTTTTACCCTGGAAACCCCCGTTTACAGACGTCGCGCAACCACTTTTGTTTCAACCCAGCCATAAAACGAAGGTAATTAATTATATTTATGATTCAAAAACCTAACTTCACTGTTTTCTGAGAGAATCTCAGATCCATGCGGGCCCCAGTAGGTCTCCCTCAATATTTGTGGCGACTGTGGTGTAATTTAATGGAAGATTCATCTGAAAAATCCACCTTTTGCCGAAAAACAGTGAAGTTTGGTGGAGGCAAAATCATCGTCTGGGGTTACATCCAGTATGGGGGTGTGCGAGAGATCTGCAGGGTGGAAGGCAACATAAATAGTCTGAAATATCAACAAATCTCAGCTGCCTCTTACATTCCTAACCCTTAAAAAGGGACAAATATACGTATATAATGGTACCTGTTGACTTCTGTCGGAGCTTTGACTGTAAAATCCCGTTTGGTTTCGCATCGTTGCGCTGCCGATGATTGTAAACTTTTATAGCAAAGTTTGATTTTTGCCTCAGCTAGCTATCAGTAAGCTAAACGCTAGGCATTATGGGAAACGTAGTTTTCAACTGCTACGTTTGGAGACATGCTGGTTGAATAGTTTTTTTAGTTTATTTCAGTTATTGTTTGTGTGCAATCTAATTCGTACAATTCGTCAAGGACAATTGTGGTGATAGTAATTTATAAAAATGTTTAGTTGGCACATAGCCTAATGTGTGTATGTGTATTGACTGGACTGCATTTCCATGGGTCTGCATTCTACATATATATATATTATCATTATTTTTTTTTTTTTCCCCCAAACTGCATTTTTCCACCCAGAGTGAGAGGGCACATTTTGAATATATTAAAGCTATATAGGCATCTTTGAGTGAACTTCGAGTAAAATTCAAGTATCCTGAGGCCGGGTTGAGTGTCCTCTTTTTTGGAAATCAAAGTATGGTCACCCTAATATATCTTATATATATAAAAAGTAGGGGTGTCAAACGATTAAAATTTTTAATCGAGTTAATTACAGCTTAAAAATTAATTAAACGTAATTAATCGCAATTCAAACCATCTCTAAAGTATACCATATTTTTCTGTAAATTATTGTTGGAATGCAAAGATAGGAAACAAGACGGATATATACATACAACACTGTACATAAGTGCTGTATTTGTTTATTATAACAATAAATCCACAAATGGCATTATTAACATTCTTTCTGTTTAAGTGATCCATGGATAGTAAGACTTGTAGTTCATAAAAGAAATGTTATAGTTACAAATTATAGTAATTTTATATTAAAACCCCTCTTCATATTTTGGTTTTAATAAAATTTGTACAATTTTCAATCAAAAATAGAGTTAATATAATAAGAATAAAAATAACAGGCGGTGTTTTACTATCACCTACATTATAATTTGCCTATCACCATGCCATGTTATTGAGATCAACGTTACCCCGCACTCGTTCCAATAATAGCGCCAACCGTGTTGTTTATCTGAGGGTGATGGTGGATCTACGAGTCCGGTTTATCCATGCTAAGGCTAATGCACCTGCCAGTGCCCCATTGAACATGGCTAACTCTTGAGTTAAAACTACGAAATTCACATTCATTCGAAAGGCAAACCGTGCAGAAATACATTATTTCATCTAACACATTTTAATTGGAGAAATTGGCAACTTACTTTGAAATGTTAAGCAGGTCCACTACCTTCGCATGACCCATAAACTGCGACCCAAAGTATCTGGATGCAACTTGGTTGCCGATCCTATACCTCACATGCTGGTCCAACTGTTTGGACTTGGTGGTCTTGTTGAGGCTTTCGTCAAACATAACAACGAAGCCATCTGAGCACTTCCTTACGTTAGCACACAGTACTGTGCGATTGCCTGCTGTTGTGATATTGATGCTAATGATGCTAACAGCGCGCACGCCCGAGGTGCATTATGATTTGTAGTGCAGTGCATCGTAAAAATTCTACACGTCATCTTCGTTATGGATTAAAAAAAAAAAAAAAAAAAAAACTTTGTCACGGATATAATTTAGGTTGCACTGAGATGTTCTTCAAAATTAATACCACGGTGAAAAAATTCCAGACTTACGACAGCTAATTTAATACTTTTAATACCTTTAATAATGAAAAACTAAATTCAATGCTTTTTTTAAATACTTTTAATTACCCGCGGGTACCCTGGCCATAAGCTGTGTTCATGTTGAAGCTGAATGTGCTAATAAAGAAATAAAGAAACAAAGTGCCGGCACGTTGCGTGTGGTATACCTTTGTTAAGAAAAAGCCCAAAACAAGACATCTTTCTCCAGGGCCGGCCCTGGCCATTTGGGGGCCCTAAGCAAAATAATGCCAAGGGGCCCATATTTTTGGCACACCATTTTGTCACAGTGTACTGTGAAACTCATACATGCAATCCAACCCATACGTCTATATTTTGTATATTAATTAGATTTTGTTGCACTGCATACTTCAAACTTCTCACCCCAAATGATTGTCAGTACTTACAGTAGATAGAGCCAAGCCTTTTTTTAAAAGAGGGAAAAGAAAGAAGTATTTTTTAAGCTTGGCATTAAGTATCAAAACTCACAAAAGTCAAATAAAGCAAACTGTAGTAAACAAAATAGAATATAAATTACACAATTCCCAGATTGGGGGCCTCCTAGTGGTCAGGGGCCCTAAGCAGGTGCATAGTCTGTGTATAGGCTGAGCCGGCCCTGCCTTTCTCTGCCTCTTAGCTCTCATTGTAATCTGTTTGTGGCAATTCATGAGCGGGTCATTCCGCGCATGCGTTAAATATTTTAACGTGATTAATTGAAAAAATTAATTACCGCCCGTTAACGCGTTAAATTTGACAGCCCTAATTTCAAGTACATTTTTTGTTCAATTTTCACACAACTTTCTGTAGGCGACAAAACTTGTCTTGCCAAAATTGGACCTTTATGTCTTCGTTAAATGATAATCAGTGAAACAAATATATTTTTGTACATTCAACATCATTTGGGAGGGTCTCAGCTTTCATATGAGCCATTTCTGAAACCAATGGAATCATTCAAAGTCAGGTTATTAGCAATTGTTTCTACAAAATGGATTAGCAACGAGACTTTTGTCGGGGACTGTAGTATTGGTATCATTACAACACTACTTCTAGTGACTGTGAATTGGAATATAGACTTTTTTTTGGGATCAATCATCTTCTAAAATAAAATCACTTTTCCTGCAGTGCTGGAAAAAAAAAAGTTGCCTACTCATTGCGTGCAAGGGAAGAAGAGGGAGCGGCGTATGGCGGCGAGGTCACTTCCTCCATGTAGTTTGCACCATGTAGTCCGACACTGGGCTGCGAGACGCTCACGTCCAACGTGTCCTCCAGCTACACGCACACGCGGGGCTTTTCAAGTCTACATTACTGGCGGCGGCTCATTGACACACTGAAAGCTAACCTTGTCGCTGCATTCGGGTCCACCGATGGAGCCCTCCTCAAATTCCTCGCTGACGCTCGCCCCGCTCTTGTACAAGTTCGAGGGGTGGCTAAAAAGACCCTCCCGGTTAGCGTCGCCCCTCAGAGTTGGGCCGAAGGAGTCGTCCGGCATACCTGTTGAAGTCGTCGTCGTAGTCTTCGTCGTCATCGACGTCTGCGCGGACACGGGGCATGGTTAGCGGCAAACGTTAGCTCGCGGCGGGCGACGGCCGGGGCCTACCTAAATGGAGCGAGCCGCCGCTCAGGAGCTCCGACTCTCGGGACGCTTTCTCCCTCGAGGTCGACCCTGCGGGCAGGCGGACGTTTGCGTAAGAGCGTGGTTAAAATGAACCCTAATGAACTTGAGGTGAGTCTTAAAAAAATATGGTTACAAAAATGTTGACAACATTGTTGTTTTCGTCAATGATAATGAAAATATTTCATCTATGAACAACTTTTTCATAACGATGACGTGCTAAAAACGTGTCTCGGGAGACAAAAACATAACGAGACCAATGGTCCGCTTGCAAGCGAAAAGAGACCACTTCTCCAAGTCTCGGACCAGTTGTTTGGTCCGCACCAGAGTTCGTTGATTTGAATTCACACCGCGACATTCAAACACATTTTCCCACTAAAAACAGCTAAATACATCTACTGTATAAACTAGATTACAAATACAAAAAAAAAAACGTAAATATTAGCTCAAACAAAAACTTAGCTTACGTTGGTCTTAACAGGGAGCAGCTGGATTCAGCGATGTTAAACGAGTTATGTCATATTCACTGTTCCCACTAGAGGGCAGTGTATCCACCTAAATCAACAAAACTAAATGCAAACACTTTCAAAACAAATCTTTACAACGCCACTCAAATTAAACAAATCCTTAAAGCAGCAAATTTTGATTCAAATAAAATTTATCCAATTTTTGGGTATAATTCTATTTTTTTCTTTTTATGGGATTTGATTGGCACACCGCAAATATCGAAACGACCGGAATTTTCCGGCGACGCAGCGACTTTTTCGAATGACCCACTAATTTTTTTCCGTACAGTACACAATTGCAAATGAGGGCTACGCACGTCCTTGCCATTGACGGCCATGTATGTCGATTCTATTGACGCCAATGTACTTGGGATCCATTGACGCATATGTAAGTCGATGCCATTGACGTCCAAATTTCCCATTTATTACCAATGTACCAAGTACATTGCATTGAGGCATATTTATCGCTATTGTATGTATGATGTCCAAATTTCCCCATTCATTTTCAATGGCAAAAAAACAAATATCCCCAAATCATCAGGAAATGTCCAGATATCAATAGGAAGTGTCCCCCAAATGTCCCCAAATGACCTAATACGTCTAGGAAGCGCCCCCCCCCAAATGACCTGATATGACCAGGACACACGCCCCAAATGTCCCCAAATGACCTGATATGACGAGGACGTGTCCCCCGAATGTCACCAAATGACCTGATATGACCAGAACACGCCCCCCAAATGTCCCCAAATGACCTGATCTGACCAGGACACCCCCCCCAAATGACCTGAAAAGACCAGGACACGCCGCCCAAATGTCCCCAGATGACCTGATCTGACCAGGACACGCCCCCCAAATGACCTGATATGACCAGGACACACGCCCCAAATGTCCCCAAATGACCTGATATGACGAGGACGTGTCCCCCGAATGTCACCAAATGACCTGATATGACCAGGACACGCCCCCCAAATGACCTGATATAACTAGGACACATGCCCCAAATGTCCCCAAATGACCCGACATGACGAGGAGGTATCCCCCGAATGTCCCCAAAATGACCTGATATGACCAGAACACGCCCCCCAAATGACCTGATATGACCAGGACACCCCCCAAATGACCTGACATGACCAGGACGTGTGCCCTAAATGTCCTCAAATGACATGATATGCCCAGGACACGCCCCCCCAACTGTCCCCAAATGACCTGACGTGACCAGGACGTGTCCCCCAAATGTCTCCAAATGACCTGATATGACCAGGACGTGTGCCCCAAACGTCCTCAAATGACATGATATGCCCTGGACACGCCCCCCCCAAATATCCCCAAATGACCTGACAAGACCAGGACGTGTCCCCCACATGTCCCTAAATGACCTGATATGACCAGGACGTGTGCCCCAAATGGTCTCAAATGACCTGATATGCCCAGGACATGCCCCCTCCCCCCCCCCCAAATGACCTGATATGACCAGGACGTGTCTCCAAATGTTCCTAAATCACCTGATATGACCAGGACACGCCCCCCAAATGTCCCCAAACCAACCTGGGCGGGGCTAAGATCTGTATCTCCAAACAGCAAAGCCCCAGAGTAATTTCTCCAGAAATTGCAGTTTCTAGTTTTGTTATCGAATTACTCGAGTTGATCGATTAATCATTGTGGCACTATGTATTATCGTCACAAAGTCCTTGTAGATGCTACAATATGTGCTCGTCTGTCAATGTTCAATCCAAATTGTTGGAAACCTTTATGTATTGTTGGACGAAAACCTTTGAATTTTACAATACGAAAAAAACACTTTGACTAATCGTCGACTAAAACTAGACAAACACATTTTGAAATGACTAAAATACGGCTATTTTCGTCCAAAGGACTAGGACGGAAATTAAAAGGGCTGCCAAACACAACACCGGATGTCCTACCCGCCTGACTGTGGCTCCTTCCCGAGACTTCTCCTCCTCCGACTTCTTCTCCCTCCGCCTTCGAGGCCGCGTCCAACCGTGACCCTGCCGGACTCGGTCCGCTACGGCGAGCAGCCAGCCTGCAACGGTGACATTGCGGATTCCGGCGTACCCGACGTACCCGACGAGCCCGGTCGCGGCGTTCTTACGATCCGTAAGTCTTTTGAGGCTGAGGCGGCGGGTCCTCGAAAAAGGAGTCGTACTCGACCTCCCGCAGTTCCGGTTCGGCGTAGGGAAGAGGGGACCCCGGCTCCTTGTCGAAGGCGCACGTCTGCCGGTCGGGCTCTGCGGCCGCTGCCGGGTCCTGCGACATTTTAAATGCTTCTGATTAGGGCTGCCACAAAACACTATCATAATAGTCACCGATTAATTACATTTCATCGGCTCACGAATAAATCACGTTCATATTTTAGCTGGATATAGCCATTGCAAACAAAACTATTTGCGAAGAAAAGGTGGACCTTTTATGGAATCTGAAACAGTTTTTCCCCCTTTTAAACAAAAAAATATATATATATTTTTTTTTCTGTTTGTACGAACATATGGTATGTAGGCATTTTGTAGACTATTGATGATGTTGTCAATGATTCTTTTGTTTTGTATTGTCTGTGTGTTCAATAAAAACAAAGTTCCAAAAATATAAAAGAGTTAAAAAGAGTACAGTCCCTGACAAAAGTCTTGTGGCTTATCCATTTTGTAGAAACAATTGCTAACAAACCTGACTTTTAATTATTCAATTGGTTTCAGAAATGGCTCATATGAAAGCTAAGACCCTCCCAAATGATGCTGAATGTACAAAAATAGATTTGTTTCACTGAAAAAGGATTGATCATTTAATGAAGACATAAAGGTCCAATTTTGGCAAGACAACAGTTTTGTCGCTACAGAAAGTAGTGTGAAAATTGAACAAAAAACGTACTTCAAATACAAAAATATCTTACATAACATAAGCGAATCAAGTAGTGGTGCTGTGAGATCCAAATTTAATATTTTGTATGACTTCCATGGGCTTCGGCAAGGATTCATACAAAGAAAGCAGTCTCGCATGCCTCCCAGAGTTCATCAACATTCTTGGGTTTCGTCTTCCATGCTTCCTCTTTCATCCTGTTCATGTCTTGTGACTGGGCTGGCCAGTCCTGGGGGATCTTGATCTTCTTTGCGTGACATGAACAGGATGAAAGAGGAAGCATGGAAGACGAAAGCCAAGAACGTTGATGAACTCTGGGGGGCGCGCAAGACTGCTTTCTTTGATGTTCTTGATGACTTCATCAATAAATTGTATGAATCCTTGCCGAAGCCCATGGAAGTCATACAAAATATTATATTTGGATCTCACAACACCACTACTTCATTCGCTTATGTTATGTAACATATTTTTGTATTTGAAGTACATTTTTTGTTCCATTTTCACACTACTTTCTGTAGGCGACAAAGCTTTTGTATTACCAAAATTTGACCTTTATGCTTTCATTAAATAATGAATCTTTTTTCAGTGATATTTTTGTACATTCAACATCATTTTGGAGGGTCTTAGCTTTCATATGAGCCATTTCTGAAACCAATTGAGTCAGGTTATTGGCAATTGTTTCTACAAAATGGATAAGCGACAAGACCTTTGTCAGGGACTGTATAGTTTTTCCTTTGTTTTTCCATTAGAAATACAGTGGTACCTCTACATACGATCGCTTCGACACACCAACTTTTCGACATCCGACGTAAAATTTGACTCGCCATTTGTTTCTACATCCGACGACATGCTCGAAATACGACAACAATGGCAGCACCGCAGACGAATGCACGGCGGATTTTCTTGTGTGACAAATCAACACTGGTTTCAGAAAAGGTTGGTACAGGTGGTGAAACAAGGAAAAAGTTGACGCTTACCTTCTAAATGAAGATGCAAATGACAGAAAAATATGAGCGTAGGATGGGCATCCGTGAAATGGCTCAACAATACATCTCCACGGTCCTCCTCCGAACATCGTTCGCCAGTCTTTATAAGTTAAGCTGACAATTCTTATTGTGGTAACATCTCCAGAGAAATCGCCAACTTCACCACGTTTTTATCATTTATTTCACAACTTATTCAAAACAAAAACACCTTCTGTCTGCCGCAATTGACGGTGTTCTCAAGAAAACATTCAAAGTGAAAGTGAAACTCAAGCTCACTGGTCTGTCTCTGGCACGTCAGCCCCGCGGTGCGTTCAGGGTCAGCAAAAAACGTCCGCCACATTAGAACCCGATTCGTTACATTAATACAGGAATTATTATTATTATTATTATTATTATTATTCCGATTTTGATTTATAATTTATTTGTTTTGCTATGTGTAATTGCCATTTGTAATAGTACCAGCAGTATTTTTTAAGGATTTAGTGAAAGTTTTTGGGCTGTGGAACGAATTAATGGAATTATAATGTATTCCTATGGGAAAATCCTGCTCGACATATGACCATTTCGACTTACAAACAAGGTCCTGGAACAGATTAACTTTGTATGTAGAGGTACCACTGTATGAAAAAAACAATATTTGAAAGAATTTTTAAAAACTAAGAATATTTATGGTTTTATTCTTTCTTTCAAGTGAAGACAAAAAAAACATTCTTACGCAGCTCAAAAAAATAAAAAAATTTAAAATAGGGGCGTAGGTTTGCATAGGGATGGTAGACACATAACACTAGCAACCTTCCAGGATGCTTAAATTGGTTAATAACATGACCCCCCCACACTCACACGCAGCCAGCCCCAACACAGAAATACAACATGTCGACAACAGGCCGCGTTCTCCACCCACTTTGAAGAAGAGAGATATGAGAAGTTCTGTTTTAGCCAGCTGCAGCCAGTGTAAGTCATGTAAAAAGATGTCAATGTTGTGGAGGTGGGGGGAAACACACCACTAATTTTGCTACTGAAAGTCTGACCGGCATCACAGTTATGGAGGTAGAGTTGTGTCTTTATTATTCAATCAATAAAAAAAATTTTAAAAGTCACTTAAATAAAAAAATTTAAAAAAAAAAAAAAAACATTTGAAAACTATTTTTCTTTGATTGAAGTAGTTTTTTTTATTGAAACAACTTTTTTGATTGAAGTAATGTAGTTTTGCTTTTGGGCTCACATACCTTGTGGACGTCGAGCCCATTCTCCTCCGGCGGCCCCTAAAAGACAAAAAGCGCATTCGTAACTATGAACCGGCATTCGCGGTGACGTAAAGAGAGCGGAGAAAGCATCATGGGCACCTCGACGACCTGCCGTCGTCCTCTTCGGATGAACTCCAGCAGCACGGGCGAGTTTGCATTAAGCTCCGCCTCGGAAAGGCCCAGCTCGCCGCACAGCAGTCGCCGACCGTCCAGACCGCTCGGGTGCTAACGTCAAAGACCGACGCGTCACGTCTGGCGGCGGCGTACCCTCGCGTCACGACGCCGTCTTACCGCGTTGATCTCCGGCTGAAAGACGGCGAGGCTGAAGTCCAGGTGAAAGACGCGCATGAAGTCCACGATGAGACCGGCCACCAGACGACCTGCGCACACGCACGCACGCCATCGGGTCAAACGGGCGGTCGCAGATGACGCCCGAGTTTGTGACCGACCTTCTTTGGTGCTGAGACATTTCTTGAGATGGTCGTTGACCAGCGGGGTCTTATTCTGAGGACGCAAAAGCGGCAAAAACGTGAGACGAGACAAGATGATCGCCAGACTCCAGCCTCACCTCCAGTCGGTCCTGCTCCTCCAAGGCCAGAAACACGGCGGCCCTCATTTCTGCCTGCAGAAAAACAAACAAATACCTTCAGTCAATTGCTGCCAGCCTCACCTTTTCAAATGAATTGGACATCTAGTGCTAGTGAGTTCTAGTAAGTTCTGCTAAGTTTAAAAATAATCTTCCTCTGGTTCAAACACACTCTCCCACCAATGAGTTCATCACGAGTAGCGATTATTTTTATAATCGATTAATTAACCAATTAATTAAACGATTAATCAGAAAAATGTTACTTTTTTCAATTGCCTTCACAGTTTAACCCTTTAACACCGAACGTGTCGGCAGCGACGCGTTTACGCATGTCGTCTTTGAAGCTTCGTAACGCTGTAATTACGTCACCCACGTGCCGCTAGTTGGTCTCATTTGAAAGTGCGGAAGTTGATGTCCACACCAGTTTTTATTTGAAGTCAATCGGCCAAGAAAAACGGGAGATAATGTCATTTGCGTTTTATAGTTTTATTGCACTCATAAATATGCATTAAAACGCTGCATGTACCATGTATCTATCTCCATATTTCCATGATTTCTGGTCCTTTTTCAAAACCGAAAGCAACACAAAAGACTAAATATCACCAAGATCCGTTGTGATGTCAAGAAGGACGAACCGAATGTGAACATTTTTAATAAATTGCCGAGCTCGGCGCCAACTAAGGAAAAGGAGGCATGAACACCGGTTGGATTGCGCGAGCGACTTTGAAACGTGCAGAATGAATCGAAAACTAAATTTAGCGCAAGCTAATGCATTTTTTCATTAACTCAAGGAATAGGATGAGCTGTATTTGTCGTTGTTTTCGCCGTCTCGGCGAGTAGAAGTGACAGCAGCGCTCAAATGGCACAAGAGTAGGCTGTGTGACGTTGTATGTGACGCAGCTCAGTGACCTGTTCAAAAACAAACTTTATTGAGTGCGAAGAAAAAAAGGAAAAAAAAAACTTTATCGGGTCGCATGCCTGAAAAAATTGAATTGAACTGAACTACTTGTCAATATTTTGAAAATACTTTTTTTTCCCAATGTCATATTTTTTCCTTCCCTATGAATCTTTTACATTTTTATAAAGATGTGTGTTTGAGAAGCTTGATTGCATGTACGTATACTTTAGATAAGGTGATGGGTATAATACCTAACTTCACAAAGAGATATCCTCCAAACCCTTTTTGTGTTAGATGATATATATATATATAATTTTTTTCTCACTATTTTGCACTGTATATAACCTGTTTTGACCATAGTATGTGTAAAGGCCAAAAACGCCTATGACCATACCCGCTGTTTGTGTTGAATAGTCAAACATAAAACTATTCAATGTTATTTTTTTCTATTAGATTTTTATCCTAACAAGTTGAATAAATAATATCAAGCTTCAAAACGGTTGGTTGAGCATGTTTGGTTGTCAATGGGACACCAACATTACAAATTTTGAAAAAATATTTTGGGATTTTTTTTTGTCTTTTGGGGTCCAAAATGTGGATTATAATTGGCCAGTGAAGAAAACAACAGTTTGGACATGAAGTTCAAGATGTCCTGAAAAAAGGGACCCAACGTGGCCATTGTGAACATTTTTTTCTTTGAAATATAAAGGCAAAATCAAATGAATGCAAATTCGGCCAAAATAGGCTTAGGTGTTAAAGGGTTAACTTAAGATGTTTTAGGCATAATTTAAGTCACAATAAAGACAAAATAAAATTTCAAAGCACACTCTCTAATATGAAAATTTGCAAAATGGAGTTTGTGTTGGGACTCTAAACTGTTATATAATGGGTTTATGTGTGTGGTGGCTTTATAAAGAAATTTACTATCAATTTTACTATTTAACAACAACTTAAGCGCTAATATGCTTCTCCAAAGCACAATACAAACTGACGCTTAGGACACTGATAAGCCTAATTTAGCAGAATCTTTCAGCTAACGTACATAGATAAACAAAGCTAATATCATTTGTAGAAAGTCTGGTTTGGAGGTTAGTTGCGACTACTTGGAGTTGTGTGGTTTTCATCGCTTTCCATCCAACTTTAGCTTCGCGTGCTAACAGCCGGCGGACAAATGAAGGCGAAGAAAAAGCAACTTTTCGCACCTTTAGCTTGTTTAGAACTCCGTTGTTCTCCAGGTTCTGGATGACAAGATCCCTGAGTTCCGTGTCATCATCTGCAGCAGACATTTTGCTTCATGGAGTGGAGAAAAAGTTGTTAGCTGTTAGCAATTAGTTCCGATGAAAACAAACGCCAGTTTTCTTCGACGGCCTTAAATTAGGGTTTTTGCTCTCTTCCGCCACCCGTCGGCGATGTTGAGACAAGTCCTGGGTTAGCTGCGTACGGTCAACTTTTATTCATGTATTTTTAAATGCGGCAAAAATAAACAATAAAACGAATTTGGACTCGTTTTTGATTTCCAAAACTACAAGGTAAAACGAATGGCCGAAATGTAAACGGACCACCCAAATGGTGAAATTCTTTTTTTTATTTTAATGGCGTTTCTTCGGTGCACCGAACAGCCCAAACCGTTAGGGCCGGCCCAGGCCATTTGGGGGCCCTAAGCAAAATAATGCCAAGGGGCCCATATTTTTGGCCAACCATTTCGTCACAGTGTACTGTGAAAGTCATACATGGAATCCAACCCATACGTCCATATTTTGTATATTAATCATATTTTGTTGCACTGCATACTTCAAACTTCTCACCCTAAATGACATGTAATGACAAGAAAATGGATGTTTGCATAGATAAACGGCAATGCGTGCCACAACGGCAATGCGTGCCACATTATTCACCATGCTCTACTAACAACGTATAAAATGAGGTTACCAGATTAGGGGCCCCCTAGTGGTCAGGGGCCTTAAGCAACTGCATAGTCTGTGTATAGGCTGGGCCGCGCTTGCGTTTGACCGACCGTCACCGTTCAAATGTCAACATGACCGGAATTTTCATGGGACGCGGGGAATTTTTCGAATGACCTCTCATAAATTTTCCATTCGCCCGTAAACGTGGATTTAAAAAAAAAAATCAAAATGTATCTAGTCCTACAATTTTGGCCAAATTGCAAAATTTTACACATAAAAAAATCCAGGACGGTAAGGGACATAACAGTTGTATATAGAATTAGACAAAAACTTACGGTTCCCCATAATTCACCAAAAACTGTCCCATTCATTTCAAATGGGATGCCATTGACGGTCGTATACGTCCAAATTTCCCATTCATTTTTAATGGCAGGAAAACATTGGTCCATTTGCTTTTTGACCATTTATCATGACAGCCCATTGTCATTAAATTGATGGCCAAGTAAATCGATGCCATTGACAGCCATGCACGTCCATTCCGCTGACGGTCATGTACGTCCAATTTTCCCCTTCATTTTCAATGGCAGAAAAACCTGTGTGGTTGTGTTTTTAACCAAAACTTACCATTACAGCCCACTGACATTGAAATGTCCCCAAATCAACAGGACGTGTCCCCAAAATGTCCCCAAATCAACAGGAACAGACCCGTTAGATATGTATCTACCACAGCAAAGCCCCATCATAATTTCTCCAGAAATGGCTATTTCTAGTTATTTCGTATCATTTCCGTAAAACTCAAGTAGATCAGTGTTTCTTCCACTTTGTACACTCCTGGCCAAAAGTATTGGCACCTCAGCAGGGCCGGCCCGGCCTATACGCAGACTATGCAGCTGCTTAAGGGCCCCTGACCACTAGGGGGCCCCCAATCTGGCAATTGTTTTATTTTTATTCTATTTTGTTTACTACAGTTTGCTTTATTTGAGTTTTGATACTTGATTACAAGCTTAAAAAAATAAAAATTCTTCCTTAACTTCTTTCTTTCCACTTTTAGAAAAAGGTTTCGCGCTATCTACTGTAACTACTGACAATCATTTGGGGTGAGAAGTTTGGGGGTGAGAAGTTTGAAGTGTGCAGTGCAACAAAATCGGATTAATATACAAAATATGGACGTATGGGTTGTATTGCATGTATGGGTTTCACAGTACACTGTGACGAAATGGTGGGCCAAAAATATGTGCCCCTTGGCATTATTTTGCTTAGGGCCCCCAAATGGCCTGGGCTGGCCCTGCACCTCAGCAATTCTGTCAGATAATGCTCAATTTCTCCCACAAAATAATTGCAATTACAAATGCTTTGGCAGTAATGTCTTCATGGATTTTGCTTACAATTAAAAACACGAAAGAGAATGAAATTTTTTTTAAAAACATTATCATTTTACACAAAACTCCAAAAATGGGGCAGACAAAAGTATTGGTACCCTCAGCCTAATACTTTGTAGCAGAACTTTCAGACAAAATAACTGCGAACAACCGCTTCCTGTATTCATCCATGAGTTTCTTACAATGCTCTGCTGGAATTTTAGACCATTTTTCTTTGGCCAACTGCTCCAGGTCTCTGAGATTTTCAGATCTCTCCACAGGTGTTCTATGGTATTCAGGTTTGGCCACTTTAGAAGTCTCCGGTGCTTTCTCTCAAACCATTTTCTAGTGCTTTTTGAAGTGTGTTTTCGGTCATTGTCCTGCTGAAAGACCCATGACCCCTTAGGAAGACCCAGCTTTCTCACACTGAGCCCTACATTATGCTGCAAAATTTGTTGGTTGTCTTCAGACTTCATAACGCCATGCAAACAGTCAAGCAGGCCAGTGCCAGGGGCAGCAAAGCAACCCCAAAACTTCAGGGGATCGTGTTCTTTTCTGTGAAGACCTCGTTTTTTTCCCCCCTGTAAACTCTATGTTTATGCCTTTTCCCAAAAAGCTCTACTTTTGTCTCATCGGACCATAGGACATTCTTCTAAAACGTTTTTGGCTTTCTCAGGTAAGTTTTGGAAAACTCCAGCCTGGCTTTTTTATGTCTCTGGGTCAGAAGTGGGGTCTTCCTGGGTATCCTACCATAGAGTCTCTTTTCATGGAGATGCCGACGGATAGTACGGGTTTACACTGTTGTACCCTCGGACAGCAGGACAGCTTGAACTTGTTAGTCGAGGTTCTTCATCCATCTTTATTTCTGTCCACAGGTTAGCCACAGTGCCATGGGCTTTACACTTATTGATGACACTGTGCACGGTAGACACAGGAACATTCAGGTCGTTAGAGATGGACTTGTAGCCTTGAGATTGCCCATCCTTACACATAACTTTGCTTCTGAAGTCCTCAGACAGTTCTTTGGTCTTCTTTCTTTTCTCCATGCTCAATGTGGTACACACAAGGACACAGGACAGAGGTTGAGTCAACTTTAATCCATTTTAACTGACTGCAGGTGTGATTTAGTAATTGCCACCACCTGTTAGGCCACAGGTAAGTAACAGGTGTTGTTAATTACACAAATTAGAGAAGCATCTCATGATTTTTCAAAGGGTGCCAATACTTTTGTTCGGCAATTTTTGGAGTTTTGTGTAAAATGACAATGATTGATTTTCTCTTTTGTGTTTTTTCATTGCGGGAAAAAAATCAATGAAGATATTTCTACCAATGCATTTGTAATTGCAATCATTTTCTGGGAGAAATTGAGCTTTATCTGAAAGAATTGCAGGGGTGCCAATACTTTTGGCCAGCAGTGTATTTAAGACGTGAAAACATGGCACTGTTCTATTCTTTTTTTTTTCATAACATTTTAACTTTCTGTAAATTTCGGTAAATCTTTACTTTACTTACATTCTAACGAAATATCCTTGGGATGTGAATGATCAGTGCCATCGGCCGCGAGACGCATCCAATCCATTTGGATGCAAAGCTACCACAAATACATTCTGATCCGTCCGTTACCATCGTTAGTTTGGACGCACAGGTATTTTCAAATCCAGCTGGTGGCGCTAAAGTCATTTTCCAAAACCGCCAATCAACCACACGGAAAAAGAAGAAGAAGAAAGAAAAGAAGAAGTGTGGAAACAAGTGGAAGTAGATGTGTGACAAGTGCAAAGGGTTGAGACGTCTCGCCCGCGGCACGCAGAAAAAAAATTGGACTGAAATTCAGTGTCTGGCGCGCGCGTGTCAGGTGTCAACCAGGTGCGGCCGAGGCCCCGCCCCACACCTGAGGACGCAGGCCCGCGTGAGTCACATCTCCTGGCTTCCGGGTTGGGTTAGCGCCATGGCGGAGGTCCTGAGCGTCCCGGAGTTCATCCGCGAGTGCAACGACGACTATGCGGCGCCCACCACCTCCAGCTTCTCCTCGCGCATGACGCATTGCAGGAACAGCGTGGCCGCCCTGGAGGAGGTAACTCGGACCGGAACCGGGACGCTCTTTGTGTACTGTAGACATAGGGTGTTTACCCTTGAGCAAGGCACAGATGTGTCAAATTAGCTCGCGGTCAAGACTTCTTGCCATTAACTCTTTCAGGGACAGTGGACCAGAGGTGGGTAGAGTAGCCAAAAATTGTACTCAAGTAAAAGTAGTCATCCAAGAAACGTACTTGGGGTGGCGTGGCTCAGTGGTAGAGTAGTTGTCCCCCAACCCAGAGGTTGTGGAAACGATTCTCTGCCCTGATGAACTCGCCTAAATATCCTTCAGCAAGATACTGAACCCCACATTGCTCCTGGTACTGCATGACCAGTTGGTAGATGGCAATGTAGTGTAAGGCGCTTTGAGCACCTTGAAAGGTGGAAAAGCGCTATACAAATATAACACCATTTACCATTTCAAAAAAGTATTTGGTGAAAAAAATGCTCAAGTCACGTGTAACATTGTGAGTAACTGCTTATAATATATATATATTTTTTAAAACCATGGTAGTTTTTTTCATTGCACAAAGTTATTTATAATGTACTATAACATATTAACCCTTTCACACCAAACGTGTCGGCAGCGACGCGTTTACGCTAGGGTTGTTCCGATCATGTTTTTTTGCTCCCGATCCGATCCCGATCGTTTTCGTTTGAGTATCCGCCGATCCCGATATTTCCCGATCCAATTGCTTTTTTTTTGCTCCTGATTCAATTCCAATCATTCCCGATAAATTTTCCCGATCATATACATTTTGGCAATGCATTAAGAAAAAAATGAATAAAACTCGGACGAATATATACATTCAACATACAATACATAAGTACTGTATTTATTATGTCAATAAATCCTCAAGATGGCATTTTCATTATTAACATTCTTTCTGTGAGAGGGGTCCACGGATAGAAAGACTTGTAATTCTTAAAGGATAAACGTGACTTTGTATATTGTGACTAAATATTGCCATCTAGTGTATTTGTTGAGCTTTCAGTAAATGATACTGTAGCCATTTAACTTTTCTGCCCAAATGCATGATGGGAAGTGCAACCATGACTGTGCGTAGTGGCACCAATTGATATATCTTCTCTGCGTTGGGAAATAACACAGGGTGTTAAGAAAAAGATCAACTACTACCTTTCTTCCCCACGTTGCTTCCCACGATATTACTAATTGTTGAGAGAGGGATTGTAAGGCTTTAGCCAATTAAACATGGGCTCCAAAGACTGCCAAAATCCACTCTACTCATTTTATGCTGCCTTTTAGCTCTATATATAGGCAAAACGGCGCCATTATAGATTGCACGCGACAATGCGTGGGTGGGTCATGCAGCGCATGCGTTTCAATATTTTGATTTTTTTTTTTTTTTAAATTACCGCCGTTAACGCGATAAATTTGATACCCCTACTTTAAGCCAAAACTTAAGACTCTGAATGAGTGAAAGACATTTTGTCTGTAACGTTACATACAATTAGAAAACGATTTAATTAAAAAAAATATATATATATATTAACAAAAGGCATGTCAGATATTTTTCTGCCGATTCCGAAACTTTGAAAATGACGTGATCGGACCCGATCGATCGGCATCCCGATCGAATGGACATCTTTAGTTCATATCGTCTTTGAAGCTTCGTCACGTTGTAATTACGTCACCCACGTGCCGCTGGTTGCTCTCATTTGAAAGTGCGGATGTTGATGTCCACACCTATTTTTATTTGAAGTCAATCTACCCAGAAAAACGGGAGATAATGTCATTTGAGTTTTATAGTTGTATTGCACTCATAAGTATGCATTAAAATGCTGCATGGACCATGTATCTATCTCCATATTTCCATCATTTCTTGTCCTTTTTCAAAACCGAAAGCAGCACAAAAGACTACATATCCCAAGAGCCGTTGTGATGTCAAGGAGGACGAACCGAATGTGATCATTTTTAATAAATTTCTGAGCGAGGCGCCAACTAATGAAAGGGAGGCATGCGAAGCAAGCAATGGCCGGTTGGTTTGAGTGAGCGACTTTGAAATGTGCAGAATGAATCTAAATCTACATTTAGCACAAGCTAATGCATTATTTCACTAACTCAAGGAAGAAGATGAGCTGTATTTGTCGTTGTTTTCTTTGGATGAGTCTGCGTCTTGGCGAGTAGAAGTAACAGCAGCGCGCAAACGGCGAAATAGTGGGCTGTGGGACGTTGTGTGTGACGCACCTCGGTGACCTGTTCAAGATTATTGGGTCGCATGCCTGAAAAATTTGAATTGAACTAAACTACTTGACAAGTAAATACTTTTTTTCAATGCTATATATATATTTTTTTCTTCACTATAATCTTTTCAATTTTTATGTAGATATGTGTTCGAGAAGCTTGATTGCATGTACGTGTATATACTTTTGATAAGGTGATGGGTACAACACCTAATTTCACAAAGAGATATCCTCCAAACCCTTTTTGTGTTAGATGATATATATAATTTTTTCTCACTATTTTGCACTGTATATAACCTGTTTTGACCATAGTATGTGTAAAGGCCAAAAACGCCTGTGACCATACCTGCTGTTTGTGTTGAATTCTCAAACATAAAACTATTCAATCTCATTTTTTTCAATTGAATGTTTATCCTAACAAGTTGAATAAATATTATCAAGCTTCAAAACGGTTGGTTGAGCATGTTTGGTTGTCAATGGGACATCAACATTACAAATTTTGAAAAAAGATTTTGGGATTTTTTTGGTCTTTTTGGGTCCAAAATGTGGAGTATAATTGGTAAAAAAATCAACAGAACTAAAGCATCATTCGTCTAAAGAGCATGAGTGCCCTCTAGTGGAGAAAGTAGTTACTAGTTTGAATGGTTCCTTCATAGTTCCTATTACGAAATTAAAAGGATCATAGCTCCGGTTTTCCATGGTTAATTAGTGCCAAATAAAAACTGGGACAGAGGTTAAAATCTGCGCTTTCATGTCATGTTGAGGGCGGCCCCCTATGTCAAATACTTCATTTTTTATACAGTAGTGCTTTAAAGACGCCAAGTGATTGAACAGGCCAGCGTAATAATAGAACGGCAAGCTTGAGTCTGATTGGTATAATGGAGTCACGTGATTATTGTTGCCAAGTCTCATTCATGAAACTGGTAACGCTACAGTTAGCGTGGCTGGCAACATTAAAAGTGAAATTATTACATCAATTACTACTTTAAAAAAAAAAATCATTTTGCTATTTAAATCACTTATTCCCTCCGACCCAAATGGATAATTTTATTAATTAACCCTTTCACTTACAAATTACTGCGACTGACTGGAAACTGGTTCAGGGTGTACCCTGCCTCCTGCCCGTTGTTCGCTAGGATAAGCTCTAGCACCCCCTGCGACCCTCGTCAGGATAAGCGGTTCAGAAGATGAATGAATAAATTTACAACATTTTTTTTTTCTTATTGAACTCATTAGCTGCCATTGACATCTCTAGACCAGTGTTTTTCAACAGATGTACCATGGAACATTAGTATTCCATGAGAGATCATCAGGTGTGCCGCGAGAAATTATCCAATATTGCATTTTTTTTTAAATAAATAATTTATAACAATATTAGGGTGGCCCCTAGCAGTATTTCAAAGGACACTCAGCCTCAGGTGCAGGTGAGCGAGGTATTGCTCATGTCGCATTCAAGAACTGTTCGGATTTCCAGCCCTCAGCCACCTTGCCGTCCACAACAATTTGTTGGAATAAGGATTGACGGTCGTATGGATACAATGGAAAGGATACATTCGTGTACATTGACACTTGACAGGTCTAATCAAATGATGTACAGTAGACGTGCTGGGGTCCACATTGTCGCGGACAGCAAGGTGGCTGATGTCTACAATTCCGAGGAGTTCTTCAACACAAGACGGGCAATTACCACGCTCGCCCGCACGCAACCAAGAATGAATGTGACGCACACAGAAGTCGTGGTGGTACAGTCATGGATAAATGTTTAAAAAGGACAACTTTGAAATCTAAACTGAGCCCCTGGACAAGATTCTAACCCAGATGAAGGCCCGAGTAGGAGTCCTGCTTAATTTAAAAAAAAAAAAAAAAAGTGAAGCCTGAGAGCTCAAACATAGACTTCATAATGTATTGACGGGACTTGGGGCGTGGGGCCGATAAATAGGGGGGCTCCCCGAGTGGAATCACAGACAAAGAACTTTTTTCGTTGAAAATTCTTGTGAATAAATGCTTAAATCCCAGATTTTTTTATAGTAGATATGGACGTAAAACAGTCTTGATTCTTGGTTAAAATAATTTTAAAAAAAAAACGGGCAGTTAGCATTTATTTTACGTAAATATGTCGAAAGTGGTATTTGGTATGTACAAAAACTGATTTTGCCAGATGCCATTTTTTTGCCATCTGGCAAAATGTATTTTGGCATGTGGGATTTTTTTTGGGGTATGTGGCAACATAGATTTCGCCATGTGGCATTGTTTTGCCATGTGGTAAAATGTAATTAGGCATGTGGCATTTTTTTGGCATGTGAGGTTTTTTTTTTTCGTGCCTGGCAAAATGGATTTTGGTATGTGGAATTTTTTGGTATGTGGAAAAATGGATTTTGGTATGTGGCATTTTTTTGCCATGTGGCATTTTTCTGGTATGCGGCAAAATTGATTTTGCCATGTGGCATTTTTTTGCCATGTGGTAAAATGTATTTAGGCATGAGGCATTTTTTTGGCATGTGGGATTTTTTTTTTCGTGCGTGGCAAAATGGATTTTGGTATGTGGAATTTTTTGGTATGTTGAAAAATGGATTTTGGTATGTGGCATTTTTTGCCATGTGGCATTTTTCTAGTATGTGGCAAAATTGATTTTGCCATGTAGCATTTTTTGCCTTGTGGCAAAATGTATTTTGGTATGTGGCACAGTTTTTGCCATGTGGCAAAATGTATTTTGGCATGTGGGATCTTTTTTTTTTAGCATGTGGCATTTTTTTGGGATGTGGCACTTTTTTGCCATGTGGCATTTTTTTGGTATGTGGCAAAATTGATTTTGCCATGTGGCAAAATATATTTTGGCATGTGGCTTTTTTTTTCGTGTGGCAAAATGGATTTTGGTTTGTGGCATATTTTTTTGGAATGTGGCAATATGGATTTTGTTATGTGGATTTTTTTGGTATGTGGAAAAATGGAATTTGGTATGTAGCATTTTTTTGGGGGGGGTATATTGCATTTTTGCAGGCCATGCACATCCATGCCATTGACAGCTAGCCACGTCCAAATTTTCCATTCATCTTAAATGGCATAAAACGTGTGGCTGTGAATTTTGACCATACAATTACCATTACAGAGCATTGACATTCAACTGGCACCCAAAAAACTGCCACATGCCAAAATATATTTTGCCATATGGCAAAAAAATGCTACATGGCAAAATCAATTTCGCTACATACCAAATACCACTTTTCGTAAATATGTCGAAGTACAATGCTAGTCTTATAGTAAATGTAGCTAGCGGCCACCTGATGTAAACTGATTTTTCGGTGAAAATACTTGTGAATAAATGCTTAAATCCCCGAACTATTTATAGATATGGACGTGAAACATTTTCGATTCTTGATTAAAAGCAAAAAAAAAAAAAAAAAACGGCAGTTAGCATATATATTGCATACGTATTGCAAACAATGACGCCAATGCAGTAGCGGCTAATTTCTCCCATTGTTTTTTTTCACAACGTTTCAAAATACATGAATGGTACGAAAAATATAATGACCTTGAATCCTCGAACAAATCACACCTGAGACAATCCTTCCTGTTTGTATGCGGTACAGCTTTCGTACTTTTTCAACAGAAATCCGCCGTTAGAGCGCTGCGTGCGTGTTTGTGAATAGCTCCTCTTGATGTGGGCGGCCCCCTACTTGAATGTGAGGCGCAGTGCATGACCGATCTGACCCGTCAATACATTATGAAGTCTATTAAAAATCTTATATGTATCTCTTTCCAATACTGTTAAATCGAAATTAATACATTGAACACACCGATTTTTTGGGATGATTTGTTTTAATGTAAGTAAGCTCTGCCTTTACTTTGTGGATTTTCGATTTTTGCGGGGGTGTGCGGTCCTCATTATCCGCGAAAAATGAGGGATCACTGTATAGACATCGCCAGTTTTTTTTTTTTTTGAATGAGTAAAAATAGTCACTTGCTCTACAAAAGGTTAAAGGTCAATATTTGAATAGGTGTCCACTCTAATAACCATTTTCCCTGAAAGAGTTCAAATCATTGATGTATATTTTTTTGAACTGTGAAATACGTGCGGCAACACGAATACTACAATTAGATGTCAAACGAGGGCTGCAAATTGGAGACCCCTGTCTTACATGACTGTAACAATAACATTTAAGAAAAAAAAAAAATCACAATTGGTGGATGAAAGGCTTCATGTCCACGTTGACAGGAAGTGACACGTGATGGCCGCTACGGTACATGACAAGGGGAAGTTGGACTTCCCTCTTCTGCTTCTCACTTTGTGACTTTTGCAATTTGAGCATTCATGCTGTGCGTGTGTGTGTGTTTCAGGTTCTGGATGTGGAGCGCTCGGTTCTATCCAAGCTGAAGAAGGCGCTCAAGTCTGTCTACGCGTCGGGCCTAAGTGAGAGTCTTGCCTCTGGTTGTCGTAACAACAACACCCAGATGCGCCGGCTCATTACTCTCTAATACGCAATTACACTTAACTCATTGGCAGCGATAAATCCCCGTCGCTCGCTCAGCTCACAAACACTTGCTGTCACACGCACGGCCGCCTGGGTGTCGGCCCGGCAGACCCGCATTCCGGCTCGTGCCCCGACACGCCGACCGACCGACCGACCGCCGGGGAACAAATCTTCACACTAGTTTCAAATACTCATGTCAAGATTAGGGCTGTCAAACGATTAAAAATTTTAATCGAGTTAATTACAAGTTAAAAATGAATTAATCGTAATTAATCGCAATTCAAACCATGTATAAAATATGCCATAGTTTTCTGTAAATTATTGTTGGAATAGAAAGATAAGACACAAGAGGGATATATACATTCAACATACGGTACATAAGTACTGTATTTGTTTATTATAACAATAAATCAACAAGATGGCATTAACATTATTAACATTCTCCTAAAGCGATCCATGGATAGAAAGACTTATAGTTCTTAAAAGATAAATGTTAGTACAAGTTATAGAAATTTTATATTAAAACCCCCTCTTAATGTTTTTGTTTTATTAAAATTTGTAAAATTTTCAATCAAAAAATAAAATAGTAGCTCGCCATTGTTGATGTCAATAATTAGACCATGCTCACTCATGGTACTAACGCATAAAATCAGTTGGACCCAAGCGCCAGCAGAGGCCGCCAAACACCAAAAATCAAGTAACAAGCGGAGATTACATTGTACTGTCATTTTAATCTGTTTGAGCGGGGCATGTGCGTTAATTGTGTCAAACATTTTAATGTGATTAATTTAAAGAATTAATTACCGCCCGTTAACGCGATAATTTTGACAGCCCTAGTCAAGATACAAAAATCAACTTGATAGTCATACTTCATACTTCCATAAATAATAACATTTACGAAACCACGTACATAAAAAAACTTTTTTTTTTTCATTAACTCTTTAATTCCCTCAAATGAACCCAAAATGAAATTCCCTCAAATGAACCCAAAATGAACAGGAAGCTACCCAAAATATACTGAAACTGACCCAGCAATGCTTTAAAATCATCAGAAAGTCACTTCAAATCAACAGGAAGTGACCAAAAGACAGGAACTGACCTCAGAATGCCCCAAAATGTACCGGAAGTTACCCAGAATCAACAGCAAGCGACCTCTAAGTGCTCTAAAATCAGCAGCAAGTGTCCCAAAATCAGCAAGAAGTGACCAGACATGCTTATTTTCCATTAATATTAGTCAGGCTATGCCATTGACGGCTCTGCACAAATTTCTGTGTTAGTCAGCTTTCTTTCTGCGCTGATGAATCTTGGGTACGCGGTCGCTACGCTCATGGGTGGACCGCCAGGTTATTTCACGAGCCTCGTCAACAATTACAGGAAAGTCGGTCAAAAAATTTGGACGTGCATCACCTTATTTGGGTGCCAGTTGAATGTCAATGTTTTGTAATGCTAAGTGTATGGTCAAAAATGGCAGTCACACATGTTTTTCTGCCATTGCATATGAATGGAAAATCATAGCCTTATTTGGTTGCCAGTTGAATGTCAATGCGCTGTATTGGTTAAAAAAAAAATCACAGCCACACGTTTTTCTGCCATTTAATATGAAGGGAAAATTCGGACGTGGATAGCCGTCAATGGCATAACCTGACTTGGGTGCCAGTTTAATGTCACTGCACTGTAATGTAAAGTGTATGGTCAAAAATCGCAGCTACACATGTTTTTCTGCCATTTAAGATGGATGGAAAATTTGGACGTGCGTAGCCGTCAATGGCATGAGCGTGCATGGCCTGCAAAACTGCCATGTACCCCCCAAAAATGGCACCCCGCCCCAAAAAAATGCGACAAACCAAAATCCATTTTGCCACATACACATAAAAAAATGCCACATGGCAAAAAAATGGCACATGGAAAAAAAATGGCACATGGCAAAATCAATTTTGCCACATGACAAAATAATGCCATATGGCAAAATCCATTTTGCTACATGGCAAAAAAAATGCCACATGGCAAAATCGATTTTGCCACATGGCAAAGAAAAATGCCACACGGCAAAATCCATTTTGCCACATGGCAAAAAAATGTCACATGGCAAAGGAAAAATGCCACGTGGCAAAAAAAATGCCACATGGCAAAATCCATTTTGCCACATGGCAAAAAATGCCCCATGGCATAATCAATTTTGCCACATGGCAAAAAAATGCCATATGGCAAAATCCATTTTGCCACATGGCAAAAAAAAAAAAGTCACATGGCAAAATCCATTTTGCCACATGCCAAAATTGGCAAGTCCCAATTTTGGTTCTCAGCCCTGCTGCAAACTCGGCAAAAACTGACCAAAGAACAGAAAGTGAAGTGCCCAGTAAATAATTGTAAAATTCACAAGAAAGTAACCCAAAACCAACAGGTAGTGATCTAAAATCAACAGAAAGTGGCCCAAAATCAACAGGACGTGACCTGTAAGTACCCTAAGATGAATAAGGAAGTGACCCAAGATGAACTGATTTGCTGCCATTGACAACAATAGACATCCAATTCATTGAACCGTGCTCATGTTGAAGTGCCATTGTTCCATTTCGGTCCGGATACTTTTGATAAGCCTAGCTTGCCACACGTTGCAGCCCACGTGGAGCACGAGGACCAGTACGTGTCGGCCATGGAGAAGTTGGGCGACACGTGCGCTTGCGGGGAGGACGCCGCGGTGGGCGCCGCCTTCCTCAAGTTTGCCGTTTTCAGCAAAGAGCTGACGGCGCTCTTCAAGAACCTGGTGAGCTTAACCCAAACAAGCTAGCGTGTTAGCCTGCCTGATGTCACTTCATGTTTAATAGGTCCAAAATATGAACAACATCATCTCTTTCCCGCTGGAATCGCTGCTCAAGGGAGACCTGCGCGGCGTCAAAGGGGTGCGTACATGCGTCCTTCCATGTCATTATACAGTATGTTAATTTTCTAGGAGGGGAATTTGTAGAGAGCCAACATGGGCAACATGTCTGCGGTTTGTAAAATACTTTCAAATCGCGGACATGTTGGCTGTGTGTCAGTAGTGTTTGCGTGTTGCTCCTCGCCATGTTTTGATGACGCCATCACAAAAGGACTAAAGTTCTTCACACAATTCAGCGGTAAACTTTCGGTCTTTAAAAGCAAATACCAAAAATGCATTTTTAACTAGAAACTGCAATTTTTGGAGAAATTATTCTGGAGCTTTGCTGCGTGGAGATACAGATGTTAGCCCCGCACATGTTGGTTTGGGGACATTTCGGGGACGATATCAGGTCACTTCCTGTTGATTTGGGAACATTTGGGGAACACGTCCTCGTCATATCAGGTCATTTGAGGACATTTGAGGGGCGTGTCCTGTCATATCTGGTCATTTGAGGACATTTGCGGGGCATGTCCTGGTCATATCAGGTCATTTCAGAAGCGTGCCCTGGTCATATTAGATCATTTGGGGACATATGGGGGCGTGTCCTGGTGACATCAGGTCATTTGGGGACATTTGGGGTGCGTGTCCTGGTCATATCAGGTCATTTTGGGGACATCTGGGGTGCGTGTACTGGTCATATCCGGTCATTTTGGAATATTTGGCGGGCATGTCCTGGTCATATCGGGTGATTTGGGAACATTTGGGGGGCGGGTCCTGGTCACATTAGGTCATTTGGGGACATTTCGGAAACATGTCCTGGTCATATCAGGTTATTTGGAGACATTTGGGGGCGTCTCCTGATCACATCAGGTCATTTGGGGGATATTTTGGAAACATGTCCTGGTCATATCAGGTCATTTGGGGGGCGGGTCTTGGTCATATCAGGTCATTTGGGGACATCTGGGTTGCGTGTTCTGGTCATATCCGGTCATTTTGGGATATTTGGCGGGCATGTCCTGGTCATATCGGGTGATTTGGGAACATTTGGGGGGCGGGTCCTGGTCACATTAGGTCATTTGGGGACATTTCGGAAACATGTCCTGGTTATATCAGGTCATTTGGAGACATTTGGGGGGCGTCTCCTGATCACATCAGGTCATTTGGGGGATATTTTGGAAACATGTCCTGGTCATATCAGGTCATTTGGGGACATTTGGGGGGCGGATCTTGGTCATTTGGGGACATTTTGGGGGCATGTCCTGGTCGTATCAGGTCATTTGGGAGTGGCGTGTCCTTGTCATATCGGGTCATTTGGGGACATTTGAGGGGCATGTCCTGGTGACATCAGGTCATTTGGGGACATTTGGGGGGGCGTGTCCTGGTCATATTAGGTCATTTGGGGACATTTGGGGGGCGTGTCCTGGTGACATCAGGTCATTTGGGGACATTTGGGGGGGGTGTCCTGGCCACATCAAGTCATTTGGGGGCATTTGAGGGGGGGGTGTCTTGGTCACATTAAGTCATTTGGGGGGACATTTTGGAAACGTGCTGGTCATATCAGGTCATTTAGGGACCTTTTGGGGACGTGTCCTGGTCATATAAAATCATTTGGGGACATTGGGGGGCGTGTCCTGTTCGTATCAGGTCATTTGGGGGCGGGTCCTGGTCATATCAGGTCATTTGGGAACATTTGGGGGGGGGCGTGTCCTGGTCACATCAGGTCATTTAGGGACATTTCGGAAACATGTCCTGGTCATATCAGGTCATTTGGAGACATTTGGGTGGGGCGTGTCCTTGTCATATTAGGTCATTTGGGGGGGGGGGGCGTGTCCAAGTCATATCAAGTTTACCTATTTTTGGTCACATCCCTTGTGCCACCCTTTCAGGACCTGAAGAAGCCGTTCGACAAGTCCTGGAAGGATTACGAGACCAAACTGTGAGGACCGCTTTCCGCTCCCTGCGTGCGCTCTTTATCGTGAAAGTACGCTTCGCCGACAGCTCCAAGCTGGAAAAGGAGAAGCGCGAGCACGCCAAGCAGCACGGCATGATCCGGACCGAGTTCAGCGGCGGGGAGATCGCCGAGGAGATGGAGAAGGAACGTCGCGCCTTCCAGCTCAACATGTGCGAGGTGGGTGGATCGTCGCCGGGCGCTCGCAACGACCGACTGACTTCTTTCCCTTTTCAGTACTTGCTCAAGGTCAACGACATCAAGGTCAAGAAGGGCGTGGAATTCCTGCACAACCTCATCAAGTATTTCCACGCGCAGTGCAAGTACGACCAAGTTAAGACGTCCAATTGTAGAATTGTGGTGGCAGTTACAAAATCAAATAGCCTCTTTAAACCAAGGAGTTTATCACGAATAGACGTTCAATCCACTTGAAGTCTTACACATACGTATATTCTTTCTGGCTCACACACGCGTTCAGTTTCTTTCAGGACGGACTGACGGCCGTGGAGAGTCTGAAACCGTCGGTGGAGAAAATGGCGGCCGAGCTCGCCGCGGTGAGGTTGCCGACCGGCCAACTCGAACCTTTGACGAAAGCTAAGACTGCTGTTTTTTTTTCCTTTGTCGCTTGTTTTACGTATTTGCGCGTGTAGATCAAGCAGTCTCAGGACAGCGAGAGAAAACAGCTGACCCAGCTCCGCGACGTCCTCAAGTCGTCGTTGCAGTCGGAGGGGAAAGAGGTCAGGCGGACGGGAACCGGCGTTCGGGGGCGCGTCGCTAACCCCGTGGCCTTCGTTCGACAGGAGGCGCCGGCCAAGCCCAAGCAAGGATATAGCTTGCACCAGCTGCAGGGCAACAAGGCGCACGGCACCGAACGCTCCGGCGTTTTGTCCAAGCGGAGCGAGGGGTGAGCGGGCGGCGCTGCCGACCGTCGTCGAGGCGGCGCTAACGTTAAGCACGCTTCTTGTGGCGCAGGCTGAGGAAGGTTTGGCAGAAGAGGAAGTGCTCGGTCAAGAACGGCTTCCTGAGCATCTGCCACGCCACGGTAAGCCCCGCCCCCAATGGCCCATTTATCCTCGGAAATGAATTTATCACTAGTAGATGTCCAACCCATTTAAAGTGGGAGGTGTCGCTGTCAACCCTTCAACTTGTAATGGATTGGACTTTCTAGCGACGTCAATGGCAGCCAATGAGAAAATCAAAATTTTCATTTTCAGGCCAATCGAGCACCAGCCAAACTCAACCTGCTGACGTGCCAAGTCAAGAAGGACGCCGACGACAAAAGGAACTTTGACCTCTTCTCACGTAAGAAAGCCCGTCAGAATGCCATGTGAACTTTGACGGCAATAGATGTCCAATCCATTTGAAATTAGGACTGCCGCAATTAGGGCTGCAGCTATCGATTATTTTAGTAGTCGATTAATAGATGAACTATTTAATTCGAATAATCGAGTAATTAGAAAAGGAACATAAAAAAATTTAAATACCTGAGTTGAGCCTCCAACGGTATAAAAAATAATAAATCAGGATCTAAGTACAACAAAAGAAAAATTGGCTAACTTACATAGCAAAGGTCCGCTAGCTTAAATGCTATAAAATGCTTAAAAAAAAAAAAATTTTTTTTTTTTTTACAATGCTCTTAACCAGTGTTGTTAATCTTACTGAAAAAAAGTAATTAAGTATGGTTACAAATTACTTCTCCCAAAAAGTAATTGCGTTAGTAACTCAATTACCTGAATGTAAGAGTAATTAGTTACTTGGCAAAGTAATTGGTGATAATTACTTTTTTTTTTTTTTTCCTAAAAAAAAAAAAAAAAAACATTGGCCACACTATGTGAAGTTTTTTGTGAAGGTTTTTGGTACAATTGGCCCGAGCCCAATTCTTTACCCTAATTTACTCTTTACCCTGAATCAACTGTTAAAAGTTGTTAAAATTGCTCCCATTATTGCAATAGTTCCCTTCTCTCTACTCTCGACATATGAAAGTTTTAAAACTGTTTCATCATTTAAAAATAGATTCAAGTCAAGATTTTGCCGATTTAGAAGTATTTTAGATAAAAAGTTACTTAGGTTGGCTAGGAAGGTTCTCTACAACAGAACCGTCCTAAAAAGTCTACTGCTTTAAGATGGCGGCTGTCTAGTAACGCATTTAGTGCCATGTCTGTCATTTTGCATCTAGTTATATCTATATACAGTACATGTGATATCTACCATGTCTACCATATCTACCGTAACATGCGGGCGTAGTTTGTAGGCTATCGGCTACAACATGTATTATTGGAGCTACCTAGAATCGCGTTTGCTCGGCGTCACAACTTTCTTGCCTCCTCCCCACTCCTGCTCTGCTCTGCTCTGTCGTCTCGGTGAGTCCGTCTCCCTCTGACTTTTCGACCAATATAGTAACTCATGCCTTTCCGTCCTCAGTAACGGTAACGGCCTTGCCAAGATGAGAAAAGTAATTAATTAGATTACCCACTACTGAAAAAAATAACGCCGTTAGTAACGCAGTTATATTGTAACGCCGTTATTAACAACACTGCTCTGAACAAATGGTTCAAACGCATATTCCTACAAAAAATGGCTGAATATACCTATAAACAAAATTATGAATGCATTAAAAAAAAAAAAAAACATTAGCTCAAACATGAACTCAGCTTATGTTGGTCTTAACAGGGAGTGCCGAGTGTTCAAATTTTCAGCCGTGGAATCTTTTGTTATCAGGCATTTCTTGTGGCAAAACAGGATTTGTTCTGGACTGTCCAGAAGAGCTGATTGCGGGATTTGGTGGTGCAGACGTGGACTTGGAGATGTCTTGCCCATCACCTGCTTGTCAGCATCAATCTCGCTCAGTCAGCTGCAAGTCCGTAATATCAAATATATTTTCCTTGTTTTTCATAAACTATGATATAAAGGCTTTTTATTTTCTATTGAGTGTGTTAGAGTAATACAAACAGTCAAACGGTAAATATGGAGAAGGATGGTATTCCCTTCAAAACTAAATAACGGATGCATGAACAAACATAATTAGTTCAAACAAAAATATACCTTATGTTGATCAGGGAGCAGCTGGATTTTTAACCATGGCAAATGAGTTGTCATATTCACTGTTGCCACTAGAGGGCAGTGCATCCACCCAAATCAATCAAATTGACACCATTACACCGCCACTTTAATTAAACGAATACTCGAAGCAGCAAAATTTAATTCAAAGCTTTTTTAAATCTAATTACTCGAGTTAACTGATCAATAGTTGCAGCTCTAGCCGCAATATATCTTCGTCTTCTTTTTTATTTAAAAAGAAAAAAAAAAAAGAAACTTTTTTCTTTTTTTTTCTGTCTTTCATGTGAATAAATTGTTTGAATTCAAACTAAAAAATGTATTTTTTCACTTGCTGTAATTGTATAATTTTAAATTATAATGATTAATATATTAAAGTAACAACAGTAAATACTCCACCTAATTAATTTGTCAGTCCTCATTTTTGAATTGATAAAAACTACAGGAAATACAGTGGAGCAAATAAGTGTTTATTCAACCACCAATATGTAAATTTACATTAAATCACAAAAGTCCGCTAGCTTAAATGCTACTAATGCTAAAATAAACTAAAATAAAATGAAATCAGTATCATCTTCAATAACAGCAATTCAAATTTGCGTTCACAAGTAGCTGCAGTCCGCGCATTCACCTTAGTCTTAACCCCTTGTACTGACTCCATTTCGAAAGCTGGAAAAAGGCTTCGAAGCACAAGTTGACAATTTATTCAAGTCGACAGCGATCGTACAGGACAGAGGGACCCAGGCCAGGATCCAAGGTCACCATATCACCAGTCAACAAAGGGTTCCCGAGAAATAAATGACCATGCTTATTGCTTAGTTAAATATTCCGTTTTTTTAAGGCTTTCGCGGGGCAAGCCGTGGGCATGAAGAAGGGTGCATTTAGGCATTGTTTAGGATTATTGTGGATTGGATAGGAGGATTCGGGAGTTGATGTTGTCAGGGCAACGAGGGTTGTGGATTTTGCCACCTCAGCATCAAAGGGGCACTTGGAGTCTTATCATTCGTATTATCAGTTGGATATCGGGCATTCTCCGGTGTTCCTTGTGTTGAGACAGGACGTCCCGCCATTTGTTCTGGACTGTCCGAAAGAACTGACGTAGAGACGTGAGCTTGTCGATATCTTGCCTATCACCTGGTAGTCAGCGTCAATCTTGCTCAGTCAGCTGCATGACGCACACGTTGTGATTCAGTGATAAGAAGGCGTCATGTATCTCTTATGCCCTATAGTCGGCTTGTTTTTCTTAAACTATGGTATAAGTGCTATTCATTTTGTATTAAGTGTGTTAGAATAATGCAAACAGTTAGACTGTGCCTACGAGAAAAGGTACTCCTCCACAAGCAACAAACGTGCGCGCAGGCTGTCACTCGGCTGCTCTGCGTGTGCGTGTGTGGGGTGGGCGGGCACGTCTGTACACGTGCTAGCTTCCTGCGCCAAAATAAAAGCATGCATAACTAAACAAAAGTCAAAAATATATTTTTTTAAAAACGGCGAGACGCAGGCGTCGGTAATTCGAAATCGCATAAGTCGGGTCCATCGTAACCTTTGGACTACCCGTAATGTGATTTATATACTGTATGAATCAATTAACAGGGTCGTGTCAAAAAGTCAGTGATGATTAGTCGACAATTAAAACAATTATTTTTCTATCGACGTCAACGGCAGCCCTCAACTGTTGTCTCTACGATTTCCCGCAGATGATCGGACGTACCACTTCCAGGCCGAGGACGAGACGGACTGTCAAATGTAAGCCAACGGCAGCCGGCCCGTCGGGGTCGCTTCGGTTCTCACCGACTGACCGCGGTCGGTGTGGTTCGCAGTTGGGTGTGGGTTCTTCAGAACAGCAAAGAAGAGGCGCTGAACAAAGCCTTCCGGGGCGACCAGGACGAAGGCGACAACATCGTGCAGGAGCTCACCGGGCAAATCGTCGCCGAGGTCAAGAAGATGGCCGGCAACCAAGTCTGCTGCGACTGCGGCGCTCCGGGTGAGTGAGCTGTGCCCGTCCGACGGCGCCCGCCCACTCGCCTGGCTAACCCGCGTTCGGCCGGCGCAGGTCCCTCGTGGCTGTCCACTAACCTGGGCGTGCTGATCTGCATCGAGTGCTCGGGGATCCACCGGGAAATCGGGGTGCACTACTCCCGGATCCAGAGCCTGGACCTGGATGTGCTGGGAACCTCCGAGTTGCTGGTGAGCGTGGCGGGAAGCCAGCACTGGCACAACCGACCGACTAATGACGCTCTACTTTCAGCTGGCCAAGAACATAGGGAACGCCGCTTTCAATCAGATCATGGAGGCGGAGCTTTCTGCGGGAGGCGTGGCTAAGCCTCAGCCCACTAGTGACATGTGAGTACAGATACTTGAAAATAGGGGTGCTTTGGTCACTTCCTATTCATTTTGGGCTCACTTGCTTGCTATCTCATTGAAGTTCGTTCACTCGATGCCAGCCCTCCCGCTTCCAAAGGATTGGACGTCTTGTGGCATCCATGAGTGTTAGGGAGTATTGACAAAAGAGCAATGAGAGATACGATGTGTGTGTGTAGGCAGAGCAGGAAGGACTACATCACGCGCAAGTACGTGGACAAGGCGCTCGTCCACCGCGACTGCACCGACGGCGCCGCCCGCCTGCAGGAGCTCTACCGGGCGGTGCGCAACCGCGACATCCTGGCCCTGCTTCAAGTCTACGGCGAGGGGGCGGACCTCACCGAGGCCTGCCCGCAGCCCAACCAACACGTACGAGCTAATCCCATCCCCCGTTCCTTCCTCCGTGCCGTTTGACGTCGGCGTTTCCTTCAGGAACCGGACGAAACGGTCCTGCATCTCGCCGTCCGCATGGTGGACAGGAACTCTCTGCACATCGTGGACTTCCTGGCGCAGAACAGGTAACGTCCGCCGACGTCAATATGTCCGATCGGCCGTCGTAAAGCGTGCGCCCGTAGCGCCAACCTGGACGCGCGGACGTCTCGGGGGAGCACGGCGCTGCATTACTGCTGCTTGACGGACAACGCCGAGTGTCTCAAGCTTTTGCTGAGAGGAAAAGCTTCCGTGGCCATCGGTAAGTCGTCCGCCGCCGCACGTCAGCCCTAGCTTGGCTCGCGTCAACATTTGCGGGCTCTCTCGCTCGCAGCCGATGACTCCGGAGAGACGCCGCTGGACGTGGCCCGACGACTCGGACACGCTCAGTGTGAAAACCTGGTGAGATTCCGGCTCACGTTTGCTTGACATTTTCCAAAGGTGTCCAGCTATTAGAGGAGTTCCAAAAAATCGATTATTACATGCATCGCAATTTGACACGTGACAATTCCATTACGATTCATAAAGGTTAAAAAACGATGGATTTTCCCTCATAACTTTATGACAGCCACTCGTAGCGGAACAAAATTCAAGTGCCGCACGGACACCGTTAACAGATGCATGCACAACGTTATGATGGATGCTCCTGGCTCCTGGGAGAGAGATTTACTACTTTTTAAAAGACTGGAAAATAAATTTGTGTATGAGACAGGCAGACACAGAAATTGTGCTCAACTTTCGTGCTCAAGTTATTTTTTAGAGCGAGAAGGGAGGAGAGATAGTTCGTTGAACCTTGTCTTGTAGATTTCCAGCAGTAGTTTTAAGGAATTTCAATTGAAAAATGTCCTGAGTGTGTTGCTAAGACCTGTATGCGTCTATAAGAGGTGAGTACACGAACCCTCTTGTACTGTTTAGTCTTTATTGTTGTTGTTTTTGAGATGTTAATAGTTAGCGCCGAGTGCTAAGCAAATGAGCTAATTCGCTAACGTGTATTTCATATTGCAGAACGTGTAAAACCATGATTAAGTACAGCGAGAACACTACAAACATGCGAAATAGTACAGAAATCTGTTGTTGCAAGTGCTGCCTGAGAGCCGACAGGCGTGTGTGAGCGTGGGCGGGCAGGGAGAGAAGAAAGTGCGCGCGATGTACTAAGTGTGTTTGTGGCACTAAAAGTGATCAAGAGCAGTTGTGATTTCCACCTGTCACTCCAAGAGTTACACAAGGGAGGCAACACTGTGAAAACTAAGTATATTGCAGGGGTCATGAGTCATTAAATAGCAACATAAGAGCATGTTCAAGACTTTTTTTTATTGTGGATGCTGACAGGGGGACTTGCTTTATTTTTTGAGAGAGCTCTTCTTTTTGCTTTCCATGAAGCAAAGTTTCAGCAACTGCACTCATACAATCTTTGACAATCGGTGCGTCACTGAAAGACTTTTTGTTTTGACCCAATATCCACGCTATTCTGAGGGAGCATTCATTTGCGCATTGCTGTGCAGTGAATAAATGAACTATGAGCCTTGAGGTGCGATGATATTGAGCCCTTAATTCCGCTACACTCTGTTTTCTGCATCAATCTTGCGTAGTTTTGAGCACGCCATTTACCGTACCTTTTCGCCTCTTCCTCCAACTTCATTCGGCTCAGTTTTTGGCCGTCACTCCGCGGAGGCTGGAAAGCGAGTGTGAAAATAACTTTCACATGCTTCACTCCCATTGGCTGGCTCACGCGCGTCACCGCAAAGGTTTTTGTTTGTTGGCCACCTCCGCTCTGCAAACCCGCAGACAAAAATGATTTTTGTTGTTGCAACGTGTATTAGTCACGACAGCTTGAGATCCGGTCCAGACGGCTTGGGGGTCCGGAACCGGACCGAGGTCCGCGGATCTGTGACCTCTGGTATATTGGGTGAAAGAAGTCTTATATCTAAAGACACTTTGTTTATTTCCAGAAAATGTGAAATTTATTCCACCAGTGTACATTTTATTGCATTGTTGAGAGAAATAAGTACTCCCTTTAAAATGGTTAATGTTTTTGCACTTTCTTGTAAAAAATATATAAAAAAGCAGCTGAAGGGCAGCTTTTTGTTGTATGGGCATGTTTCCATCGTTCCCGTTGAATCATAAGGATATTTTAAATAAATAATGAACATAAATTTGTTTGGCTACTTTATTAATCAGTAATGTACAAAGCATCGATGATCGTGATAACAGTTATCATCGTCAATACCGTGATCATCGTTCCAAAATCAAATGGTAGCACCCTGAATCGTAATCGAATCGAATCGTGGGGTGCCTAAGATGGCACACCCCTACCAGCTATGCGACACTGAAACAAGCTTCGTACAAAACACCAATATCACTATCGCCGATACGATGCTAAAATGACGTCGTTGGAAAGACCGGGAAATAACCTGCCGATGTTCCGCAACATGTACTTTTTGAGATCTGGTTTCCAACTGCCGGTTGCCCTACCCAAAATGGCCAACGGCTATATATGCTGCTATAAAAATTGAGCACTTGTTGTCCTTCCAAAGAGGCATTTGACGTCCAATCATCGTTCTGCTGTGAGTCACTAGTTGCCCCTACCAACATGGCGCCCCTGAGGTGGCGTTCCCATCAAAGTCAATGAAGTCATAACGAGTGTTGTCACGGATTACTTTAAAAAGTAATTTAATTACTGATGACTGATTTC
Source organism: Corythoichthys intestinalis (assembly GCF_030265065.1). Taxonomy (NCBI): domain Eukaryota; kingdom Metazoa; phylum Chordata; class Actinopteri; order Syngnathiformes; family Syngnathidae; genus Corythoichthys; species Corythoichthys intestinalis. The sequence continues at coordinate 1,373,405 of NC_080413.1, forward strand.
ACTTAAAAAAAGTAATCTAGTTACTTTAGTGATTACTTTATTATCAAAGTAACTAAGTTACTATAAAGTAACTTATCAGTTACTTTTTAACATTTTTTTTCCTTTTGCTGCCTCAACATAAAAATAACTGAAAAATGTCATCGCGTGTAATTGAGTTTTTCACATAAGGCTTAATCGTTGAGTTAGCGGGGGTTTAATTAGTCGACCTTGAAAGGTGGAAAAGCGCTATACAAGTATAACACCATTTACCATTTACCAGCCATTCCGGAGCCCTAAAACTAACAAATAACTGACAAATTGCACAAAATTTGTTTAAATCAACTCCAACGACTAATTAAACCCCCGCTAACTCCAAGATAAAGCATAATGTAAAAAAATTCTTAACTTCCCCTTTGAAATAAAGACCTAGCCGTTAAAATGTTGTCTATAAAAGTTGTAAAGCAATAAAACAACAAAAATTAATGAAATGAACAAAAATCCTACAACGTACAGTTTTCATAATGGGGGCAAAATCATTTTTCGAACAGATCATGTGACTAGCACCTTGGAAACTTTGCTTTGCTTAGCCAAAACTACACCAGAGGAGGCAAGATGGATATTTAGAATTTCTTTAAACCAAAGCTTTCAAACGCTGCCAACAACAACTTGAACAGTTGATTGAACTCGAACAGTGTCAAGATGTGTATATAAATATATATACAGTATTGGCCAAAAGTTTGGAGACACCTCAAAGGTGGATACTTTGAAGAATGTAGAACACAAAACCTGTTTTCAGTTATTTCACTTTTTTTTTGCCATTCCGCATGTTTGTTCATAGTTTTGATGTCTTCAGTGAGAATATATAAAATGCAAAAATCATGACGTGTGTCCAAACTTTTGACTTTTGTTTCAGTCTTTAACATGCTTTTCCCCCAGTCCCTCAAATGTAAAACTTCGCCTATGATTACAAACTCTAAGTATAAAATGTACATAATTACACATATTTTAAAGGCTGGTTACAAACTGTAGAAGCGCAGGCTGTCTCGTTACCTGTCGGCTTTGAGTTTTTTGGTGTTGTGCTGTAATTCCGAGTGCTTCCTTGTTGAATTGGAGGTCGAGTTTTTAGCGGTCGACAGTCTTCCTGAGCCTGCGCAGAGTTTGCAACGCACGGAGATATTTTTTGTCATCTTTACTGGACGGATATGTGAAGTAAAGGCTGTATCTCCAGTGAGCAAATGCAGCCGCCTGTTGTATCTCTCCGGCTCCTTTACTGTTAGCATCCTGATAGGTAGCCACTAGCCAGGCTATGTTGTTGACCGCCGTGGCAGACGGCGCGCGCACAGGTAGGATGGTAATAATACACGTGATCCGTTTCTCCCCCCCCCCCCCCCCCCCCCCCCCCCCGATGAGAAAACGTGAGATGTGATGTCACTCCCAAACTCAAGCGCAGTATTTTCTTTTCAAATGCTCTTCGTACATGACTACAATATTCTTCATTCTACATACAGTATGAGGCACCGAGGAAACTAACTTTAATCAGATTACCGGCTTGGAAAAATGAACGCGTTGGATTGCTCGTTACTGAAAGAAAGTAATCAGATTACAGTAACTCGTTACTGACAACACTGGTCATGACTAGCTTAAATCTCAACCGAGATGACTTGGTCAGTGTTAAAGCATCTGCAATTTACTCAGTAGCTGCCAATAGCGGTGCTCGACGTCCAATCCATTTGAAGCGGAATTGGACACCTACCAAGTGATAAATTCACAACAGAAGAATGATTGTATGTATATCATCATCTCGAGAATGGCAACAAGTGCTACTTTTTATATGGCGAGGTGTGTAGTTGGCGGCCATCTTGGGTAGGTCGACTGGCAGTTGAGGAATAGATCTGGACATGCACTTTTTTCACAGCATTGGCAGGTTCTCATCCCGATGATGTCATTTTAGTGTTGTATACTAGTATCTATGCAACACTACCTATTTGAAATCTATGAGCTTTTGCACACATGTTCATTTGCTGCCACCCTCCCACTTCAAGTGGATTGGGCGCCTACTAGCGATGAACTTGAATTCACAGAAGCATGATTGGACACCACAAAAAAGTGGCCTTTAAATCGCTCGAAAAGGACGCTAAACTGGAACTGTGCTCCGTGCGTTTCAGCTGACTCAGGCTCAATCTGGGAAGTTCAACACTCACGTGCACGTGGAGTACGAGTGGCGTCTCCGTAACGACGACCTGGACGAAAGCGAGGACGAGTTGGAGGACAAGGTGAGGCGAGACCTAGGCTGAAGCCAAGAGAGGGTGGACACCCGTCTTTTTGCCCCCATAGCCCATTCCGTCCCGCCGCGAAGAGCGCGACCGTCCCGTGAGTTGCTTCGTGGGCGCTCCGTCACCGCCCGCCCGGCACCGCGGGCAGATTCCCAGCATGATGATCAGCAACGAGACGTACGGCGCCATACTGGAGCGGCGCTTGCCGCCCGGTCCCGATCCCCCGCTGCCTCCCAGGGGCCCGGCCAGAGGGCGGTGCAACAAGCCGGTCGCCATTGAAACCGTAGGAAGACAGAGGTCATCGTCAGACCCACTGACCCTAAACGACGCCGCGGACAGAAACACTTCCGTGTACGGTGAGTGTCGCGCCCATACGGCTTTGCTAAGATTTGAACACGCCGATGCTGCGCAATATGAGATTTAGTTTTAGACTGTAGGTTCGCCCTACCTAAGACGGCCGCCAGCGACCACTATGCCGTAAAGAAAAGAGCGTTATGACAGACGTCCAATCATCCGTCTTCGGTGAACTTCAATGAGGTCATCACTAGTCCACGTCCATTTGAAGCGTGAGGGTGGCAGCGAATTAAAGTTTGCTCATCCGCTGCCAACCCTCCTATTTTAAAATGATTGGACATCTAGCGGCGTCAATAGCAGATGGTGTGACATTGATGATATAGTCTTTTAAAGTAAGATAGTTATAACTTCATTTCAATGCCAATGATTTGAATGGGAACGTTGCCTCAGGGCGGCCATGTTGGTAGGGGCGATAAAAGGCCTTTTCGTGCTTCTGCCTGCTATTCAAATGAGTTTATCACTCGTAGACGTCGATAAGCAGTGTCTGACCGAGCCGGCAAGCTGAGAGCAATGATTTTACATTCAAGTATGCGGCCATTTAGTATTAAAAGAAAGAGGTATAGTTAAAAAAAATAAAAGGTTAGTACAGACTATGTTGCTATCTGTGACTGTCGCTTCCTGTAAATTAGTGAGACTTTCTTGCCGTGACTGCCCTCAGTTCTCCCCGTGGCTCCTCCGCCCCCTCCGGCCAATCACAGGGCCCGGACCGCCCCCTCTCATCCGCCGCCTCTGCCACCGGGTCCTCCTCCTCAACATAAAGCACCTCCCTCAGGCCCCAGACCACCAGGGCCCAAATCGCCTAGCGGGTAAGCATCACTCCATTCTTAATAGAGGTGTAACAATTAATCGACAAATATTTGTATAACCAATTAATCATACCGGACTTTCTTCACGTTAAACTTGTCTAAATTCTTGAAATTTATATATATATATTAGGGGTGTCAAAATTATCGCGTTAACGGGCGGTAATTAATTTTTTAAAAATTAATCACGTTAAAATATTTGACGCAATTAACGCACATGTCCCGCTCAGACAGTATTCTGCCTTTTGGTAAGTTTTACAGCAAGGCTTTTTGTGCTGTCTAACAGCAAACTCTTGTGGTCGCTTTGCGACATGGTTTATTGTTTTCTTGCCAGTTCAATATGGCTGCACGACGTCTCGGGCTGATGCCTACGTTGTAATGTTGTGCTTATATGATCCTTGGACAAGATTTGTCCGTAAGTATGGTTGTTGTAACGAATGTACATATTATGTTAGTAAGCGAAATGTTATATTTTTTGTATGAGACGCTTTTTGTTTATGTTGAGTGAACCTGTATAGCGTGCTAAGCTAACGTTGTTGCTAATGCAATGCTTGTGTACTTTTTTTTTGTAGTTTCACAGCGGTCTAAAGAGAACAATGGTTTGAGGCCATTTTATTAATAAATCAGATGAAAAAGGAAGAAGTCTGATTATTAAGGCGTCGTTCACTAGCTGTCTAGCTTTGGAAAAAGTGGACGCTTCGGAGGGAGGATAGCATAGACAGATTTAAATGACAGTAGAGTGAAATGCCCACTACAGTCCTTATATACCGTATGTTGAATGTATATATCCATCTTGTGTCTTATCTTTCCATTCCAACAATTTATTTTACAGAATATATATAATTTACAGAAAAATATGGCATATTTTATTGATGGTTTGAATTGCAATTAATTGCGATTAATTACGATTAATTAATTTTTAAGCTGTAATTAACTCGATTAAAAATTTTAATCGTTTGACAGCCCTCATGTATATATAACTTCTCTGTTGAAAATACGATCAGATTATATTTTTAAATCAAAGTAGCACATGAAAAAAAAATTTGTGTTTACTTCGGAAAACAACAATTCACATTTTTGCCAACTTTCAGACATCTTTTTATGTAAACTAGCTTCTTAATGAGGCTGCAAAAACTAATCGATTAATAAATTGCCAAAGAATTTGATCATGAATTTTTGCCGGCAGCTATGAGCAGTCCCGTTTGGGTCCTTGTTTGCGTGTCATGTGAGGCTGTGTGCATGCGTGCCAGTGATTAGAGCAAGAGAGAGAGAGAGTTCACTGCTACACTTCAGTTGAGTTGCTGAATTAATATTATCACGAAATATCGACAGTTAGATTGTCTTTTATGTTGTTAGATCGTGAAGCCAATTGCACTCTTTGTTGATAAGACATTACTAATTTTCTCGGAGCACTAAGCTAGTTAGCAATTATGCTAATAGTTTCCTAAGCGTCTGTATTGGTTTTGAGAAGCATATTGGTGCTTGAGTTATTGCTAGATAGTAAAGTTGAAAGTAAATTGAAAGTGAATTTCTTTTTTTAAAGAAACCACACACATACACTTGAGTATTCGATTAGAAAAAAAGATTTGAATTAAATTTTGCTGCTTTGAGTATTTGTTTAATTAATGTGGCGTTGGTTTATTTTTGAAAGTGTTTGCATTTAGTTTTATTGATTTGGGTGGATACACTGCCCTCTTGTCTGCCTCATTTCACATGGCTGAATCCAGCTGCTCCATGTTAAGACCAACATAAGCAGAGTTTTTGTTTGAGCTAATGTTTTTTTTAATGCATTCATAATTTAGTTTATAGGTATATTTTGCCATTTTTTGTGGGAATGTTTCTGAACCATTTGTTAAGAGCAATGTTATTTAAAAAAAAAAAAAACGCTTTATAGAATTTAAGCTGGCGGACTTTTGCTATGCAAGTTAGCCAGTTGTGCTTTTGTTGTCCATAGATCCTTATTTATTTATTTATTTTTATACTGTTTGAGGCTCAGCTCAGGTATTTTTATTTTTCATGTGCCTTATCCAATTACTCGATTATTCGAACTAACTAGTTCAGCGATTAATCGAATACTAAAATAATGGATAACTGCAGCCCTAGTTACTTCCTATTGATTTTGGCGTATTTTATGGGTCACTTCCTGTTCATTTTGTGTTACAGACCTGGGAATCACCCAAATGAATAGGCAGTGACTCAAACTCAACAGGAAATGACCTTTAAATGCCCCGAAAATTGGACAGAATGACTGTGAATGCTCTGGTTTCGAATGAACGAACGTTCCCAGTCTAAATGGATTGTGTGTCGAGCACCGTCAAGGCAGCCTGAGCTTTATCTGAGACACTATTATGGTGGAAGATTTTGGTAGCTTTGGTAGTTTTTTTTTTTTTTTTTTTTAGACATTTGTCACACCCCTAGTTTTTCTTGGTCACACCATGGCTTCTTATATGAAGTTAATGTATCGCCGCTAATTGAAATCAACTTGTCTGAACTGGTTGGCACGAGAGCTGGGAATCTTTGGGCACCTAACGATTCGATTACGATTCAGAGGCTCCGATTCGATTATAAAATGATTATTGATGCACCCCCCTCCTTTTTTTTTTTTAAATGTTTTTTTACATTAGTTCCAAAATTGTTCAAAAATCCTCTCAGGCTGAACCAAACTACTATTTCAGTATCAAGTTAAAATATAACAGTAAACAGATATACAAACATAACAGTAAATTAAAAAAAAAACTCCAGTCCCCATTCTGTATCAGCAGCTTTAAAGAGCATACGACATGAGAAAAAAAGTCTTAAATGGCATTATTATGTGAATTAGAATCATATTTTGAGACTATTCGACTATATACAACAATTTAGCAAAGTGCAGATGACGAGAAATTAAGTTTTTTAATCTGTTTGTTAGCCACGCCTACCATTATAGGGCTTTAGCGTCCCCAACAGGTGGATGACGTCAGCGGTAGACTGGGCTCATCGGTTTTACTATTCAGCCCATTGAGGGGGAATTATTCAGAGCGAGGAAAACGCGACGAAGAGAGCCGCAAAACGTCATTGTTTCAGTCTCTCTACTCCAATACTTTTACAGGATATTCTTTTTATCCAAGTATTTTTCCCCAATAGCTATATAAATGGCTTGAGAAGAACCAGTCAGCCCGTCGAGGGGGAACTATTCACAACGAGGAAAATGCGACGAAGAGAGCTGCAAAATGTCATTGTTTCTGTCTCTTTACTTCAATATTTTTACAAGATGTTCTTTTTATCCAAGCATTTTCCCCAATTGCTAAATAAACGGCATGGTCATGACAAATAAGTCTTGTGCTAAATGGAATATGAAATAATAAAAATACATTTATTCAAGACGACATGGCAAAATGACTCCATAATGGTCAAAACTTTCGACTTCACCTTTACTGTCGCACCTCCCGAACGATATTTTATGACACCTAAATCGGACATATGTCATTTCCCTTCCCCGGCTTCGGAGAATGTAAACAACCCAAAAGGCGTGACAGCTAGCCGACATGCTAACCCGAACCGAGTGATGTTTCAAAGTCTTCGAAGCGGAAAATCACACATAACTCGCCTGGATTATTTGACACGACGACTGGGTTGTCGATTGTCTTCGCGGATCGGTAAACCGCCCGGCGGAGAGCAATTTACAGTTCGTTCCCCGGAGGAGGGCGGCTGCAGTTGTTGTGCAGCTAACGTGCTGCTAATGTGCATGAGGAGAGCTTTTTACATGCCTATCAATGATCAAACGTAAGTAGTCCTTTATTTAAAGAAAGTTTGTAGTGTTTACTTTGTAATAGCTGTATTAATATTTGACATAATACTAAACAAGATGTTTACTCACTTCCTCGTAAGTCCAATGGTCCCACAGTAAATATCCACGGTGAATGGGAACCTTTTGAAACTCCAAAAAGGCGCATACGCCTCTCCCTCATACAGAATGATTTTTCTGCAGCCGTTTGGCTGGCGTGATGCGAAAAATAAACGTATTCATCCGCAAAATCAGCTGAATCCTTCGTCCTCATACACAACAGTACACTGTAGCATGAAGAGGACGTCTTCTACCGTACACGTCACAGCGCCCTCCTCCTCAATGCGAGACTGAAGCCGGAAGTCACTCATTTTCATGGCGCGGGATTCAAAAAACTAAATAAATATAGCGATGGCTTCCACACACATCCAAGCGGTCCATATCATTCAGGAGCATAAAATACCGCGTGTATTATGAAATAAACATGCTTTTTCGTGTCACATGCACTTTAAACTACATTCAATTAATTTAATGTTGTGAATGAACTGTTACAGTTGTTAAAATTGCTCCCGTTATTCCATAATTTCCCTTCTGTCTACTTTTGTCAAAGTTCTAAAACAATTTCATCATTTAAAGATACATTCAAGACAACATTCTGCCGATTTAGGAGTATTTTAGATAAAAAGTTAATTAGGTTCGCTACAACAGAGCCTTCTAGAGAGGTCTACTGCTTTAAGATGGCGGCTGTTTACTTACGCCGGAAAGTGTCATTTCACATCTCTGTTCAATAATACATGTTCTAACACCGACGTCGTCTGTCATTTTGCATCTTGCTCTACATATATATGATATCTACTGTAGCCGTATGTTTGTAGCGGCTGTCAGCCGCAGTCAGGTATGACTGTTTTTTTATCTAGCGGCATGAGTTGAACATGATATTTACTCTTGGTCCGTTCCTCATTGCGTGAATCGTTCTCGAATCTTCCACGGCCGAATCGCGACTAATCTAAGAATCAGAAATTTCGCACGCCTCTAGTTGGCACTGGTTCTAAACTAGTAAACATTTTACTGGCGCGGTCTGAACTGCGTTGCGAGTGTAATTTGTGCTGATTCCAGATCGGACAGACGAGCCCCGCAGAGATCATCACTAAGAACAGACAGACGAGGTCCCGTCCGGTCCCCTGAAACCTTGGAGCCTCCGACGCCCAAACCGAGAACCGCCTTCAGCGTAAGTTTTACGAACCTTTTCAATTTCCTCTAGACACTCGGGAGTAAAATAAGCTATTGTGTCCCGCACACAGGCGTCCAGGCCCAAACGAGTGCGGGCCATCTACAGATGCTCCGCCGACAACCCCGACGAGCTGACGTTCGAGGAAGGCGAGGTCATTGTGGTGGAGGGCGAGGAGGACAGCGAGTGGTGGGTGAGTGAGCGCTTTAGTTTGCCGGGAAACGACGCAACGCCATTTGACTGGTCGCCATGCTCTGCTTCAGGTGGGCCACGTGGAGGCCGAACCCGCCCGGCGAGGAGTCTTTCCGGTCACCTTCGTACATTTCATCACCGAATGACGTCGCCTTCTGCGTCTTGGTCAACAGGCGCTCGCTTCACTCATCGACGGCGCTAGATGTGCAATCCATTTTGACTGGGAGAAGGGCGAATGACGGTTTGTTCACTGGCCCCTCACATTCTAAATGGATTAGACGTCTAAAGCAGTCATTGGCGGCCAAAGTTAAATGCTTTGTTTCCCATGATGTGTTAGCATTAAAGGCTAAACTAGAGCATGTAACAGTTTTAATAATACACAACATGTACTCTCTTAATATTTTGTGAAACCAACCTGAACTAGGAGTGGCTTTAAACTTGCCGAAGCGTCTTTTAAATCAATTATTCAGCAAAACCAATTGACTCCCATGTCATTATTTGGATGTAAGACATCTGTAATCTGTAAATCAAGATGGTTCTCCCAAAGGTTTCTCATTCATCTACTGTATGACTGTATAGCAAAATGACTGTGATATAGGGATATACAAATAAAATTGAATTGAATGTGAAAGCGCATGCCCATTCAAGTCTATTTTCTACTTGGAATTTATTTTGAAACCTGAGTTTTTACCTTTCAAAATGGCAACGAACGAACGAGGAGTTGTGAATGGAAATAACCATTTTTCCCCCCCGACGGTTCATTTTCAATTTCCCAGTTATTTGGACACCCACTTTTCTCCATTTATGGGTGAAACGATATTAGTAGTGCTAATTTATTGAAAATAACAAAAACTTACCATTTGCCTTTTGATGCACCCTCTTCTTGTTGTAGATGAATAGGTCTAAAACAATTTTCCAAACACAACAAACCAAAATAAAGTCCGTGTCTGTCATGTTTTTTGCTACTTTAGCAAAAAAAAAAAAAAAAGCACATGACCAGGATGTGCTCGTAATTACCAATTAGCAAGTGGTAAAGGATCATCTTTCCCAGAGCATGCGAAGGGAACATTACCTAAGAGGACATTACTTTTGTTAGTAAATATATATATATATATATATATATATACATTATTTTTTTTTCAAAAATCGAAACGTTACCTATTTTGAATGAAAACATTTTTGTGTGCATTCTTGATTCAAATGCTTTAAAAACTTTTAAAAGAGGCTGGAAAAAGGGTGGGCGGGCCCTAAGCTACGATTGGCTGTGAAAGCGATAAAGGCGGGAAGAAAAGCAACGTGTTTCTGAGCTGCGATTGGCCGAGTTGTCTTAAAGGCGGGATGGTGTTCGGAAAGCCGAGTGGCGATTGGCCGAAGCGTCTGCGAGGCCGGCGGTCGGCAAGAAAGGCGGTCTACGATTGGCCGACGGCAGCACGGACGCCGGTTACCGCTTCGTTTAACAAAGAGGCCGGTCGTTTCTTCGGCGGCGACTCTCCACAAGCTCTTCGCTTCTCCATTCGACACGTCGAAAGGAGCCGTGTCGGCCGGCCGCTCGATAGGCCAGCAAAGAGGAGAATTACGGGGGCTAGCATGGTCCAACGGCGGCGGCAACAACAGCAGAGACGGCAGCATGGCGGCAAAGAGGCGCCTTCGTCGGTGGCGGCTCACATCAAACGGCCCATGAACGCCTTCATGGTTTGGTCCAAAATGGAGCGCAGGAAGATCATGGAGCAGTCGCCTGAAGTGCACAACGCCGAGATTTCCAAGCGGCTGGGCAAACGCTGGAAGTCTTTGGACAAATCCGAGAAGGTTCCGTTCGTTCGCGAGGCCGAGCGGCTCCGCCTACAGCACATGGCCGACCACCCTGACTACAAGTACCGACCCAAGAAGAAGGGCAAGACGGCCCACACTAGCGTCCGAGGAGGCGCCAAGCAGCAGCGAGCTCGGCCCGAGCCGGGAGGCCGCTTCGTGCTCAAGCGGGACTTTAGTGACTCGGAAGATGAAGAGGAACCCGCACAGGATTCGACCTGGCTCCTCTTCCAGAACACTACGCGCCAGCTGTCCGCCGGAACCTTCTTTCTGGACACGTCTTCTTCGTCGTCGTCGTGCTGCGGGGACGAGCGGGACCTAGAGCCGCTCAGCCCCCCCGCCTCAGAACCGGTCAACATCAGCTTCTCTCTAGTCGACAAGGATTTGGATAAGGACCCGAGCGCCTTCGAGCGGGGCCACGGCTCCCACTTTGACTTCCCGGACTACTTCACGCCCGAACTCAGCCGAATGATAACCGGGGACTTCTCGGACCTTGTGTTCACCTTCTGAACCGGGCCGGGACTTTGTTGTTCCTGAAGCGACCCCTACCAACTGTTTTTGTATGGTTTTTCTTCACGCACTCGTTGCGGTTTGCTGTAGAAGTGCGTGAATGTTTTGAGTTGGTCACGTTACAGCATTAGAGTTCTGCTTCCTGTTTTGTCAAATTTGAAAGGAAACGTTAGACAAATGGCCAATAAATAAGGATGCGACACCATCTGGTTTTTATTTCCATACGGTCACATGGTCATGCAGTTTACACGTCATCACGACAGCTTGACGTCACTGGGGTTTAGCACGACATTGATACGTCACAAGGGGCGGGGCATCAATCACTACCGTTGGTCTACAATTTTTTTTGCCAATACATTTGCACTAAACACGAAAGGAGGTGGTCTCGGTGCTTTTTTTTTTTTTTAAACACTTGCATGCAAAGCGGTATTTTGAAATTTCAAAATAAAAGCGAGCTATGGAAAGCACAAGTCTTAAAAGTTTTAGACGTTTTTTCCAGAACATTTTCAATATTTTTTAAACACTTGCATGCAAAGCAATATTTTGGAATTTCAAAATAAAAGCAAGCTATTGAAAGTACAACTCTTGACATCTAACATCGTTTGGCCTTTGCCACTGATTCTTTTTTTCTTTTCGTGAAAGTCGAACCTTTTCGACTTTTGACAATGAAGAAAATTCTAGTTGCCGTCGCTTGGGGGCGCCCTACTCAAAACAACACCGAGCACAAATCGCACAACGCGGTTTTACTTGACGTCTAACCATGCAAACATTTACGACGAGAAAGCTTGCACAGTGGTACCTCTACATTAGTGCTGCAATGATTAATCGATTAACTCGAGTATTCGATTAGAAAAAATTTAAATTTTGCTGCCTCGAGTATTCGTTTAAAGTGGTGTTGTAATGGTTTGTTTTTTGCATTTGGTTTTATTGATTTGGGTGGATACATTGCCCTCTAGTCTGTCTCATTTCACATGGCTGAATCCAGCTGCTCCCTGTAAAGACCAACATAAGTTTTTGTTTGAGCTAATGTTTTTTTTTTTAATGCATTCGTCATTTAGTTTAAAGGTATATTTAGCTGTTCTTTGTGGGAATATGTGTTTAAACTATTTGTTAAGAGCATTGTAAAACACGTTGGCATTTTATAGCAATTAAACTAGCGACTCCTGTTAGCCAATTGTTCTTTTGTTGCACATATATCTTCATTCTTTTTTTTTTTTTTTTTTATACCGTTTGAATTTTTTATGTTCCTTATCCGATTATTTGATTATTATTCGAACTAACTAGGTCATCGATTAATTGACTACTTAAATAATCGATAGCTGCAGGCCTACTCAACATACGAAGTTAAATCGTTCCAGGACCTTGTTTGTATGTCAACGGGCATATGTCGAGCAGGATTTTCCCATAGGAATACATTATAATGCAATTAATTCGTTCCACAGCCCAAAAACCTCCATTAAATCCTTAATAAATACTGCTGGTACTACTACAAATAGCAATTAAACATAGCAAAACAAATAAATTATTATAAATTGGAATAATATAATGATAATAATTATTCCTGTAAATAATGTAATGAATCGGGATTTTAATGTGGCGGACACTTTTTGCCGTACCTGAACGCACCGCGGACCGTGAAGCTGTATTGTTGAGCCAGTTCACGGATGCGCACCCCACGCTCATATTTTTCTATAATTTGCATCTTCATTTCAAAGGTAAGCATCGCTTTTTTCCTTGTTTCACCAACTGTACCAACTTTTTTGAAACCTGTGTTGATTTCTGACAAGAAAATCTGCCGTGCGTTCGTTTGCGGTGCTGTCATGTCGCCGTATTTCCAGCATGTCGTCGGATGTAGAAACATTGCGAGTCAAATTTTACGTCGGATGTCGAAAATATTGTGTCGGAGCGATTGTATGTCGAGGTACCACTGTATTTCAAATTAGAGAAAGTCCGTTGGAATTGGGGTGACGGAATTTCACAAATGCGCCATTTTTAACTCCTTATTCAGGGGCGTCTAACTCATTTTTGTCACAATGTGTTTTTAAATCAATTGGCTGCCATTGACAGCGCGAGGTGTTCAGTGGTTCATTTTGTAACGTTCGCGCATTTATTTTTCATTTGCATCTTACAATTTTCAAAAAGAAAGGGGAATCTGTAAACAATTATCATTTTTGAGAAGAAATACTCTTGATTTACGCAAAATGGAAATCTGACTAATTTTAGTGAAGAACGTGAAGTTGATGCACCTATGTGAAAGACAAATTTATATAAAAATGTCAATCGTTTGGGCTTGTGTAACGTGGAAAAAAGTTTCGTTTGTGCTACTACCATTTAAGATATTTTACAATTCTTTTATTGGTCAATCTGAGGTCAACCAGCTCCCCATTTTGATTAAAAATGGTGTCAATTGTTTATGCTGTGAAAAGTTTCGTTTGCTATCGTTTTTGAGGGATTCATTTTGAGTGATGACGTCAATCGTAGCCCCTCCGTCGCTGCTGGTGTTGGGGAGAAAGAAAAAGTTATGGTAGATTATTTTTGTCAAAAATAAAAATGGGGAAAAAAACCTACAATGAAACAATAGCACATTTAACATTGGAGATTAAATGTATATGTTGAAAACGTTTTTGTTTGTCAATAACATGGTCGCCAACTGACACCTTGCCTGCTACCAGGTCAAGTTGAGTAAGGCGCTATTGGAACGGAAAAGTTAACTGTTGACAGAAGTGGCGTTAACATGGCGCAAAAAACGATTTTCTTCTTTACAAAAAGTGAAAAATGCTGTCTTTGTAGTGACCTAGTAGTAGTACGTAAACTATCCAGCATGCGTGTGTACTGCCATTGTGCCCGCCCAAGAAAACACGCAAGCAGGACAAATTTGGACCAAAACGGCTGTTTTTGGATGGTAAAAACTAAAAAAGATCCTCAGCACCCCCTGCTGTGAGTGACTTCCAGCACCCCTGCCCATTTGGGTCCATTTTGCAAGAAGTCAGGGGCTGCGAGTCTCAATAGCTCAAAAACAATAACAGCAAAAACGAAGCATAAATCCATTAGCCATTTTTAATCAAAATGGGGGGCTGGTTGACCTCATATTGACCTATAAAAGAATTGTAACGATTGACATAATTTTTATATAGTTTGCGTCTGATGGAGGGCCAACTTCACGCAGGTGGTCGATGCACATGGACTTCTGCAGGCCACACAAAATGTGGCAGGCCGCCAGTTTGACACCCATACATTAACCGAGTTTTTATCTGGTGTAAAATTCAGTGAAATTGGAAATGCCCATTTTTTCAGCAGGGCCGAGAACGAAAAGTGGTATTTGGTATGTGACAAAATGGGATTTTGCCATGTGGCATTTGTTTGCCATGTGAAAAAATGAATTTTGATGTCTGGCATTTTTTTGGGGTATATGGCATTTTGGCAGGTCATGCACATCCATGCCAAAAAATGTCACATGGCAAAATCAATTTTGCCATATGGCAAAAAAAATGCCAAATGGCAAAAAAATGCCACGTGGCAAAATCATTTTTGCCACATGGCAAAAAAAATGTCACATGGCAAAATCATTTTTGCCACATGGCAAGAAAATGCTATATAGCAAAAATAAAATGCCACATGGCAAAATCTCATTTTGCCACATGGCAAGAAAATGCCACATGGCCAAAAAAAAAAAAAAAAAAAGCCACATGGCAAAATCCATTTTGGCACATGGCAAAAAAAAAAGCCACATGGCAAAAAAAAAATGCCACATGGCAAAATCTTTTTTGCCATATAGCAAAAAAAAAATGCCACATGGCAAAATCCATTTTGGCACATGGCAAAAAAATGCCACATGGCAAAATGGATTTTGGTAAATACCACTTTTGGTTCTGGCTGTCTCTCCATTTTTTTGTCAATTGCAATTTTTCGCAGCGTGGAACGTTCCGAACTGGGAAATTTTTCCGACCTTGATCGGGAGCGGCGCCGTCAGTCACAGGATGCTCTCGCGCTCGTCTCCGAAGGCGACGGCGTCGGCCGTCAGGGAGCAGACCTCTGGGGGGTCTCCCGGTTTCAGGCCCCTCTTCAAGTGGACCACGCGCACGTTCTCGTTGTCGGGGCCCGGACGGGTTGCGGGCGGGACGTCGTCGGAGGTGCGCCCGCCCTGCCGGACATTGTTGTTGACGGCGGTGACGATGCCGGGCGCGCGGTTGAGGTTCCAGGCCTCGTCGGGGCTGCAGATGGACATGCGGGTCTCGTCGGCTGGGGCGGGAGGACCCCGCCGGAGGGAGTCGGACCGCGACGGCTCGGCCTCCTCGTCCTGCAGCGAGTGGTTGGGCGAGCTCTCGTTGGAGCGCACGCCCGAGTCGGACGAGTCCTTCTTGTCCAGCGTGGCGTCCGACAGGTAGTCCTTGCCCTTCAGCGGCAGCGAGCGCACGCCCGATTTGGCCTCCTCGGAGTCTTCGTCGTCGTCGGTCAGCTTCTGGTAGCGAGGGCCGCCCGGGAAGAGGCCGCCTCGTTCGGCCGACGTCTTTCGGGCCGGCGGGGACCGAGACGCCTTCTCGTCTTCTTCCCGGATGGGGCCCAGCGCTTCGTCGTCCGTCGCCTTGCCGCCCCGCTTGCGCCCGTCTTGCTCGGCGCCGTCCGAGTGTCCGTGCTGCGGCCGGAGCGCTTTATCGCCGCCCTCCAGTTGGGCCATCTGCGATATGTACTCCTGGTAGGCGCAGCGGTACTCGGCCTGCTGTTTGTCCGTCAGTTTGGCGATGTCATTGCTGGACTCCTGCGAGTTGAGGCTGCTGACGCTGCCGGCGCGCCGGGGGCCGCCCTGCCAGCAGAAAGACAAAACGCGTGGTCACGCAAGGGACTGAAAAGACACCCCGTTTTAGACGTTAACCAGGGTTCCCGTGTGCTCTAAACTACCAATTGACTGTTTGTATTACTCTAACACACTTAACATAATCATTCAGGGAATAGTAACTTTTCTCATATTTACTCTTTGACTGTTTGTATTACTCTAACACACCCTATATAAAATAAATAGCACTCATACCATAGTTCAAGGAAAACAAGCAAAATATATTTGCCATAAGGCATAAGAGATACATGACGCCTTCTTGTCACGGAAGCCCGACATGTGCGTCATGCAACTGACTGAGCAAGATTGACGCTGACAAGCCAACGTCTGAACCACCAATTCTCGCAATCAGTTCTCCCGGACAGCCCAGAACAAATGGCGGGACGTCCCAACACAAGGAACACCGGAGAACATCCGATATCCAAATGGGAACATGACTAATAAGACAATTGACGCTGAGGTGGCAAAATCCACAACCCTTGTTGCCCTGATAACAGTAACCCCCGAATGCTCCTGTCCAATCCACAAACAGAACCAAGACTAATTTCGTCTAGTTTTAGTCAACATTTAATACAAATGTTTTCGTCTGTAAAATGAAATGAAAAAAAAATAAAATATACACACCAGGACCCCACAAACTGTATGTAAAAAAAAAAAAAAAATTGTCAGAGTTTAAAAGGAAGCTCACTGTTAGCAATAACCTGATGCTAACGCGAATGCTATGCTAAAGTTACATTTCATGTGTGATGATCACTCACCACAGAGTTTAAGAGGACGCTCGCCGTTAGCAATAGCCTGATGCTAACGTGAACGTGAATGCTGTTACATGAGTTACATTTAGTGTGTGATGTTCACTCAGCATAGACCTTTAAAAGCTCTCTTCTTCCCAAGAAAAGACCAATCTTAGCGTGTCTATCTCAAAACAGGCAATGGGAAGACTGGAGAGGACACTAGTGGGTGAATTGGGGGGTGCAGCACGTCACATGAGTGACACAACCAGACACACATTGTGAACAGTGTTGTTAATAACGGCGTTACAATATAACGGCGTTATTTTTTTCAGTAGTGGGTAATCTAATTAATTACTTTTCTCATCTTGGCAACGCCGTTACCGTTACTGAGGACGGAAAGGCATGAGTTACTATATTGGCCGAAAAGTCAGAGGGAGACGGACTCACCGAGACGACAGAGCAGAGCAGGAGTGGGGAGGAGGCAAGAAAGTCGTGACGCCGAGCAAACGCGATGCTAGGTAGCTCCAATAATACATGTTGTAGCCGATAGCCTACAAACTACACCCGCATGTTATGGTAGATATGGTAGACATGGTAGATATCACATGTACTGTATATAGATATAACTAGATGCAAAATGACAGACATGGCACTAAATGCGTTACTAGACAGCCGCCATCTTAAAGCAGTAGACTTTTTAGGACGGCTCTGTTGTAGAGAACCTTCCTCGCGAACCTAAGTAACTTTTTATCTAAAATACTTCTAAATTGGCAAAATCTTGACTTGAATCTATCTTTAAATGATGAAACAGTTTTAAAACTTTCATGTCGAAAGTAGAGAGAAGGGAACTAATGCAATAATGGGAGCAATTTTAACAACTTTTAACAGCTGATTCAGGGTAAAGGGTTAAGAATTGGGCTCGGGCCAATTGTACCAAAAACCTTCACAAAAAACTTGTGGCCAATGTTTTTTTTTTTTTTTTTTTTTTTTTTTTTGAGGGAAAAAAAAAAAAAAATTATCACCAATTACTTTGCCAAGTAACTAATTACTCTTACATTCAGGTAGGCATGTGCTGGTATGAGATTTTGACGGTACGATAACCGTGAGCAAAAATACCGCGGTTTCACGGTATTGCAATTATAGCTCCAAAATTTTGAGATGTATGGGTTTTAAAAAAAAAAAAAAAAAGAAAAAAAAAAAAACTTTTTTCCATTGAACAGGATTTTTTTTCAGAACATATTTGCAAATTGGAACATGAATATAATGTGAAAATAAATAAACAAATATTTCATATAAATTAAAATAAAAAGATCCTAGACTATACCCACAGCCAGAGCTCAAGTTGCTCAATATTAGAGCAAGAACAAAATAACTGCTATAAAAAAGTAAAAATTCTAAATAAAATTAAAAATATATACTGTATGACTTTTTTTGAGGGGGGGAAGCTCAAGTGAAGTTTCGCCATTTTCAGCCAGTGTCAACTCTAGTCTACATAATGTCATGCCTTTGTGTTAAAAAGAACAAAGAATTCATAAGTTAATAAGTTAGTTAAAAATGTATAAGTTAGTTTTATAAGTTAGTTAAAATGTAAATACTGTTGAGGAAAGGTTTCATCCACAAAGAAAAAGTGAGGAGTGAGACCTCTTTTCGCAATTAGCGATCTTTGACGCGATCCCCCCCCCCCCCCTTCATTCAAGCTTGTTTCTCACTCAGCGGCTGTGAGACATAAAACCTCGCCGAAGCTGCTCTCCCACTTTAGCCTAGGCTAACATTCGTCTTTGTAAGTTTTAGTTAGTTTGTATATTGAATTTGAAAGGAAAATGTGTGTTTTGTTTTTGGCGAACTTTTTCATGGTGCTACTGCTATCCTGTTGAACCTACTCACACGTGGAAAAATACAGTTGTACAACGTTTTAAATATATTCATTTGTATATTTCACCACGATTTGAGAGCTCAATAAATTGAAGAAAAGTACGCCTTGTGTTTGGAGGGTTCGTTTTTGGGTTTGCTGGCTGTTTAGCAGAATAGCGTCACTGACACTCACGGCAACAAACGGGAAGGGTGAGCGCTGCCGCACCAAGCCACTTCGGCTGC
This sequence comes from Corythoichthys intestinalis, assembly GCF_030265065.1. Classification (NCBI taxonomy): domain Eukaryota; kingdom Metazoa; phylum Chordata; class Actinopteri; order Syngnathiformes; family Syngnathidae; genus Corythoichthys; species Corythoichthys intestinalis. Next base: position 1,391,969 of record NC_080413.1, read on the forward strand.
GTTTTGGCACATGAAAAATAGCGAACACCGTACTAAGGTATGACGAAAAATTTTAGTGGTTTTGAAACCGCGACTTTTTCACACCACGGTAAACCGTGAAACCGGTAACCGGCACATGTCTACATTCAGGTAATTGAGTTACTAATGCAATTACTTTTTGGGAGAAGTAATTTGTAACTATAATTAATTACTTTTTTTCAGTAAGATTAACAACACTGATTGTGAACATGTGACAACAACTATGGCATATTTTCGTCTCGTTAGACGAAAACTGGCATTCGTGTCGTTATGTTTTAGTCTCCCAAAAATCGTTTTTAGTTCGTTATCGTCTCGTCATTGTCATGAAAAAATTGTTCGTCGACGTAATAATTTCATTTTAGTCGTCGTTGACAAAAATAACACTTCTTTTAACTCATTTAAAATTTGCCATCCCGGTCCAAATGGATTGGACGTCTATTGCAGCCAGTGGCAGTTAAAGACTTAAATAGGGACGTTTTCACTGTTATTTAAAAAATTTTAGATGTCCTATTTATTTAACGATGACTGGCTGTGAATGCTTGTGTTTGAGTGCTATTGGCGGAACTTTAGTTCATTGGACACTCCCAGTCGAAATGGATTGGACGTCTAACAATGAGTGCCCTGTAACTCTGTAAGGGTTAAAAAAAACATAATTTGTGCTCGAAATAGTTACATTTGTCTCAAATAGCCACGAGAACCCTGGTCAGTGTGAGCTAGGAGGATTTCCTTACCGTCCAGGGGGCGGCGGTGCGCTTAAGCGGCGGCACCGTCTCATCCAGGCCCGTGCCGCTGAGGTCATCGAAGCTCAGAGTGAAGCTGTACATCGGGGACGTGTCGTCGGCCCGCGGCGGCCCCGAAGCCCGTCGGCCGGACTCGCCTCCTTCGTCGGCGGTCTCCTCGTACAGCGTCTGGCTCTCCGTCTGCCGCATTTCCATCACCTGCCCAGAAAGGAAGTCAGTGACAACGCACGCGGCTAGCCGGACGAGCGGGGCGAGGTGCGCTCACGCTAGCTCGGAAGAGCTGCCAGTCTCCAAAGTTCATGTTCATCTCCTTCTTCAGCTCGTCCAGGTTGCACTGCGATAGGACTCGGCCGTTCACGTTGGCCTGAAAAGTTGCAAAGTTGTCAAAACGGACGTCGGGGTGAGGAGGCGCAGCATCGCGTCGCTCACCTTCCTAATGGTCGCCGTGTACGCAGCCAACATGGTGCGGTCAATGCCCTGGATTTGACCCACGCGCTCGCACACGCCGTCCGTTGTCATGGCGCTCAGTACGGTGGGCGGGGTCCCCGAAACCACGGAGGCGGAGCCCTGAGAGCGACGTGACCATTAGTTAGCGGTCTTTTCTAAAGGTATTTGACAGCTAACGTTTAAGTGCCTATGACACCAAAAAGCATGTTTATTTCATATTTCACGCGGTATTTTATGCTCCTGAATGAAATGGACCGCTTGGATGTGTGTGGAAGTGATCGATTTACACATTCAATTTTTTGAATCCCGCGCCATGAAAATGAGTGACTTCCTGGATTGACTAAGAATGCGAATGTGACGTCAGCCGAGTAACCATCTCACAATACAGCCATTACTATATAACATGCAGAACGACTGCGGATTCATCTGATTTTGTGGATTAATTCGTTTATTTTTCGCATCACGCCAGCAAAATGTGCTGCAGGGATTTGTTGCTGCACCGGGGAGGGCGTGTGAGCCTTTTTGGGTTTCAAAAAGTTCCCATTCACCCTCGAAGAATGGTCAAAACAAGTCCGACAAATGTGGGACCATTGGACTTACGAGGAACTGAGTAAACATCGTGTTTTGTATTATGTCAAATACTGGGATCATGCCACACATTTTAATACAGAGGTGTTCTGTCAAATTTTGCAACCCATCAGAAATCGCAACTTTGTGTTAAAAATGGACGCGAATAAACCGATTACCGCGGAAACACTACAAACTTTCTTAAAATTAAGCACTATTTACTTACGTTTGATCATGGACGGACATGTAGAAAAGTTCTCCTCAGACACATCCTGCCATGTTAGCTGCACAACAACTGCACGCCGCTCTCTCACTGTTTACGTCTTCGCGTGTCGTTAAACATTAATTTGAAATGTCACTACGTTCAGGTTAGCGTGTCGGCTAGCTGTCACGGCTCCTGGTTTGTTTACGCTCTCCGAAGCCAGGGCAGGGAAATGGCAAAAGCCGGACTAACTCCAGTGACATAAAGGTGCAAGAAGTCGACAGTTTTGACCATTATGGAGTAATTTTGCCCTGTCGTAATGAATACATGCATTTTGAATATTTCATATCTTCCATTTAGCACAAGACTGTTATTTGTCACGACCATGCCATTTATTTAACAATTGGGGAAAAATATTTGGATAAAAAGAATATCCTGTAAAAACATTGGAGTAGAGAGATTGAAACAATGACATTTTGCGGCTCTCTTCGTCGCATTTTCCTCGTTCTGAATAATTCCCCCTCAATGGGCTGAATTCTAAATCAGATGAAACCATGACCCTGCCGACGTCATCCTCCAGCTGGGTACGCTCGAGCGCTATAATGAAAGGTGTGGCTAAACAGTAGATTAAAAGACTAATTTCTCGTCATCTGCGCTTTGCCAAATTCTTGTATATAGTCGAATCGTCTCAAAATATGATTCTAATTCACATGATAATGCTATTTAAGACTTTTTTATCCTGTCATAGGCACTTTAACTCTTCCATTGACAAAGAAAAGGGATGTCCCGATCGCATATTTTTTCACCCGTGTCCAGGTCACATGATTTTGAGAATCTGCCGATACCGAGTCCCAATCCCACACTGAAAATCAGCCCGAGGGACATCCCTGACAAAGATAGCATCCATTCTAGGGCTGCAGCTATCGATTATTTCAGTAGTCGATTAATTGAGGAACTAGTTAGTTTGAATAATTGAGTAATCGGATAAGGAACATGAAAAATCAAAATACCTGAGCTGAGCCTCAAACAGTATAAAAAATAAATAAGGATCTATGCACAACAAAAGAACAGTTGGCTAACTTACATTGCAAAAGTTTGCTAGCTTAAATGCTATTAAAACGTTAACTTTGTTTTTTTTTCCCCAAAAATGCTCTTAACAAATGGTTCGGACACATATTCCCACAAATAACGGCTGACTATACCGCTAGATTAAATCACGAATGCATTAAAAACATTAGCTAAAACAAAAACTTAACTTATGTTGGTCTTAACATGGAGCAGCTGGATTCTGCCATGTGAAATGAGGCAGACTAGAGGGCAGTGTATCCACCCAAATCAGTAAAACTAAATGCAAACACTTTCAAAATAAACCATTACAACGCCATTTTAATTAAACCAATCCTTGAAGCAGCAACATTTATTTCTTATCTTTTCTTCTAATCGAATACTGGAGTTAATCGATTAATCGTTGCGGCACTAGTTCATTCATCCCTCTGTTATGGGTATCACTCATTGAAATTGACATCAGAAGGATGATGGGTTGTCTATCGTCATCTTGGGAAGAGGTGAAAAGCGCTCCTTTATTCACCTCTGGTGGCCATCTCGGGTAGGGCGATCTCAGTGCAGCCTCGGGACGTTATTTCTCGCTACTCGCTGATACCAATGATGTTATTTTGGTGTTAGTATCAATCGGTGCGACACTATAATAAACTCTCCCCTTCATTATTTTTGCCCTGATTGCAGCATTCACGTTTCAACATTTACCATCCTACAAGAGCCTTTTGGTGTCGGCATGACGGGACAAGAGCGACCGCGCCTAATGTGGCGGTACTCACTCTTCGGTGTGCGGCGCTTCTAACGAGCGTGCAAGGATGGAAGTGTGATGGGTAGACTGCCGCCGGCGCGCGTAGCGGCTGGTGAAGGTGGTGGTGGTGGTAGTGAGGGGGGAAATATGGCTGAGGTAGAAAACAAAAATACAGTCAACAATGCAAATGAAACACCGACTATGGATGGGAAGCGAAAAATTGGCCGAGCGGACAGGAGCGGACGGCGAAGCGGACTCACCCTGTTGTAGAAGGGGTGTCGAGGTCCGGACATGCCGCTGTAGTACCCGCTGTGAGGCGGCGAGACCACACCCCCCGGCGGGGGGTCGAAGGGTCCGCCGAAGGAGGTCGACGGCGAGCACGCCGACGACACCTGACTGTACGCGGACACGGGGCGGGGCCGGCCCTCCCGCGTGATCGGGTAGACCGCCTCGCCCAGTCCCACTTGCTCGCGGGCCGCGCGGACGTCTGCCAAAAGATTCACACACAGAAGGAAGAATGACAACACAGGCGCCAAAGTACATTGCTGGCCAAAAGTATTGGCACCCCTGCAATTCTGTCAGATAATGCTTAATTTCTCTCAGAAAATGACTGCAATTACAAATGCTTTGGTAGTAATATCTTCATTTCAAACACAACAACAACTTCAAACACAGAAGAGAATGAAAAAAAAAATCATGATCGTTTTACACAAAACTCGAAAAATGGGTCAGACAAAAGTATTGGCACCCTCAGCCTAATACTTGGTAGCACAACCTTCACACAAAATAACTGCGAACAACCGCTTCCGGTATCCATCAATGAGTTTCTTACAATGCTCTGCTGGAATTTTACACCAATTTTCTTTGGCCAACTGCTCCAAGATTCTAGGATTTGAAGGGTGCCATTTTCAGATCTTTCCACAGGTATTCTATGGGATTTCAGGTCGAGACTCACTTTAGAAGTCTCCTGTGCTTTCTCTCAAACCATTTTCTAGTGCTTTTTGAAGTGTGTTTTGGGTCATTGTCCAGGTGGGCCCTGCAAAATTCGTTGGTAGTCTTCAGACTTCATTATTCCATGCACACGGTCAAGCAGTCCAGTGCCAGAGGTAGCCAAGCAACCCCAAAACATCAGGGAAGCTTCGCTATGTTTGACTGTGGGGACCGTGTTTTTTTTCTTTGGATGCCTTGGTTTTCTTCCTGTAAACTCTATGTTGATGCCTTTTCCCAAAAAAGCTCTACTTTTGTCTCATCTGATCAGAGAACATTCTTCCAAATCGTTCTCAGGTACAGTGCCTTGCAAAAGTATTCGGCCCCCTTGAATCTTGCAACCTTTCGCCACATTTCAGGCTTCAAACATAAAGATATGAAATTTAATTTTTTTGTCAAGAATCAACAACAAGTGGGACACAATCGTGAAGTGGAACAACATTTATTGGATAATTTCAACTTTTTTAACAAATAAAAAACTGAAAAGTGGGGCGTGCAATATTATTCGGCCCCTTTACTTTCAGTGCAGCAAACTCACTCCAGAAGTTCAGTGAGGATCGCTGAATGATCCAATGTTGTCCTAAATGACCGATGATGATAAATAGAATCCACCTGTGTGTAATCAAGTCTCCGTATAAATGCACCTGCTCTGTGATAGTCTCAGGGTTCTGTTTAAAGTGCAGAGAGCATTATGAAAACCAAGGAACACACCAGGCAGGTCCGAGATACTGTTGTGGAGAAGTTTAAAGCCGGATTTGGATACAAAAAGATTTCCCAAGCTTTAAACATCTCAAGGAGCACTGTGCAAGCCATCATATTGAAATGGAAGGAGCATCAGACCACTGCAAATCTACCAAGACCCGGCCGTCCTTCCAAACTTTCTTCTCAAACAAGGAGAAAACTGATCAGAGATGCAGCTAAGAGGCCCATGATCACTCTGGATGAACTGCAGAGATCTACAGCTGAGGTGGGAGAGTCTGTTCATAGCCTGCACAAATCTGGCCTTTATGGAAGAGTGGCAAGAAGAAAGCCATTTCTCAAAGATATCCATAAAAAGTCTCGTTTAAAGTTTGCCACGAGACACACCAAACATGTGGAAGAAGGTGCTCTGGTCAGATGAAACCAAAATTGAACTTTTTGGCCACAATGCAAAACGATACGTTTGGCGTAAAAGCAACACAGCTCATCACCCTGAACACACCATTCCCACTGTCAAACATGGTGGTGGCAGCATCATGGTTTGGGCCTGCTTTTCTTCAGCTGGGACAGGGAAGATGGTTAAAATTGACGGGAAGATGGATGCAGCCACATACAGGAACATTCTGGAAAAAAACCCGTTGGTATCTGCACAAGACCTGAGACTGGGACGGAGATTTATCGTCCAACAGGACAATGATCCAAAACATAAAGCCAAATCTACAATGGAATGGTTCAAAAATAAACGTATCCAGGTGTTAGAATGGCCAAGTCAAAGTCCAGACCTGAATCCAATGGAGAATCTGTGGAAAGAGCTGAAGACTGCTGTTCACAAACACTCTCCATCCAACCTCACTGAGCTCGAGCTGTTTTGCAAGGAAGAATGGGCAAGAATGTCAGTCTCTCGATGTGCAAAACTGATAGAAACATACCCCAAGCGACTTGCCGCTGTAATTGGAGCAAAAGGTGGCGCTACAAAGTATTAACGCAAGGGGGCCGAATAATATTGCACGCCCCACTTTTCAGTTTTTTATTTGTTAAAAAAGTTTACATTATCCAATAAATTTTGTTCCACTTCACGATTGTGTCCCACTTGTTGTTGATTCTTGACAAAAAATTAAAATTTTATATCTTTATGTTTGAAGCCTGAAATGTGGCGAAAGGTTGCAAGGTTCAAGGGGGCCGAATACTTTTGCAAGGCACTGTAAGTTTTGTGTAACGTATGATGTGCTACCATCTCCCGTAAACCTGCAACAATGGTTTGGAAAGGACCCAGCATGCCTCCTGTGTGCGACCCCAGCAACACTCAAGCACCCGATTCAATGCAACGAACAGCCCGGTCGCACGGCTGGGGCACCGGTGGAAGACGACCGAATGGATGCCAGGCGGCGGACGACCCAGCAGAACAACCGGTAGAACGCCCGGGATGCCAAGCGTTGGATGACCGAGCAGAACGACCAGGACCACCAGTGCAGCGGATGATGCCGTTGAGTCCGTGCTGCTCGCGAGCAGAGCCCGCAGAGACTCAAAAAAACATTCATCTTTATGAGACAGGCAGCAATGAGGGAAAAGTTTATCCGGCTGTCGCGGCCACAACAGCGTCATCTCTCAGTTAGTTATGGGTAAATAAATTGTTACTTTGCTATCAAAAGCTCTATTTGTCTTGTTGTTTATATTATTTTGTAAAAGGGAAAATTATTCAGATGTTTGGGATGTCACTAAAGCAAAAAATAGCTGTGTTAAAGTCAAAGTTATGTTTGAAATGTATACTTTCACAAAAAGCTCAATTTCTCTGTGTTTTCATCAGAAATTGAAAAATTACTCAAACTAAGCTATGTTCTAATGCTGATTTCTAACGAATGGAAAAAGATATGAACTAACTTTTTTTTCCTGCTGAAAGAAGAGAGTCTAATCTTTCTTTTGGTGGGCTCGATGTTTATATAGCAGCAGAACAGAATTTTCTGTGGGCCTTGCAAAATCAGTCAAAATCCAGTAAAATGGCCGGGAGCGAAGGGCCTTGCTACGGTGAAAATGGCTGGGATTGAATGAGTTAATACACTTATTGCATATTGCAACAGGCTTATGTCAAAATAAACGCTCGTGATTTTGTATCCACAGTAGGGATGGGAATTGATAAGATTTTTACGATTCCGATTCCATTATCGATATTGCTTAACGATTCGATTCTTTATCGATTCTCTTATCGATTCTAATTTGGACTAATGGACTGTATGAGGTTCTGGGTTCAATATGTTTTATGGTTCATTCGCCTCGCGGTGTCGTTTAGAACACAAGGAGCGGAGAGTGGAGTTGCACAACTATATACAGGCAAAGGCACTTGATATGAGAATCACTCAATGAGCAGGTGGGAGCATGCGTGGAAAGACGTTGATGTATTTGCATGTGAGTGAAAGACTGGAATGTGTGGATATACTAGTATGTGTGGTTCTGAAAGGAAAGAAAATTAGTGCTGATGCAATAAACAATGCAAATTGACTGTAAAGCAGTTAATAACACACATACATGACTCGCAGTGTAATGAACACAAAGGGGGCGGCGGGCGAGTGCGCGCGCACAAGCCGGAAGCACGCTGCATGCACGTTCGGTCATCTTGGCCATAAAAGTGGCGAAAACGAAGCACTGTACACTCATATGGATGTATAACATCATCTTAAGATGCTAATCTAACACATTCCCTCTTAACACAAATGTGCAACGCGAATGTAATGTAAACAACGCTCTCGTCCACGCAGCGAGGACGAGCGGAGCAACCAACCGACAGTAAAAACACGAAACGGTCACGCTGATAGCGGCTCTAATTCATCATAAGAACTTTATGACATGAAGAGGAAATACTTACATTCGTTCATGGACTCACAAAAATTCATAATTCCACTAACAGGTGGCAGTCTGCTCGAATTGCGCACCTTACACCTATTTTCGGTCCCAGAATACGCTGCGCGCGTGACGTAGGACAATAACAGAAAACTGACTGGCTGCTATTGGAACAAACGCATGCCCATGAAATCTTTCTAATAGGAGTATTAAAATTGCTGATAAAATCGTTTAGGATTATTTTAGATGCATATATGTTATATTTTTCTTATAGAGTATTCGACGAGGACTACGATGGACCCATTAAAACTTTTTGGGAAAAATCACAATTTCTTTAAGTAGTCTCATGAATAATGACTTGGCCTGTGAATACCACTGCATTACTACTCGGCGACACCTCCTGGTACTCTAGGTAGGTGGTTACAATGTGAGTATTCATGTTGTGGCACTTGCTTGCTTTTCAGTGTGTATCATGTGCCAATTCCGTGACATTGATTGTACTGTTAGGAATCTATAAGAGCATTGTTAAATAATCTGCCAAACGATTCTATGGAATTGATACACGTGGAACCGGTTCTCTATAAGAATCAATTCCCATTCCTAATGCACAGTATGAATGCGTTACCACAATCCCCGTCAGGGGGCAGTATTGCCCCCCCTGGCGGGCCACTTTTGGCCCATGGGCCTTGTATTTGACGCTAAAGGTCTAATTGACAACTTATCCAAATGGAATGACATTGTGCAAAGCCTCTCTTTTGAGACTCATATCTGCCATTGACAGCGCTAGGTGTCCAATCCCTTTTGACAAAGACGAAAGATGAAAGGACGCGGCTCTCACCAGCTATGATTTCCCGCAGTTTGGGGTCCAGGTTGACGGTGCAAGGCAGGAAAGTGCGAATGTCCCTGGCGGTCAAGACGGGCGCGCGCGACGACAGGAAGACTTCGAAGGCGCGCACGTCGCCGTCGATCTCCAGCAGAGGTTCCACGTCTTTGGTGCTCGGGATGCTCGCCAGCACCCTGGACCCGGAAGGCGAACGTCAGCCCGAATGCGGGCGAGCGCGCGGGTGACGGGTCTCACCTTTCGTATACGTGTTTGAGCGTGGCCTGGTCAGGAACACCTTCGCTTTCCTCCAGGTAGAGGATCAGCCAGGACGTGCGGTACGGCCACTGTTCCGTCAGGTTGATCCACGACGCCAGGCGGTCCCAATTGAATGAGATCTGATTGGCTCGCAGCAGACGACCTGTTTTGGACACAACCAAAAAAAAAAAAAAAAAAAAAAAGCTCACTTTGATCCATTTTGTCAAACGTTTACCCACTCTTTGATGTGCAATCATCCTTCTGCTGTAAATTTAAATGACGGCGACCGACCCGTGACCGAGACGATGTTGAGGAGTCTCCTCATGCTCTGCGGGCTGATGTCGGCGAACCAGTCTTCGGCCACCATCAGCTTGGTCAAATCGAACGACATCTGACGGGTCGCTGAGCGCTGGACTTGGCGTCGCCGGTACGTGTCCTGTGGATGCCAAAAAGCCATCATTTTCCCAGCCGGTTTTGCATTTTGGCTCGCCAGCGACATACTCGGCGGTTGAGCGTGCTCTTGCTGCCCAATTTGGTGAGTTCTCCCAAGCTGTGCTGCGACAACTTCCTGTCCAGTTCCTCGTGCCACCCCTCGGCGTCACCGTTGGCGGGCGCGCCGGCGGAAGCGCCCATTTTCCTGGCGCAGGACAGACCTCTGCTGTTGAGGAAGACGGGCAAGTGGACGATGTTCCTCATGTAGTCGTGGCCGTTGACAAAGTCGCGCAGGACGCTGTTGAGGTTCTGGTTGATGGCCTTGATGATAATGTGTGGGTCGCTGGCGAAGATGGCGATGAAGGGACCTTTGGAGAACAGGACGCGCACCTGCCGGAGCACCCGCCAGGTGAATATTCATGAAAAATGATCTGAACCTCTTGGAATTTCTCACATTTCTGCAAAAAATAACCTTCAAATGTGATCTGATCTTTGTCAAAATCACACAGATGAAAACACAGTGTCTGCTTTAACTAAAACCACCCAAACATTTAGAGGTTTTCATATTTTAATGAGGATAGTATGCAAACAATGACAGAAGAGGGAAAATAATTAAGTGAACCATCACATTTAATATTTTGTGGACCCCCCATTTGGCAGCAGTAACTTCAACCAGACGCTTTCTGTAGCTGCAGATCAGTCAGGCACATCGATCAGGACTCATCTTGGCCCATTCTTCTCAACAAAACTGCTCTAGTTCAGTCAGATGTCTGCAATGAATTGCTGACTTTAGGTCATGCCACAGCATCTCAATGGGGTTGAAGTCTGGATTTTGACTGGCCACTCCAGAACATGTCTTTTGTTCTTCTGAAGTTGATTTACTTCTGTGTTTTGGATCATTGTCTTGTTGCAGCATCCATCCTCTTTTTAGCTTCAACTGTCTGTCAGACAACCTCGGCTTTTCCTGAAAAACTTTTGAATTCATTCTTCCATTAATGATTGCAAGTAGTCCAGGCCCTGAGTCAGCAAAACAGCCCCAAATCGTGATGCTCCCCCACCATGCTTCACGGTGGAGATGACGTGTTGATGTTGGTAAGCTGTTCCATTTTTCCTCCACACATGAAATTGTGTGTTACTCCCAAACAATTCAACTTTGCTTTCATCAATCCACAAAATAACTTCTGTGGAGTCTCCAAGTGCCTATTTGCAAACATTAAACGAGCAACAATGTTTTTTTTTTTAGACAGCAGTGGCTTCCTCCATGGAGTCCTCCCATCAACACCATTCTTGGCTATAGTTTTACACATAGTTGAGATATTGGACTGTGCCAGTGGTTTCTGTAATTCCTTAGCAGATACTCTAGTGTTCTTTTTTACCTCTCAGAATATTCTGTGCTGAACTCTTGGTGCCACTCTTTGATGGACGGCCACTCCTTGGGAGAGAAGCAACAGTGCCAAACTCTCTCCATTTGTAGACAACTTCTCTGACGATTGATGAATGTCCAGACTTTTAGAGATGGTTTCGTATCCTTTCCCAGCTTTATACAAATCAACAACCCTTGATCGTAGGTCTTCAGAAAAATATTTTGACCGAGCCATGATGCACATCAGAGATCAAACAATGCTTCTAATCAAGACATTTCTTACTAGGTTTGTGTTTTATAGTGGGCAGGGCAGCTTTAAACCACTCGTTGATTGACTTCAATTGTTTGGTAAAAATTGGTTTCAATTGCTCTTTAAGTCTCCTTAGGCAGAGGGTTCACTTACTTATTTTTTCTCCCTTCTGTCATTGTTTGCATGATATCCTCATTAAAACATGAAAACATAGAAATGTATGGGTGTTTTTTGTTAAAGCAGACACTGTATTTTCATCTGTGTGATTCTGACAAAGATCAGATCACATTTGATGGTGATTCTATACAGAAATATAGGGTTAGGGTTTGCTAACCCTTGAGCGTTCTCACCGTATCCAGCATCTGCAGTACTTTATCTTGCTCACACGAGTCCAAGCTGTCGATGACCACAGCCAAGCGGGTCTGCTGTTGAGTGAAGCCGTCAATGGTCTTGGCCATCTTGGCCATTAGCTCCACTTCGCTCTTCAGAACCTGAAACAAACGCCCGCTTCAGTCTTTATCGGGGAAGTGAGTTATTCATAGTTTTGTGCTGATACTCCCGATTCCGCTAACTGTAGCGAGTTTTTCCTGTGGTTTTGAGAAAATATTTACAATTTACAGTGGGGCAAACAAGTATTTAGTCAACCACTAATTGTGCAAGTTCTCCCACTTGAAAGTATTAGAGAGGCCTGTAATTGTCAACATGGGTAAACCTCAACCATGAGCGACAGAATGTGGAAAAATAAAAACAGACAATTACATTTTTTGATTTTTAAAGAATTTATTTGCAAATCATGGTGGAAAATAAGTATTTGGTCAATACCAAAAGTTAATCTCAGTACTTTGGTATGTACCCTTTGTTGGCAATAACGGAGGCCAAACATTTTCTGTAACTCTTCACAAGCTTTTCACACACTGTTGCTGGTATTTTGGCCCATTTCTCTATGCAGATCTCCTCTAGAGCAGTGATGTTTTGGGGCCGTCGTTGGGCAACATGGACTTTCAACTCCCTCTGTCGATTTTCTATGGGGTTGAGACCTGGAGAGTGGCTAGGCCACTCAAGGACCTTGAAATGCTTCTTACGAAGCCACTCCTTTGTTGCCCTGGCTGTGTGTTTGGGATCATTGTCATGCTGAAAGACCCAGCCACGTCTCATCTTCAATGCCATTGTTGATGGAAGGAGATTTTCACTCAAAATCTCTCGATACATGGCCCCATTCATTCTTTCCTTTACACAGATCAGTCGTCCTGGTCAGCCCCAAATCATGATGTTTCATACCCCCTGCTTCACAGAGGGTATGGTGCAATTCAGTATTCTTTATCCTCCAAACAAGGGAACCTGTGTTTCTACCTAAAAGTTATATTTTGGTTTCATCTGACCATAACACATTCTCCCAATCCTCTTCTGAATCATTCAAATGCTCTCTAGCGAACCGCAGACGGGCCTGGATGTGTACTTTCTACATCAGGGGGACACGTCTGGCAGTGCAGGATTTGTGAGTCCCTGGCGGCGCATTGTGTTACTGATAGTAGCCTTTGTTACTTTGGTCCCAGCTCTCTGTAGGTCATTCACTAGGTCGTCCCGTGTGGTTCTGGGATTTTTGCTCCCTGTTCTTGTTGTCATTTTGACGCCACGGGGTGAGGAAGGAGTTGAAAGTCCATGTTGCCCAACGACAGCCCCAAAACATCACTGCTCTAGAGGAGATCTGCATGGAGGAATGGGCCAAAATACCAGCAACGGTGTATGAAAAGGTTGTGAAGAGTTACAGAAAACGTTTGGCCTCCGTTATTGCCAACAAAGGGTACATCTCAAAGTATTGAGATGAACTTTTGGTATAGACCAAATACTTATTTTCCACCATGATTTGCAAATAAATTCTTTAAAAATTAAACAATGTGATTTTCTTTCCACATTCTGTCTCTCATGGTTGAGGTTTACCCATGTTGACAATTACAGGCCTCTCTAATACTTTCAAGTGGGAGAACTTGCACAATTAGTGGTTGACTAAATACTTGTTTGCCCCACTGTATTACTTGCATACTCACTTGACTGTTGTTGACCCTTCTGTTTTACATTTCCTAATATGGATTCCGCAACTCATTAAATGTTCTTATTCGAACTAACTAACTAATAGATTAATCGACTACTAAAATAATTGATAGCTGCAGCCCTACTCTAGACATCCAATCCATTTTATGTATGAGGGTTGGCCGCGAATGAACGCTCCCTCTCATTTCAAACGGATCGGGGCGTTTTTTAGTGAGTACTGATCCGTATTGTATTAGTAATCAAAAAAGAAAATGAAAATAAAAAAAGCAGCTCTTCCGCCGACCTTCATGAAGCCTTCGCTCTTGAGCTTGTGCATCTTGTTGGCGGCGCCGTGCAGCCGCTTCCTCTGCGAGTTGAGCACCGAGTCGGACACCCGCCACCAGGTGCGGCAGTTGAGCAGGAGGGCTGCGCCCACCACGCCGCCCAGCGCCATCAGGACGCCGTCCACCGTGGGGTTGTCGCCGCCCGGCCCGAAGACGGCCATCAGCGCCAGGCCGCTCGCCAGGCAGGCCGACACCAGCGCGAAGAGCGCGAAGGACGGGACGCAGCACGTCTTCTTCCACTTGCTCTTTCCTGCGCGCAAAGCAAAGCGAGCGCTCGCGGCGGGTTTTTGGCATCCCTCACCCCGGGCGGACGTACCTTGCGTCTCGTCCGTTTTGAAGACCCTGAAGAGCCGAGTGGCGAGGAAGCCGAACTCCCTCTCGCAGGCGTCAGACAGCGTGGCGATCATTTCCGCCATGGATGTCTCGCCGCCCACGCTCGACAGTCGGTTGTAATCTGTGAACAGAAACCTGCCGCGCCATGACGGCGCGCTTTCAATGACATCTGATAAAAAGATCTGTTGAAAACTAGAGGCTATCGATAGCATTTTCTGGCTTTCGACAGGAGCGGTTTTGGCCGATAACAATAATTTTCCCTAAATTACTGCATGTTGAGCTATAATTGCAAATGTAAGTCATCACTATCATAGCTTGGTCGTACACTGCTTCAAATGGATTGGACGTGTCACAGACTTCATTACCTATTGACGTGACATTTCGTCATTGCGCAATGCCTTACCGTAGGGGGCTGAGCTTCATTTAGAAATAGCCAGCCAAAGACGGCAGACACTCATGTCAGATTTTAGCTTGGATTTTGGAAGAACTACGAAAGCTGTAGCACATACAAACAGGAAGGATTGTTTTAGGAGTGATTTGTTCGAGGATTCAAATATTATATTTTTCGTACCATGCATGCATTTTGAAACGTTGTGAAAAAAATCAATGGGAGAATGCGAACTGCTAAGGCATTGGCGTCATTCTTCGACATGAATACGTAAAATAGATGTGTAACTGTCCGCTATTTTGCTCTTTAAACAAAGAATGGAGACAGTTTTACGTCCATATCTCCAAAGAATTCAGTGATTTAAGTAGTGCTGCAACGATTAACTCGAGTACTCTATTAGAAAAAAATATTCAAATTAAATTTTGTTGCCTCGAGTATTCGTTTAATTAAAGTGGCGTTGTAATGGTTTATTTTGAAAGTGTTTGCATTTAGTTTTATTGATTAGGGTGGATACACTGCCCTCTGGTCTGTCTCTTTTCACATGGCTGAATCCAACTGCTCCCTGTTAAGACCAACGTAAGTTAAGTTTTTGTTTGAGCTAATGTTTTTTAATGCATTCATAATTTAGTTTATAGTTATATTTAGCCGCTTTTTTGTGGGAATATGTGTCTGAACCATTTGTTTAGAGCATTGTAAAAAAAAAAAACTTTAGCATTTTGTAGCATTTAAGCTAGCAGACTTTTTCTATGTAAGTTAGCCAATTGTTCTTTTGTTTTACATAGAGCCTCATTTTTTAAAATAAACTTATACCGTTTGAGGCTCAGCTCCGTTATTTTAATTTTTCATGTTCCTGATCCGATTACTCGATTATTCGAACTAACTAGTCCATCGATTAATCGACTACTAAAATATTCGATAGCTGCAGCCCTGGATTTAAGCATTTATTCACAAGAATTTTGAATGGAAAAGCCATTGTGGCAGCCCCCTTATAATAACAAGGAGCTAACAGACTAGCATCATTCTTCGAGAGATTTAAGTAAATTCAAACTGCCTGTTTTTTTTTTTTTTTTTTTGCTTTTAACCGAGAATCGAGACTGTTTTACGTGAATATAAAGAATTCAGGGATTTAAGCATTTATTCACAAGAATTTCAATGTGAAAAGCTCTTTGCTGTGGACTTGTTGTAAAGGTGGCGCCACAGTGAACTTAAAGATGAGCCACATACTTACGTAAAATAAATACAGTACAAGTACAAGTCGAGGAAGCTGACCGGCAAACACAAGGCATAGTCCAATATTCATTTATGTGCAATGTTCTATGTGTAATACTTACTCATCTACAATATCCAAAGCCTTAACTGTCAAACTGCTGCTACTTCACTCCAATTATTTGCACTGCCTGAACATAGGGCTATCTCATTCGCATTTCATATTTGTTTATTTAGATTTTATACTTTCAAATCACTTTTAAGATTTTAACTTATCATGCACTGCAAAGGGAAATGCTCCACAATTTCATTGTACAACTGTATAATGACAATAAAGGGCTATTCTATTCTATAAAAAGTTGTGATCTAGAATTTATTAGTAATCTATTCATATATTATAATTTATTCTACATGCTTTCCTCAAGTATTAAGTTTCTGATGTGAAAATTGATTTATTAGCTGTTGAAAAAATTCAGTAAATAAAAGAAAAATAAGTTGGTATTTTGGTCAATAACTTATATGATATGTTAAATATTGCTATTGATCCTCAAAATATAGGTGATTATCTCTGCATTTGGTGATTTTTGTGCATCTAGTTTAAAATCTGATAAGTTTATAGCCATTTTAAGTTTTGCAATACTTAAATAAAAAATAATTAATCAGGATTTTATGAGGGAACGACTTTGAATTGTTGGATGCCGCTGCTCACGGAGACTCATGTATGGCTAAGGTAGGTGCCTGTTTTGGTTCTAGGTCGGTAGCAACTTTGGTTTTGAAAATATTTGAAGTTTTTGAAAATAGGCCTCCTGCGGATCGGCCCCATTTCCTGTGTCATGTCAATAGGTTATAAAGTCTATGCCCTACTATAAAGTGATTTATATAAACTGATGCCCGTCATGGGGAGGGCGAGTACCTGACGGGCAGCGCCCGCGCGCTCTGCTCCGGAAGCTCCGGCGGGTTGACGAAGACGAGCTTAAGGAGGAGCTCCAGGTAGCCCAGGTGACGAGCCAGCCGGTTGCTGAGGATCCAGGCCCAGTTCCAGTTGTCCCCCTCCCGCCGGCCCCCGAAGTACACCACCACTGCGAACGGCGGGCGTTACGGGATAAATCACGACCCCCACCCCCTTTCCGTCGACGCTCACCGAAGAAGACGTAGAGCAGCGCCAGCAGGCTGAGCGAGACGGCGGCGGCCAGCTTGGGGTCCAACGCCGCACCCAGCGCCAGCGCCACCGTGCCGCATGCCAGCAACGACAAGATGGCTGCCAGCCACGACAAACCCAGGAGCGGCTCCATCTGTTGCCCCGCGAATGTCTTCATCTCGTCTGAATGTCAAAAATTGTTAAAAATTCACTTCATTTGAACTGGAAATATGATTTTTTTTTTTTTTTTTTTTTTTTTACTTCCGTCCATCCATGTTCAACCTAAAAATACGATCTTTCTTTATCCACATATGGTGATAGCGGGCACGCTCACCCTCAAGCTTCTTGAGCAGGAAGGACTTTCCGCTGCCCCACTGCGCGTAGAGACCCACGCAGATGGGGGGCCGCATGGTGGGCTCGCTGAGGATGTCGGCCAAGGCCGAGCTATACAGGTCGTAGCCCAGCATGTCGCCGTCTGACTCTGTGGGTGACAGGTGACCTGCGGGAGGGAGGAAAGGTTAGCCATAGGGTTGTTCCGATCATGTTTTTTTGCTCCCAATCCGATCCCGATCGTTTTAGTTTGAGTATCTGCCGATCCCCATATTTCCCGATCCGATTGCTTTTTTTCCCCTCCCGATTCAATTCCAATCATTCCCGATCATATACATTTTGGCAATGCATTAAGAAAAAAATGAATAAAACTCGGACGAATATATACATTCAACATACAGTACATAAGTACTGTATTTGTTTATTATGACAATTAATCCTCAAGATGGCATTTACATTATTAACATTCTTTCTGTGAGAGGGATCCACGGATAGAAAGACTTGTAATTCTTAAGGGATAAATGTGACTTTGTATATTGTGACTAAATATTGCCATCTACTGTATTTGTTGAGCTTTCAGTAAATGATGCTGTAGCCATGTCCAAATGCATGATGGGAAGTGCAACCATGACTGTGCGTATTGGCACCAATTGATATATCTTCTCTGTGTTGGGAAATAACATAGAGCGTTGAGAAAAAGATCAATTACTAGCTTTCTTCCCCACATTGCTTCAAGTGATATTTCTAATCATAGGGAGAGGGATTGTAAGGCTTTAGCCAATTAAAAAAAGGCTCCCAAAATTCACTCTACTCATTTTACACTGCCTTTTATCTCTATATATAGGCAAAACGGCGCCATTATAGATTGCACGCGACAATGCGTGAGTGGGTCGTGCAGCGCATGCATTAATTGCGTTAAATATTTTAACGTGATACATTTTTTTAAAAATGAATTACCGCCATTATCGGGATAAATTTGATAACCCTACCTTAAGCCTAAACTAAAGACTCTGGATGAGTGTAACATATTATGTCTGTAACGTCAAATACAATTAGAAAACAATTTAATTAAAAAATATATATGTATATACATTAAAAAAAGGCATGTCCGATATTTTTTTGCCGATTCCAATACTTTGAAAATGATGTGATCGGACCCGATCGACATCTCTAGTTAGCCACTAAGCAAAGGAGCCATCGTCAGCAGGCGGGCAAACGCTCACGTACGCGCGCCAAAGATCTGCGTGAGGATGCTCTTCTGGTGGCTGCAGTCGATGTTGTAGGGCGTCTCGCCCGCCTTGTTGGGCCGATAAAGCAGGCGGCCGTCTTTGGGGTTCCTCAGGAGCAGCTCGGCCAATCGCCGGCTCCGCCCCCGGATGGCGATGTGCAGTGGCGTGTCTCCTCTCTGGCCAAATCAAAACAGGCACTGTTGTCACAATGCTAACATTTACCGATACTCCAAAAAAACGGGCTTGATAGCATTACATCAATAAAATTAAATGTTAAAACTCTTTCAGTGGCGGTCATTATTTTTTACAACAACAAAACAATTACTCAAAAATCAACAGGAAATGTGACCACAGAATTTCCCAAAATGTACATGGAAGTGACGCGTGAGTACCTAAAATGAAATTATTACAATTCATTGAATCTGGCCGTGAATGCTCATCTTTCAGTGCCATTGACGGCACCAGACGTCCAATTCATTTTGACCGGGAGGGGCAAACGAACGACTTTTGACCTACCAGACATAATGAATTGGACGTTTAGTGCTGTCAATGGCAGGGTTAACAAAGAAAAATGCATCGAATTTCCCACATGACAACAATTTTCTGGTGACCAAAACTACCTCAGTGAAGTTAGCCCCCGCCAATCAGACAAAAATTTACATAAAAATGATGTCAATCATATGTGCTGCTTTCATTTTTAAGATATTTACAATCTATTATTGGTCAATCTGAGGTCAATCAGCCCCCTATTTTTATCTTTAAAAAATGGCGTCAATCGTTTATGCTTCGTTTGTGCTGTCTTAAATTTTGTTTGTGCAGCTATCGTCTGGTAAGATTTTTTTTTTTTTTAACAATAGAACATACATACGGCAAATAACAACCATACAGAAAAAATAGTTCACATAGAACATAACTTTATCAACATTTTTTCTTTCACATATTAAGACATTCAAAAATAAAAATAAATTGAAAAATAAATTAAATTTTTAAAAAAAGGGGAAAAAAACACGTTATATGCTAAACAATTTTTCATGAGCTTCAAGAACAGACTTGCATTTATTGTTTTGTATCAAATTAAGTGATGTGAAATATAATTTAAATTCAACCAAAAATAATTTAAAATTGGAATTTTATCATTTGATAGACATTGAGATATTAATTTCAAGTGATGACATCACTCGAGCTTTTACGTGTCCTACTCCCGCGGCTATAGGAGCGTACCAACTCTTCTAATAATAGAGGGGTGTCCCAACAACTAGCGCAAACGTAGCACAAATTGCACCCCTTCGGATCCATTTTGCAGTAACTAGGGGCTTGGGATATAAATTTCGAGTGATGACGGGACTCGAAACCCCCCATTTACAGCAAAATGGACCCAAACGGATGCCATTCGTTTATGCTACGTTTCTGCTGTAAAAAACACCGTCACACGCAGATTTTCCGTAATTCCTGCGGCTAAACGAGCATACTAACTCTCTTAATAACAGAGGGTTGACCCAACAACTAACGCAGACGTAGCACAAACAAATGTTCCCCCTTCGGATCGATTTTGCAGTAAATGAGGGGCTAGAGATATTAATTTCGAGTGATGATGTGACCGCAGCCAAATATTTCCTACAAAATGGACCCAAACGTGTGCCATTCGTCTGTGCTACATTTGCGCTTGTTGTTCAGACACCCCTGTTATTGAGAGAGTTGGTACGCTCCTTCAGCCGCGATGGAGGGGCTGTGATTGACTTCATCACTCAAAATTAACATCTCAATATTAGGGCTGTCAAAATTATCGCGTTAACAGGCGGTAATTAATTTTTTAAATTAATCACGGTAAAATTAGGGCTGTCAAACGATTAAAATTTTTAATCGAGTTAATTACAGCTTCAAAATTAATTAATCGCAATTCAAACCATCTATAAAATTTGCCATATTTTTCTGTAAATTATTGTTGGAATGGAAAGATAAGACACGAGACGGATATATACATTCAACATACGGTACATAAGTACTGTATTTGTTTATTATAATAATAAATCAACAAGATGGCATTAACATTATCAACATTCTCTTAAAGTCATCCATGGATAGAAAGACTTGTAGTTCTTAATAGATAAATATTAGCACAAGTTATAGAAATCTTATATTAAAGCCCCTCTTAATGTTTTCGTTTTATTAAAATTTGTAAAATTTTCAATCAAAAACTAAACTAGTAGCTCGCTATTGTTGATGTCAATAATTACACCATGCTCACTCATGGTACTAACCCATAAAATGAGTTGGACCCAAGCGCCAGCAGAGGGCGCCAAACACCAAAAAAACAAGTAACAAGTGGACATTACACTGCACTATCATTTTAATATGTTTGAGTGGGGCATCTGTTTTGTCGCCCTCTGCTGGCGCTT
The DNA here is from genome assembly GCF_030265065.1 of Corythoichthys intestinalis. Classification (NCBI taxonomy): domain Eukaryota; kingdom Metazoa; phylum Chordata; class Actinopteri; order Syngnathiformes; family Syngnathidae; genus Corythoichthys; species Corythoichthys intestinalis. The sequence goes on from NC_080413.1 coordinate 1,412,780, forward strand.
AGGTGCGACTGATTTTATGGGTTTCAGCACCATGAGCATTATCGACATCAACAATGGCGAGCTACTAGTTCATTTTTTGTTTGAAAATTTTACAAATTTTATTAAAACAAAAACATTAAGAGGGGTTTTAATATAAAATTTCTATAACTTGTACTAACATTTATCTTTTAAGAACTACAAGTCTTTCTATCCATGGATGACTTTAAGAGAATGTTGATAATGTTAATGCCATCTTGTTGATTTATTGTTATAATAAACAAATACAGTACTTATGTACCGTATGTTGAATGTATATATCCGTCTTGTGTCAAATCTTTCCATTCCAACAATAATTTACAGAAAAATATGGCATATTTTATAGATGGTTTGAATTGCGATTAATTACGATTAATTAATTTTTCAGCTGTGATTAACTCGATTAAAAATTTTAAGCGTTTGACAGCCCTACTCAATCTATAAAACGATAGCAGCACAAACGTAGCATAAACTCATTTCTGTTCCATTTTTGCAATAAATGAGTGGCTGTGTGACGTAATCACTCAAAATGATAGCTGCACAAACAAAACGTTTTACAGCACAAACGATTGAGACCATTTTTAATCAAAATGGGGGGCTTGTTGACCTCAGATTGACCTCTAAAAGAATTGTAAATATATTAAAAAGGATAGCAGCACAAAGGTAGCACAATCGAATGACATCATATTCATTTAAATGTGCGTCTGATGGGGGAATGAATTCTTTTGATGTCAAATATCGACACTTCAATTTCGATACGTTTGACGAGCCAATGTCCGACCGTTTCCCGACCTTGTCGACGGCCGACACTTTGGCGCCCTTGTCCAGCAGCATCTCCACGATTTCGATGCTCCTCATCTTGGTGGCTTTGATCAGAGGCGTCTCGCCGTCCTGAAACAGACTTTGTCAACTTTCCGTCGAGCCCGGCGGATTGGCTGACGCGTCTCACCTTGGTGCACGTCTCTGTGTCGGGGTTACACTGCAGGATGTCGCGCACCGTGGAGGCGTTGCCTTTCTCCACCGCCCAGTACAGCGCCGTCTTGCTCTCCTAAAGACACAGTCGTCATCGTCGAAAGTTGGCCGAGCTCGCTCGTCACTCACCTGTCCTCTAATGTCGATGTCGGCGTACTTGTGCAGCAGCGCTCTGACGATCTCCACGTGACCGCCCCTCACCGCCCCGATCAAGACCGTGTCGCCGCTCTGCGGGCGCCGTCGGACAGGTGAGTTCAGGCGGGTCGGTCCGGGGAGGCGACCCTGCTGCGCGAGGTAGCGCTCACCCTGTCGGGAATGTTGACGTAGGTCCCGGCGTCCAGGAGGTCCTGCACGATTTCAGTGTAGCCTTCCTTGGCGGCGATCATCAGCGCCGTGTTGCCGTCTTTGTCTGTCATGTTGACGTTGGGGTTCCTCTTGAGGAGTTCCTTCACCACCTCGGTGAAGCCGCCCTTCACCGCCACGATCAGCGCCGTCATGGAGTTCTGCCGGTAGGCGGGGGCGTCAGCCGCTCGCTCAGTCGTCAGCCGAGCTCGTGCTTACCGCTCCATCCTGGTCCACGTCGGCGCCGTTCTCCAGAAGGTGCATAACGCAATCCAAGTGGCCTTTTCTCGCCGCCCAGATCAGAGACGTCGTCCCGTACTGACAACAATCAAACGTATTTCAAGTCGGGAAAATAAAATATTTCGCTCTTTTTCTGTTGAGTTTTGTCACTGCAGGTCATCGTGAAATCTACACACAGAGCGACACGGCGTTTGCGCGGCTTTGTCACCTTATCAGAACAGTTGACTTTGGCGCCGCCGTCCAACAAGAGCTTCACCACCTCGGCGTGTCCTCGTCCAGACGCCCAGATAATGGGGTACACGCTGTACTGCTGAGGGCCAGGGGGAAGAAAGGGAGGGAGAGGTCACGTCGACGATCTCGCGACGGCGACCGATGTCCGTTCCCTGATCCGTACCTGACCGGTGGTGTTGGGGTTGGCGCCGTGCTCCAGCAAAACCCTGGCCACTTCCACGCGACCCTTGTACGAAGCCCACATGAGCGCCGTCCAGCCTCCCTGACGGGCAAAAGGCACGTCAGAGCCTCACTCCGCAGGCGACACGAGCGGGCGGGGCGACTGAGACGTACCACGTCGCGGTGCTCGATGTAGGCGCTGTTCTCCAGAAGCTCCTTCACCACCTCCACGTGACCTTCTTTAGCGGCCGAGATCAGCGCCGACCAGCAGTCCTGACCGGAACGAGCAATTTAACGTTCATGCAGTACTGTATATTACAAAAGCATAAATACATTAAAAAAAGAACAAAATGTTGAAAATTGACTTGAAAAATAACAATAAAAATGGGAAAATCCGGAAAAAAATAAATATACAGTTAGCCCGCGGGTTACGAACAAGTTCTGTTCCTACACTGGCAACGTAACTCGAATTTCCGTAAGTCGGAATTGACCCTTTAATTACCCCTACAAAATACCTACCCAAAAAGTCCAAAAGTACAGGTCGTCCACGAGTTACGACGGACCCGACTTACGCAATTTTGACTTTACGAAGCCTGCGTCTCGTCATTTCTTTTTTTTTTTAAATCGTCCTGCTCAGCTGCTTGACACAGAGAATGGAGATCTGAGTGTCCGATTGATCTGAACACTTTTAATATATCACATAGGAGTATGACATACATCCAATGTGATCATTCAACATACCTCGTTTATTAGGAGAAAGCAGCGAACAGGAAGGGGTTATGGAGGAACAAAAGAAAAGAGGGAGAAAGAGAAAAAGTACAAACAGCGACAAGAAATACATTAATCGCCTGCTATTAATATGTTGGAGCTATCATTAGCTAGTTGTATTTCCAGTTGACACCATGTGTGGGGCCTGATAACCAAGGAAGGAGGGGGGGTCTGAGAGATAAGTGATTGAAAGGGTTAAGTGTACCTAAATCATCCGTGTGGTCTAGAACCCAGTATTTGTGTGAATCCCTTGGGAGTGTGAGTATGTTGGCATCCTATTCTATGCTGTCTCTTCGCTAATCCTGACACCGAGGTTTCCTACTTGAGTGTGCCTAATTTCACCTAGTCATGCATGAGTCCCATCTAACATGTGATCGTCCCGCAGGCGATTGGAGATGCTGCGTGGGCCAGTGCAGGCCATCCCTCCTCCCTCAGCCCAGCAATGTGGCCATCGCCACCACCCAGGGATCCAGGGTGGGCCCTCGGGCCCCATCAACCAGGGCCGGCCCAGGCCATTTGTGGGCCCTAAGCAAAAGAATGCAAAGGGGCCCATATTTTTGGCCCACCATTTGTCACAGTGTACTGTGAAACCCATACATGCAATCCAAGCCATACGTCCATATTTTGTATATTAACTCATTCACTCGCAGCCATTTTCACCGGAGCAAGGCCCTTCGCTCCCGGCCATTTTAACCGATTTTGCAAGGCCCACAGAATTTTTTTTTTTTTAAAGTTTCATTTTTTGATTTTTCTACATATATATGGTATGTTTGTACCATGATTGGCTGGCAACCAGTTCAGAGTTTACCTCGCCCACCGTTAGCTGGTATAGGCTCCGGCACCCCCACGACTTTTGTGAGAATCTTTTGTATTAACACTACTCGTATATTCCTCTCAATAAGGTTAACGCGCCGCCGGTGTTTCACTCACCACGTCATCGAGGTTGACATTAGCGCCGCGCCGGATGAGCTCCTGTACGATGTCCAAGCTGCCCTGCTCGGCCGCCAGCATCAGAGGCGTCTGCCCGTTCTAGTTGGCAAAAAAAACACTTTAACCCTACTAATCTGATCACATTCAATAATTCAACAAATCAAGCTAAACTATATCACAATGTTTTTACATTCGACACACATTGAAATCGAATTTATCACATCAAAATGTCAACTTAGTAGGGTCAGCTCGGCGGTAGCGTACGTCGCTGCGTCCGTCCACTTCCTTGAAGCGGTCCAGGTGGTCTCTGAGCGCGGTCAGGTTCTCGTCCTCCACGTGGCCAAAGAGCTTCTGGATGGCCAAAGTGGTCATCTTGATGGATGTGGTGGTATCCATGATGGCGGCTTATCACTGCGCCCTCTGCGGGCAGACAAGCAAAACGCGGCGTCAACCGTCAACCTGAACCTACAGGTGCACAATAATTATCGGACCGATAATAAGAATTATGACATCATCCCAATAAATCCGATAACATTATTAATAGCCCAGTTAATATACAGTATAATATTTTTGGCACGGTGTTGGTGGATTGGGATGTGTTTGTTCGTTTCGACACCTGTTTTGCCAGTATGCAAAGTTTTGTTACTGTTCTAGAGGCCGTATTTTTCCATCACTGAGTGATGAACATTACTATGGCAACTGGCAAATGTTTGTATTTTACAGTGTTATGTTTACAAGTAATTGAGAGGCATTTTGGTTATTGATAGGCTTGCTGTCCTATAATTGCCAGGTTAAGAAAGTTGTTTCTGACCATGACCACAAGTCTCCTCTCCTGTTGCACCAAATGTTTTATCAGCTGACAAAGCACCATTCGGTTTGTTTTAGTTCCGTGCTCATTGTTCAGGGGAACACATCTTCAATGATACTGACTGATTGATTGTGATTGACTCAAATTTATTTGAAAATATAAACTTGGGCACTTTATTTGAAGTCAGAACTGTTCTTGTCTTTGTTTTGTTCATTATAATAAAGTTCATGTAATCATTTAAAATCTGGTTAGGTCAAAGTCAAACCTATGCTGAATCCACCACTAGTATTTTTGACCTCCAGGTGTTCAAAAACTCAGGTAAATGTACATTGAAAAATTATATTTATATTGTCGGTTATCGTGTCGGTCTTGGTTTAGAAAAATGGATATCGTGCACTGGACGAACCAGGGGGTATCATCACGAGAGAGTTTCCCACCTAACCCTAAGTGATGATGAAGACAAATGTATCACTATTTACTTAAAAAATAATATTTTATTACAGCTTCCTGACTCAACTGTACTCTATACCTGTATCGATAATCACATTTGTTGGGAACTAATTTATTAATTGATTTTAATCCATTCGTTGTTGCGGCCTTATTAAGCTAGTTTAGACTGCAAGATGTCTGAAAATTGGCCAAAATGTGAATTGTTATTTTCCAACTTAAAATCAGATTTTCGCTCATGACCTAATTTGATCTGATCATATTTACAACTGAAAAGTTATATGTATAATTTATATGTATGTTATAATTAACTTTACGGTAAATAGGGTCCTAAACAATTACTTGGTTATCAAAATAGTTGTCGAATAAATTAATTTCCTAATGGATTAGTTGTCGAATTGTTGCACCTCTAAACTTTTACATATACCCGAAATAAAAAACGGGTCAATTCTGACAACAACACAATACAAGGGCTACACTCTTTCTCATCTGCCAGCAGGGGGCGTGTGAGTGCTGCCGTCATGCACCCGTTTTCCCGCCGCCGGGGAGCAAAATCTGATAGAACACCTAATCCCGGCCACATCTTTTTTTTCCCGTGTTCTTTTTTTTTTTTTTTTTTTTAAGGGGGGGTATCAAATGGATATTAATCAATGTCATCGATGTACGTTTGGTTTTGAACGACTGTCATCTTGTTACCATGGCAACAGCGCTATCATGTCAACGTCATCGCCATGTCAAGTGTTCAATGGTCATGATAAGGAGCGAAATGTTAACAGCTTTCAGCGAGGAATTAGCTATATTTTTTGCGTCGTCGTCAAGTGACAGCTGGAAGGTTATTATCAACCTTCGAGGTGTCACTACATGACATTGGAAAAGGACGACAGTAACGTTTGCACATTTGAGCATATTAACAAAGCTGCAACATCGCAGTCTAGCTATTTTAAAGCCCGTTTTAGAGGGTAACGAAGGGGTTTTGGCGGGTGAAAGCGTTCACGGATGCTAGCCGCCCGTTCGGAGGCCACGACAAACGTTTACCGGGAGAATGACGTCCTTGGCTTCCGGGAGTTTCGAGGTTGAGGGCTTTTGACGTGTTTTCGTCGGACGTCAGTCGCAGCTCGTTCTTCATCCGCAAACAACAGCAGAAGCAGCCATTTTGATGAAGACCCTAAGCCGCCCGCCGCATGTCAAAAGCGGCGTCGTAAACGCGCGCGTATTTCCGCTGAAGCCTGACAAAATAAGAGCGCGCGAGGCTATTCGGCGATCAGAAATGTTTCCATAGAAATATTTTCCTTAGTATTTTAATATCTCATACGGTTTTTTATAAGCCGGTCTCTATTGGGAACGTATTTTGATGATCTTGTGCTCCCTGGTCGCGGAACGTTTGACTTTGATAGGGCGTTACGGTGTTTTTTTCAAAGTATCATCATACACTTGACTAAAGACGCCAACGATGGAATGCAGGTGAAGACTAGAAAGCTTAATTCCCTCTGTCAGAGTCGGAGTAATAACGGTCCACGCTACTTTCGTCTGCTTTGATTTGGTTATGTTAGATTAGCCAAATATGCTAAACAAAACGTTCTCAAATCAACTTTGAACATTTGACGAGTTTGACGTGTCTTTATGGCCAACCTTTGCTCAGGATTTTCAGGGCATGTCAAGTGAAAAATCTCTCGTTTGGTGGAAAAAAAAACATGTTATGTTAGCTACTATTCTTCTTGTATGTTGCAAACAAATTCAGTTGTATTAGGCCTGACATGACAACTTTTTGGGTGCTGATCTCAGTTTGTTTGTTTTTTCCCCCTCCTAATTATGTTATTACAACATGCGCACAACTGATGTTGCCCCGTAGCGATTTATAAACATTTTTTTTCTATTCTGACACCCAGCTGTGTGGTATTGGCCAATTCCGATATGGTACTGATACCACAAAAAAAGGAATATATATGTATACCGTAATTTTTGGACTATAAGGCGCACCTGACTATAAGCCGCCACCCACCATTTGACATGAAGACGGCATTTGTTCATAGATAAGCCACACTGGACTGTGTCCTCAAAGTATTATGGGATATTTACACCATGGGCATACACTGCTGGCCAAAAGTATTGGAACCCCTTCAATTCTGTCAGATAATGCTCAATTTCTCCCAGAGAATGATTGCAATTACAAATGCTTTGATAGTAATCGATTCAATTATTTTGCTTGCAATGAAAAAACACAAAAGAGAATGAAAAAAAAATATCATTATCATTTTACACAAAACTCCAAAAATGGGCAGGACAAAAGTATTGGCACCCTCAGCCTGATACTTGGTAGCAAAACCGTTAGACAAAATAACTGCGAACAACCGCTTCCGGTATCCATCAATGAGATTCTTACAATCCTCTCCTGGAATTTTCGACCATTCTTCTTTGGCCAACTGCTCCAGGTCTCTGAGATTTGAAGGCTGCCATTTTCAGATCTCTCCAAAGGTGTTCTACGGGATTCAGGTCTGGCCACTTTAGAAGTCTCCAGTGCTTTTTCTCAAACCATTTTCTAGTGTGTTTTGGGTCATTGTCCTGGTGGAAGACCCATGACCTCTGAGGGAGACCCAGTTTTCTCACACTTGGCCCTACATTATGCTGCAAATTTTGTTGGTAGTCTTCATAATGCCATGCACACGGTCAAGCAGTCCAGTGCCAGAAGTAGCAAAGCAACCCCAAAACATCAGGGGACCTCCAACATGTTTGACTGTGGGGACCGTGTTCTTTTCTTTGAAGGCGTGTTTTTCTTCCCTGTAAACTCTATGTTGAAGCCTTTTCCCAGAAAGCTAGACTTTTGTCTCATCTGACCAGAGAAAATTCTTCCAAAACATTTTCTCAGGTAAGTTTTGTCAAACTCCAGCCTGGCTTTATTTTATCTCTGGGTCAGAGGTGGGGTCTTCTTAGGTATCCTACCATTGAGTCCCTTTTCATTCAGACGCCGACTGATAGTACGGGTTGACACTGTTGTACCTTCGGACTGCTAGCCGAGGTTCTTTATCCTCCATCCGCACAATCTTTCATTGAAATCTCTTGTCAATTTTTCTTTTCAGTCCACATGTAGGGAGGTTAGCCACAGAGCCGTGGGCTTTACACTTATTGATGACACTGCGCACGGTAGACACAGGAACATTCAGGTCTTTGGAGATGGACTTTGTAGTCTTGAGATTGCCCATGCTTCCTCTCAATTTTGCTTCTCAAGTCCTCAGACCGTTCTTTGGTCTTTCTTTTCTCCATGCTCAAGGACACAGGACAGAAATTGAGTCAACTTTAATCCATTTTAACTGGATGCAATTGTGATTTAGGTTTTGCCACCTCCTGTTATGTGCCACAGGTAAGTAACAGGTTCTGTTATTTACACAAATTAGAGTAGCATCCCGTGATTTTTCAAAGGGTGCGAATATTTTTGTCCGGCCCATTTTTGGAGTTTTGTGCAAAATGATCTTTTTTTTTTTTTTTCCCCATTCTCTTTTGTGTTTTTTTCATTGCAAGCAAAATAAATGAAGATATTACTACCGAAGCTTTTGTAATTGCATTCATTTCATGGGAGAAATTGAGTGCTATCTGGCAGAATTCCAGGGGTGCTAATACTTTTTGCCAGCACTGTACGCCCTTGATTTACACAAAAAGATATTAACCGATAACACTTTATTTGACTGTGGCATCATAAGACCAAATGAACGACCATGAATTGCTTCAAGAAGCTTCATTTGGCCATCACTGCTCCCTTGGGGAAGACAGTCAACCTCTGCTGCCACCTGCTGTCAACACTGTTGTCATCCAGCATGCCTCTTAGCATGCATTGCAGCGCTACAGATGTAAATAACAATCCAAATGTATGTTCTGTGCTAATTATTTCTTTAGTTACTGTTCCAGTTGTTTCATTAATTTCTAATTATGGTATTTGGTAACACTTTATTTGACAGTGGCGCCATAAGACCATCATAATAATGACATGACACTGCCATGAGCATTAATAAATGCTTATGACGGATATCATTTTGTGTCATCCGGCAAATAATCTTACTTTTGAATGGATGTAAAAGATCCGAGCTAGGTATAAAGAGACAGTCAACCCCTTCTGCTACCTATTGTCAAGACTTTTGTTGTCCAACATGCCTCCTAGCATGCATTGCAGCACTACAGATGTAAATAAAAATCGAAATTAATGTTCTGTGCGAATTATTTCTACAAACCAGCACAAATGATTGACACCATTTTTAATCAAAATGAGCGACTGGCTGACCTGATCTACAAGATCTGTACATTTTTTTCCAGTACAAACGAGCACAAACGGATCATTTTTCTATAAATTTGCATCTGATGTGGCGCCAACTTTAGCGAGGTTCCATTTGGATGAAATCAACTCAACTCCTTGTATTAATGTGCTCTTATTTTGGAGAACCCACAGGAAACAGGCGACTATTTCCGGCCGGCGGGGGCTCGCTTGATGATGATACGCAGTTTGTACTGAACAAGCGGACAAACAAACACTGAAAGACTGCCAGCCGACGACGCAGAAGAAGCGTTTCGCAGGTGCGTTGTGTTGTTTCTGATTTGCTTAACGGTAGCTGGAAGAAAGGATTATTACTCAAACTGTCCAACGATGGCTTGATCAATCTGGTCCGTTCTAATTACGTCATCGATTTTACGCACACAACGACGCCCCGACCATTGCAGCGCGGTGATGTCACTACAATCGAACAATTTATCGAACGTGACAATCGCCGCGCATCGGGGCGATCCGCTCAGTGGGGAACGTCTGCTAACGGTTTGATGACATCATCCGAAATACAAAATATGGGCAGGGTCATCTTTCCTGCCACTGTAATAATACCTTAGATTTTAATATTAGGGCCACACAAAGAAAGAAAAAACATGGAGTCCTAATATTACCAGATTCAAATCATCACGCTGCAATAAAGTCGTAATATTATACATTACGAGATTAAAGCCGTCATAGGTCACTTTTAGTACTCTGATTTGTGAAATATGGTATCTCGTAACATGACCTCAAGTTATGCAATGTAATATTATGACACGAGCATCCTTACATCAAGTAACATCAAGTCAACTAGCTATCGATTATTTAAGTAACCGATTATCTATCAATTAGTTAGTTCGAATAATCTGATTAGGAACATTTAATGCGAATGCGAATAAATTTTAGGAGATGTTAAACAAAGACTTGCTCTGATTGCATTTTTAAAAGAGCATTAAATGCGAATGCAAATAAACTTCCCAAGTGTTTTTTTTTTTCAAACTACAGAGAGTTGCACTTTCATTTCACAAGCGCAATAATTAAACTACTTTACCTGATTTTCGCCTCAAATGGTATAAAAAAGATCATGAATGAGGATGCAAGTACAACACAAGAACTATTGGCTAACTTGCATAGCAAAAATCCGCTAACTTAAATGCTATAAAATGATGGATGGATGGATGCATTTTGAAACGTGAAAAAATCAAGCATCGTACTTTGACATATTTATGTAGAATAAATGCTGCCAGTTTTTGTTGTTGTTGCTTTTAACCAAGAATCGAGACTGTTTCACGTCCGTATCGATAAAGATTTCAGGGATTTATTCACAAGAATTTTCAACGGAAAAAAGCTCTTTGTTTACATATGGCGGCCGCTAGTTTGCTCACTGACTAGCATCATAGTTCGCAATATTTACGTAAAATAAATGCTAACTGCACATTTTTTTGCTTTTAACAAAGAATCGACAGTTTTACGTCCACATCTATAAAGAATTCTGGGATTTAAGCATTTATTCACAAGAATTTTCAACAAAAAAAGCTCTTTGTTTACATATGGCGGCCGCTAATTTCCTTACTGACTAGCATCATAGTTTGCAATAATTATGTAAAATAAATGCTAACTGTCCGTTTTTTGTTTTGTTTTGCTTTTAACCAACAATCGAGACTGTTTTAGGTCCATATCTAAAAAGAATTCTGGGATTTAAGCATTTATTCACAAGAATTTTCAACGGAAAAAGCTCTTTGTCTGTGTTTCCACTCGGTCAGCTTTAACGGAGAAAGGGCCCGTATGAATCGGCCCATTCACAGACATTTTGAAGTCTGTGATAGATAGATATATAGATATATAGATAGATAGATATTTTTTTACAATGATCTTAACAAATCGTTTACCCACAAATTACCACAAAAACATGCTAAATATACATCCAAACAAAATTACGAATGCAAAAAACAATCACATTAGCTCAAACAAAAACTTCCTTTGTGTTGGTCTTAACAGGGAGCAGCTGGATTCAGCCGTATTAAATAAATTGTCATATTCACTGTTGCCACTCAAGGACAGTGTATCTACACAAACCAATAAAACTAAACGCAAACACTTTCAAAACAAACCCCTATGACAAACCATTACAACGCCACTCTGATTAAACCAGGGGTGCCCAATCCCAGTCCTCGAGAGCCCCTATCCAGCTTGTTTTCCATGTCTCCCTCCTCTAACACACCTGATACAACTAATCAGGATCGTTATCAGGCTGCTGCAGAGCTTGCTGATGAGCTGATCATTTGATTCAGGTGTGTTAAAGGAGGGAGACACGGAAAACAAGATGGATAAGGGCTCTCGAGGACTGGGATTGGGCAGCCCTGGATTAAACGAATCATCAAAGAAGTATAATTTGATTCGATGATTTTTTTTCTAATCGAATTACCGTATTGGCCCGAATATAAAACGGTGTTTTTTGCATTGAAATTAGACTGAAAAAGAGGGGGTCGTCTTATATTCACGATCTAGACGTTATACCCATTCATGACACTAGATGGCGCCCGATATCATTGAAGCGATGTTCTTTCATGACAGATCTCAGCTACTCTCAAGTTTAACATGTTTGCATTATTTTATTGCAATGTTTGTTCCTTATTCAGATTTGTTTCAAGACTACAGTTACACTTCACTTTGATGGTTAATCCAGTTATTGCACTTTTGTTGTTTTATCACAATAGATTGGTTTATTTACATTTCAAAAACCAGAAGCCAGTCATTTACGAATGTGATTGCACTTTAGTTTACATATTTAAATGTTCAGATATTAAGATTTGAATGAGGCAAAATAACATGCTTTTTCTCTCAAATATATTGTTATAATCATTGGTTTTGTATGTACTGTAATTATTTTCTGTATAAAAATGAATTTGGGCTTCAAAAAGTCTTTTTTCAAACTTACGCCAATACGGTACTCAAGTTAATCGATTAATCATTGCAGCTTACAATGTTATCTGATTGGCTGCCATTGACGGCGCTAGACGCCCAATCCATTTTTTTATTTGACGTCTAGCGCCGTCAAAGGCGCTGAAAGATGAGCATTCGCCGGCGGACCTCCAAGAATTTTTTTTTTTTATGTTGCAGTTGGAGTTTCCTGTCCACCAAGATGTCCGCTGTCCCCTGGGCCACCCTGTTGGTCCTGGGCCTGGGCCTCACCATCCCGCCCGTCAACGGGGCCGATCGGGAAATGATCGACAGGAACTCGGACTTTTCCACGCGCTTATTTCGGACGCTGGCGAGCCGCACCGACGACAATGTAGTCCTGGCTACGACCGCGGTGTCGCGCGGCATGGCGGCGCTGCTCGCAGGCACCGTCGGCACCACGCGGGACCAGCTGCAAGCGGTGCTCAGACTGGCCGGATTGGACCCTGAAAACATCACGGGTAGGTCTCGCTAAGATGATGCTGCGCAATTTCTACTCTTTGAGATTGACATTCCAAATGCTGGTTGACCTACCCAAGATGGCTGCCGGCTACACAAAGTGGCAGTGGTAACAAGAGTTTATTGACGGTAAGAGGTCGTGGCAGATAGTGTCCGAAGAATCCGGTGGGCAGTTTGGTGATAGAACAGGTAAACGGCAAGGCAGGCATTCTGGCAGGCAAGCAGTACAGGAGCTGGGAGAAAAGCAAAAATGAGCTCAGTATCAAGATTACAAGATTCTTTGTTAGCTGAAAGCTGGACTCACAAACTTGTGTAGTTGAGTTGTTGATCTGCCGTGATGTGAGGCCAAGGACCGGTCAAATTCTGCTTCTGGTCAGATTTTGTTTTGTTACAGAGCCGGTTGTAGGAGCGATCCTGACATCGCACATGCAGCCAGTTCCAGATCATCAACATTCGTATATGAACGCAGGCGATCCAAGCGAAGGGTGCCGAGATATTGACCCACGTCAACCTATTGTCAGAGACCCATTTTGTTATTTCTCCATTCTCAGCGATCTCATGTATTTTTTGTTTTATTGATATAAATCTGGCCCAGATTGTCTAACATGTTGCCATATCCAGGCCATACACTAATATGGTTTCTGCGACTTTGGACCAGTTCTGGGCCAAACTGTTTGCGGATCCCTTAAGTGAATTTGGCCCATTGTTCAAAAAGACTGTCCGTTTTATGAAATTGAGCCGAAATTTGCAGTACATCTGGCCCATGTCTGCTCCAGTTATATTTTGCCATCTGGGTAACGTTAAAGCTTGATTGAACAACTTGTTTAATAGTCAAGCAGTGACTTCAAAACCCGATTATGACTTTGAAGTACTTACCATAAAAATTTGCCGTCCGCCTAGATGTTGTGTCCTGACTCCTGCGTGTTCTCCTGTTTAGTGTCGTAGTGCGGATGCCCGCCTTCAGGGTGCGCACTGCTGTGATGTCACACCTCGTTTGTTTAAATTTGTTTTTGAGCGCGTCTGGTCTGCACAGTCCGCCCCGGAACAGTCCGTAAACTATCATTTGGACTGTCAGATTGATGATTTTGACCGCATCTGACGCACTGACGTTCAGCGTGATTGCTACATGAATCTGGCGAGTTGAGGCTAGTCATCTATCTGGGACATGAGTCGTTACTTGTAATTTCTGTAAACATTTATTTTTTTTGGGTTGTAAAATTGATGCACTCGGATAAATTTTGCATCCCTCCCCATGCAGACCCGCTGTCGGTGATGGGAGCCGGCGCCCTGAACCTGAAGCAAGGCGTGGCCTTCTTCAGCACCGCAGACACACAGGTGTCGGCTAAATATGCGGCCGATCTTCAGAGCAAATACGAGGGTGATGTCAAGACCCTGGACATGAGTGCGCCGCAGGACGCCGTCGACGCCGTCAACGCCTGGGTCCGCCAGCAGATCGGCGATCAGGCGCGGGACCAGCTGACCGCGCTGGACCCCCAGACGCGGCTGCTCCTGGCGACCGCGGCTTTCTACCGAGGTTAGCGCCGACCCGCTTGGGCACCCGTGTTTTCATTTCAAGGTTTCTGTCGTCCGTCCGTCAGGTCGCTTCAGGTTGGCGTTCAACGCCAGCGTCACTCAAGACGAGCGCTTCTACGTGGACAAGTACCACGTAGTGACGGCGCCCATGATGTACCGAGCCGACAAGTACTTCCTGGCGTACGACCGCGCGCTTAAAACGGGCGTGCTCAAACTGCCCATGACGGACGGGGCGGCCATGTTGGTGGTGCTGCCCGATGACAACGTGGACATCGGCAGCGTGGAAGAAGAAGTCAACACGGAAAAGATCCGCGCATGGATCGGGCAGCTCAAGAAGACGTCAGTTACCGCTTTAAATTGTCGTTTCAGTCCAAATGGATTGGACGTCTATTGCTGTCAATGGCAGAGAATTGAAGGTTTTCTTTTTTTTTTTTGTTTCGGTCCAAACAGGAAGCTGGAGGTGCAGTTGCCGCGATTTACGTTTGAGGCTTCCTACTCTCTGGGTGACGTCCTGAAAACGCTGGGTGCCGTCCAAGTCTTCCAGGATGACGCCGACCTCGGCAACATGGGCGCCGCTCAGGGCTCCAAAGTGTGGCAGGTGAGCAAAACGGATCCTGCCCGTCGCGGCCTGGCACTGACCCTGTCCGTCCACAGGTTCTTCACAAAGCCGCGGTGTCGATGGACGAGAGTGGCGGAGGTGACGGCCCGGCCGGCGGCTTCTCCGGCCCTCAGCCTCGACTGACCGTCAACCGGCCGTTCCTCTTTGTGGTTTACCACGAGAGCAGCGGCGGCCTGCTCCTCATGGGACGGCTTCGCGACCCCACCAAGACTTAATGTCCTGCCCGCCCGTCAACCGCCAAGATCCAATACATGCAATCGGACAGCGTGAAATCCTCGGGCAAAACGTCCAATCCATTTGAAGTTTCTCACTTTAAATGGATTGAACGTCTCAGAAGGACGCCTATCGTTGTCAGTGGCACTGAAAGAGCGACCACACAAGTTAAAGTCAAGTTGCCTCCGTTCAACCTTCGCGGTTACCGAGAAATCAGCCACTATTTAGCCAATGCACTACCTAAAGTAACCTGAAGGGCGGCGCCATATGCATCTGTGCCAGCTTGGACATAGTAACCACTTTAATAGTAACGCCTACTGTAGCTGTTATATGTGAAGCCTTGTGCACGGTCGCTATTGTTAAACGTTTCTGATGTTTTGGCTCTCACTTTTTAACCTCTTCTAAAATGTACACGAACATGGATGCTAACAAGTCAATAAAGTTACAGAAGTTGAACAAGAAAAAGGTGGGCTCCACATTTTCAATCTGGGGGAAAATGGCGCATGTACAGTCTCGTTGTCCGGACTCTCCGGATTAGAGTTGTCCGCTAATGACTTTTTAACCGATATCCCAATATTTTCCATTGTTTTTTGCAACACACCAAATTCAGTAAATGACCAATCACTCCCTGATCCAAGTTTCAGTCTTTTTTCATATTTGGCATGTATGAGAGGTATCCCAGCCTGAACACGACTGCATTGAAATATTACCTGTTAGTTCTGGCACCCCTTGCTGGGAAATGGAAATGCCCTTTTTTATTAGACAGGCTTCTCTTCCTTTCATTGAAGCAGAGGGGTCTAAACAGGAAAGTGAAAATAACCGTCCCCACTTTGTCTCACCACAAATTTAAAAAATGTATAACTTGGCAGATGTACAACATCAGTGCCTAACTTCCCATTGAAGGAATCTGACCTTTTAGCCAGATTGCCAGAATCATGCCAGCCGAACCACCGGACCTGCGCTGGCGCAGCTCCAACATCCCGGGCCGGCGAAACCCGACATTCCGGCCAAAAGGCCAAACTCTGCGCGTTCACCTCAGTCGTAACCCCTTGTACTGACTCCATTTTGAAAGCTGGAAAAAGGCTTCGAAGCACAAGTTGACCATTTACTCAGGTCCACAGCGATCAAATGGCAAGGTGAAACAGACTCAGGCGAGGAGGCAGACTTGTTCCAAGGTCACCATATGACAAGTCAACAAAAGGTTCCCGAGAAAAAATGACAACAATTAGTTAAACATTCAGTCTTTTTTAAGGCTCTCGCGGGGCGGGCTGTGGGCAGAAGAAGGGTGTGCTTGGGCGTTGTTAAGGATTGTTGTCTGTTTGTGGATTGGACAGGAGGATTCGGGAGTTACTATTGTCAGGGCAACGAGGGTTGTGGATTTTGCCGCCACAGCATCAACGGTGATCTTGGAGTCTTATTAGTAGGGTTGGGCATCGTTTGAAATTTAACGATTCCGGTTCCAATTCCGATTCCACTTTTCGATTCCGGTTCCGAACGATTCCCGATTCCGATTCTTTTAAGAGGCAGGGTCATACAAAAAAAATTCAGGGCCCAAAAAATAGCATAGTTTATATTAGTCTTCACATCTCGACGTTTTTTTTAAATTAAATGAACTTCCCACAGGGCTAAGTATAACTTGTATATAAATATCAGTCTTTAAACTCGAGCAATTTTTTCCGCTCGGTGGTCAGGGCATCGAAACAAGGAATCTAAATTTTAAAATTCGAACAATTCCGGAGGCAGCAGAGTGTTAGAACCGGTTCCCATCGATGCCCGATGCCCAACTCTACTTATCAGTCATGTTGGATATCGGGCGTTCTCCGGAGTTCCTTGTGTTGGGTCAGGACGTCCCGCAATTTTTCTGGACTGTCCGGGAAAACTGAGTACGGTAGTTGGTGGTGCAGACGTGGACTTGTAGATGTCTTGCCTCGTCAATCAATATTGGTAAGTCCGTTGCATGACTCACGCTTTGGGCTTCCGTGATAAAGAAGGCGTGAATCTCTTTATGCCCTATGTCAAATGTTTTCTGCTTGTTTTCCTTAAACTATGATGTAAATGTTATTATGCTGCCACTGTCAAATAAAGTGTTAAAAAATACCATAACTAGCAATTAATGAGACAACCAGAACAGTAACTGAAGAAATAATTAGCACAGAACATGAACTTTGATTGTTATTTACACCTGTAGCGCTGCAATGCATGCTAGGAGGCATGTTGGACGACAACAGTGTTGACAGCAGGTGGCAGCAGAGGTTTACTGTCTACCCCAAGGGCGCAGTGATGGCCAAATGAAGCAATGAAGCTTTGCTTTGGTTCAACACTTCATTGTGGTTCATTTGGTTTTATGACATTCTTACAATGCCGCTGTTAAATAAAGCATTACTAGTTAATATATTTTGGTGTAAATATCCCATAATACAGTGAGGACGGCTGCTGCGTACAGTTCAGCGTGGCTTATCTTTGAACAAATGCCGTTTTCGTGTCAAATTTGGTGGGTGGCAGCTTATAGTCAGGTGCTCCTTATAGCTTCGAAAATTACGGTAGTTACAAGTTACATTTTAAAGAGCATACGACATGAGAAAAAAAGTCTTAAATAGCATTATTATGTGAATTGGAATCATATTTTGAGACGATTCGACTATATACAACAATTTAGCAAATCGCAGATGACGAGAAATTAGTCTTTTAATCTGCCGGTTAGCCACGCCTACCATTATAGGGCTCTGGCGTCCCCAACAGGTGGATGACGTCAGTGGGAGACCGGGCTCATCGGTTTTACTATTCAGCCCATTGAGGGGGAATTATTCAGAACGAGGAAAACGCGACGAAGAGAGCTGCAAAATGTCATTGTTTCTGTCTCTTTACTTTGATATTTTTACAGGATATTCTTTTTATCCAAGTATTTTCCCCAATTGCTAAATAAATGGCATGGTCATGACAAATAACAGTCTTGTGCTAAATGGAATATGAAATCATAAAAATGCAATTATTCAGGACGACATGACTCCATAATGGTCAAAACTGTCGACTTCACCTTTACTGTCGCATCCCCCGAACGATATTTTATGACACCTAAACCGAACATATGTCATTTCCCTTCCCCGGCTTCGGAGAATGTAAACAAACCAAGAGGCGTGACAGCTAGACGACACGCTAACCCGAACCGAGTGATGTTTCAAAGTCTTCGGAGCGGAAAATCACACATAACTAGCCCGGATTATTTGACACGACGACTGGGTTGTCGATTGTCTTCGCGGATCAGCAAACCGCTCGGCAGAGAGCAATTTACAGTTCTTTCCCCGGAGGAGGGCAGCTGCAGTTGTTGTGCAGCTAACGTGCTTGAGGAGAGCTTCTTATATGCCTATCAATGATCAAACGTAAGTAGTCCTTTATTTAAAGAAACTTTGTAATGTTTACTTTGTAATCGCTGTATTAATATTTGACATAATACTAAAGTTTACTCACTTCCTCGTAAGTCCAGTGGTCCCACAGTAGTAGGGCTTGTTTTGGCCGATATCGACGGTGAATGGGAACCTTTTGAAACTCCAAAAAGGCGCACACGCCTCTCCCTCATAAAGCAAGATTTTTCTGCAGCCGTTTGGCTGGCGTGATGCGAAAAATAAACTTATTAATCCGCAAAATCAGCTGAATCCTTCGTCCTCATACACAACAGTACACTGTATAGTGAAGAGGACGTCGTCTACCGTACACGTCGCAGCGCCCTCCTCCTCAATGCAAGACCGAAGCCGGAAGTCACTCATTTTCCTGGTGCGGGGTTCAAAAAACTAAATCAATATAGCGATCGCTTCCACACACATCCAAGCGGTCCATATCATTCAGGAGCATAAAATATCGCGTGTGTTATGAAATAAACATGGTTTTTCGTGTCACATGCACTTTAAGGCCCATGTCCACAAGTCTCCATCAGTTGACATGGCAACCCTTTGTTCGCCATTAAAAGGAAGTAGATTTCTTCAGAGACTTAGGAAGCATATACAAGTAGATCCACGAAATTTGGCACACTCGGTCGAAGTGGCTCAATTAGAAGAATCATTTAGGTTCAGAATAAAGGTGTGGCTGCACAGCTCAGTAGCACCTCCTTTTTTCGTAGGACCCTCTTCAATAGGGTTTTTTTCACTGAGGGGTGTTAATGTAGTTCTCATCTCAAGATATACAAAAACATCTCTGTCAGCCATGCCCACAACACAAGAGATTCTACAAAAAAAAGGGGGCGAGTTTTGAGCTCGTAAATTTCTCATGAGAGGGGGACGATCTGCCACCACCCTGAGCTGCGTAACGTCCGAGTTCAGTTAAGTAAACCTCATTGGCAAATGAGCTGATTTGATACCAACACATACTAGTCCAAATGGATTTGATGTCTTTCGCCTTCAATGGCAGCTGATAAGTTCATTTATGACATCAAATAAAAGCCATGTTCCCCGAGTTTGAGTTTTGTAAGTGATAAAAATGCTGAGTAGTCAAACAAAAAACAGCTGTTTTGAAAGCAACTCTATGGACAACTAGCCATGACAGTGAAATGTCTCATTTTCGGTGTTTTCTGACGACACTCTTTCTAAATGTCGAATGTTGTTGAAGCGGGGCCAAAGGTCACGTGGCGTAAGCTGAGAGGCAGCGGCTAAAAAAAGAAAGGAGCCGCTCGCTAGCAGTCACACACCGAGCTCGTCGCCACGTCGGACGCATGGGTGAGAACTGTTCTGTTTTTGTGTGTTCCCTTTTTTTAGAGCCTTAGAACAAGCAAAATTTTATGCGTTTTGTCCTAAAGACGTTTGAAAGACTTGTCTTCGCCATCTCGGCACAACATGGCAAACACGCCGGAATTGGACGATTATTCGGCATACGCTAGCCTGACCGACGAGGAGCTGCTCCAGCTCGCTGTAGAGCGCAGTCTGGCGGAGGCCTGCCTCCGGCCCCTCGCGCGGGCTCCTGACCCCAAGGTCGACAAAAGTCAACAAGTTGAGCAAGGCCCCGCCCACTACAGCTCGCCCAACCCACCTGCACCAAAGCCTCCTGACCTGTAGGTACCCACGCAAAAACACGCACTCATTAAAACAGATAGATAGAATTGCAAGAGTTCTGAATTTGGGTGATTTCGACGGCAATACGCGTCCATTTCATTTGGACTGGGAGGGGCTGGCGGTAGGGTTTTCAACAGTCCTTGGGCGGGACTGTTGGCAACCGTATCTGGCGGTGATCTTTGGAACAAGTACCAGAATGATGCCTTACTAGTACCTGTGCTAGTATGTCATCATAGGGAGTACTAAAAAATAATGACGCTGCAAAGTAAGAGATCGTTTCCAACCGCTGGTCAACCTACCCAAGATGGCCACCAGTTACGCAAGCCGACATCTGGATGCGGTCTGCAAAATGCGGGCGTGTCTGGGAATGGGGGGCGTCTAGGAATGCGGAGGTCGCGGGTCATGCGTCACCAGCGCGTGGTCTATAGATAAACTTATTCATAACCATAACCCCAACCACGATCCGTCAGCGCTAGCTAGCGGAGGCTAATTAGCTAATGATTTTTAAGCAAAAGAACAGAAACGTCCCCCAATTCCAGACCGTTTGTTTTCTGAAATTTCCAGGTTCGCGGTGAATCAGTAACAGGCACACTTTTGCTCAATAGACGATGTTTATTGATTAGAAAATGCAGAATAATTAAGATTTATTGATTACAGTCACACAAAAGCAAGCAAACAGATATTAAAAACAAGCAAACAAATGGTAACGTGATGCTAGATCTGAGTTTGTCAATCTCAGAATCCCTGCGTTACGTTACAGCACAACTAGTTGTCTCTTAGAAATGAAAATCGCTTACCGTGACAAACAAGTGGGAAGCCAACAACACTCTTAATCCGTACTTAATCCACCAGCGGACTTCGCGGGCCGCCCGGAAATGTCCGGTTTTGTAAGGACGCACCCCTCAGGAGCAGAAGTTCGAAAAGAGTTTCCGGGCGACCAGTGAAGTCCGCTGGTGGATTAAGTACGGATCGCCCAGCTTTTGTCCTTTTGACGCTTTGCTGGAGTGTTGTTGGCTTCCCACTCGTTTGTCACGGTAAGCGATTTTCATTTCTAAGGGACAACTAGTTGTGCTGTAACGTAACGCGGGGATTCTGAGATTGACAAAGTCAAATCTAGCATCACGTTACCATTTGTTTGCTAGTTTTTGATAAGTTTGCTTGCCTTTGTGGGATTGTAATCAATAAATCTAATTTATTCTGCATTTTCTAATCAATAAACATTGTCTATTGAGCAAAAGTGTGCCTGTTACTGATTAACCGCGAACCTGGAAATTTCGGAAAACACCGTTTCACGAGCCGCAGATGGATAGATGGATACGATTACAAATTGAAGTGGCGGGGCGAGGCGTCCGACGGGTCGCTCGGAAGAGTCCGCCCGCCTCTAATCGGCCACCCGCCCGCCGTGTGAGTTGCAGAGGGACTTTCGAAGGCACCGTCAGCCGCTTCACCACAGGCGCCGGGATGAAGATGTTGGCTTATCGCAAATTGGACGGCACCTTGGTCCACGTGGTGCCGGAACCTGAGGAGTACGTCTACTCCTCCGCCTTAACCTTTGCGCCATCGCGAGGTCAGGGTCGCATCACGTGCGCGTCGGTTTGCTGTGTCGCCTAGGGAGGAGGAGCCCATATTCCGAGCGATCCGGGCGGGCGACACGGTACGTTTGAAGGCGCTGATCACGGCCTCCGGAGGAAACCCGATGCTGCCCGCCAAGCCCGGCTGGCTCGCCATTCATCAGGCGGCGTGGCTGAACCGGGAGGCCTGCCTCAGAGTCCTCCTGACGGGTAAGTCCACAGTCGACGAGAGGAGCGCATCCGAAAGTTCCAATGCTGAAATCGCACAGCCCAGCCGGGGATGGTGAACGAGCGCAGCGAGCGCGGCGAGACCCCGCTGCTGGTGGCCGTCAGCGGAGAGCACTCGGGCTGTGCCGGACTCCTGTTGGAAAACGGCGCCGACCCCAACGTGGCCGACCGAGAGCACGAGACGCCTCTGTACAAAGGTAGCGAAGGCCGATCAGAGCCACGTCCCGCTCACGGCTGAGTCGCCCGCCGGTGCGCCGTCTTCCCCCGCAGCTTGCGAGAAGGACAACCCAGCGCTGGTGGCGCTCCTGCTCAATCACGGCGCGGCGGTGGACGCGAAGTGCTTCCAGGGTTGGACGGCCCTGCACGAGGCGGCGTGCCGCGACAACGTGGAGATCTGCCAGATGCTCCTGAAGGCCGGGGGAAAGCACAGCCCCAGGGACAACTACGGCATCACGCCCTTGTTCACCGCCGCGCAGGGCGGACGGCTGGCTTCTCTTCGCCTCCTGGTCAAACACGGTAAGCGGTTGCCACGACCTCCAGAGAAGGGTCTGTCTGCGGCCCACCAGACAGGGTGTTGTCCTCGCGTGGCAGTGTTGTTTTTGGCAGCCCTTTATAATTTTCGTCCTAGTGTTTTGGACGACAACACTTATTGGTCTTAGTCATATTTTAGTCCTCTCAAAATGTGTTTGTTTTCGTCTAGTTTTTGTTGACTAAAACGCAAGACTAATTTTGTCTAGTTTTAGTCGACGTTCAATAACAATGTTTTCATCTGTGAAATGAAAAAAAATTATTAAACCCACCAGGACGCCACGAACTGTATGTAGAAAAAGTTGTCAGAGTTTAAGAGGACGCTCGCTGTTAGCATTAGCCTAACTCTAACGTGAATGCTATGTTAACGCGACGAGTTACATTCAGTGTGTGATGATCACTTAGCACAGAGTTTAAGAGGACGTGCACCATTAGCAATAGCCTGATGCTAACACGAACGTAAACGCTAAGCTAACGCACTAGTTACGTGTAGTGTGTGAAGATCACTCAGCTCAGAGAGTTTAAGAGGACACTCGCCGTTAGCAATAGCCTGATGCTAACATGAATGTTATGCTAACGCTACGAGTAACATTCAGAGTCTGATGATCACTCAGCACAGAGAGTTTAAGAGGACGCTCGCCGTTAGCAATAGCCTGATGGTAACGTGAATGCTATGCTAACGCTATGAGTTATATTTAGTGTGTGATGATCACTCAGCACAAAGAATTTAAGAGGACGCTCGCTGTTAGCATTAGCCTGACGCTAACGTGAATGCTATGGTAACGCTACTAGTTACATTCAGTGTGTGATGATCACTCAGCACAGAGAGTTTAAGACATAGGTGTCCAAACCTCTCCTCAAGGGCCGCTGTGGGTCCTGGTTTTTGTTCCTACCAATCGAGCACAGAGAGTTTAACCAATGAAGTTTGTGCTAAAACAAGCAGCACCTGACTGCAATCAACTGATTAAACTTGTGAGACACCAGATTGGTGAAAGGTTGTCCTCATGATGGGTTTGAACAAAAACCCGCACCCACTGCGGCCCTATGTGGAAAGGTTTGGACACCACTGGTTTAAGAGGACGCTCGCCATTAGCAATAGCCTGATGCTAACGTGAATGCTATGCTATCGCTACGAGTTACATTGAGTGTGTGATGATCACTCAGCACAGACCTTTCAAGGCTCAAGCAACATTGCATATTCTCTCTTCTTGCAAAGAAAAGAAGACAAATCTTAGCGTGTGTATCTCAAAACAGGCAATGGGAAGACTGGAGAGGACACTAGCGGCACGTCACGTGAGTGACACAACCAGACACACATTGTGAACATGTGACAAAAACTATGGCGTATTTTTGTCTTGTTCCCGTCTCGCCAGACGAAAACTGGAATTCGTGTTATGTTTTAGCCTCCCAAGACACGTTTTTAGTTCGTTATCGTTTCGACATCGTCATGTGAAAATTGTTCGTTGATGAAATATTTTCGTTATACTCATCGTTGACGAAAACAACACTAACCCTAAACCCTAATCCTAACCCTGTCAGTAAACCGTAACCTAAATCGCGCCACGCCCTAACCTCAACAGCACCCCAATTGAAAGACACGTCCCTGCCCTAACCTTGACGGCACTCCATCTTGCAAGACACACCCTCGTACTGCGGGCCGCAGACAGGTACAATTGGATCCCTGCCGTCTCTCTGCTTTAGGTACGCTTTGACATCCTTTTGACCCCGCCACAGGCGCGGACATTAACAGCCAAGCTGAGGACGGAGCTGCGCCGCTTCACGAAGCGGCTAAAAACGGCCACGCCGACATCGTGGAGTTTCTCCTTTCCCAGAAAGCGGACGCCAACATCGCGGGAAAAGCGGGACTGTTGCCGCTTCACATCGCCGCACGTAAAGGAAGCGAAACGTAAGCGCCGATGTGACGGTCCGCGCAGAACGGGCGGAGGTGTCCAAACTTTGCTGTCCAGACAATCAAATGGTAGTTTAACATTACTTGGGAAAGGAAGAGGCAACAACTGCACTTGCTTAACGCTAATGCTAAATTTGTTTCAAGTTCTTTGAAGGAGATCAGAGTGTCAAAACTAAAACTATCACATCAGATTAGGGTTACAGATACAGCGCTAAAATGGATCTGGATCAGAGTACCAAGAAAAACCAATATCTTTGCAATATGTACTCTTCGAGAATAGAGAAAAATACTACGAGTGCAATGTTAGCTTTCAATTGGCTGCTAAGAAACCGCGGTTTGGACATCCCCAGCATCGTGTCCATGTTGATCCCGGCCACCTCCAAGGCCAGAGTCCGGCGCACCGGCATCAGCCCGCTGCACGTGGCCGCCGAGCACAACCGCGACGAAGTCCTGGAGCTCCTGATCCGGGCCGGTTTCGACGTCAACGCCCGGCTGTCCGAAGAGCGCTCCCGACTGTACGAGGACCGGCGCGGCACGGCGCTTTACCTGGCCGTGGACAACTACAACGTGGACAACGTACGCTCTTTGCTGGAAGCCGGCGCCGATCCCAACCTGGACGTCTTCGGGCCGCTGCTGGTGGCGGCGAGGCAAGGATGCGCGGAGAACGTGGCGCTGCTGGTGGAGCACGGCGCCGACGTCAACGCCCGTATAGCCACCCGCCCCACTGACTTCCCCGCTGTCTTTTTGTTCACCATGAAGTATCTCCCCATGTTCAAGTACCTGCTGGACAACGGCGGCGACGCGCTCTCCTGCTTCCGTTGCGCGTACGGGAGCGGGCCCCACCCGCCGCTCCAAACCGGGAGGTCACACCCGGGTCACCTGGGCTACCCTGAAACGCGGCGGCCGCTTGGTGGCGGCGGTGCGCGAAGCGTTCAGGTGAGTCCTGCGCCAAAACTTTAGAAGTGGGATGTCAGCCAGATTTTGCCACCAAAATTTGACAAATAGGGAGGGGCTAAGAACGTTCACTGGTCCCTCCCATGCAATCCAAATGGATGCATGGCAGCCAGTGAGTTAAGAACATAAGTGGGTAGTAACACGTTACACACGCTTGATCATTTTTTGAAAAAAATCAGCCATACTTTTTACTTTTACTTGAGTATATTTGTGAAGAAACACTACTCTTATTCCGCTACTTTGGACTACACTAGTCGTTACATTTTTCCTGTTTATTCTATATATTAGATGCCAATAGTAGCATTACCAGTTTCACCAATGAGATGTCGCAACAATAATCACATGACTATTATACTAATCAGACTCAAGCTTGCCGTTCTATGATCACGCCGGCCTGTTCAATCACACAGTGTCTGTAAAGCACCATAAAAAAGAAAAATTTGACATAGAGTGCTGCCCTCAAAATGATTTCAAAGAGCAGATTTTAACCTCTCTCCTTGTTTTTCTTTGGCACCGATTGACCACAGAAAACCGGGGATGTGATCCTTTTAAATTCCTAATATGAAATTTGAAGGAACAATTCACTACTCAACAATTCAAACTAGGAAGTATTTTCTCTGCTGGAGGACACCCATGCTAATTGGACGAATTATGCTACAGTTCTACTGATTTTGTTGTTGTTGTATTTCTATGACTTAATGTGATTATGTAATAGGTAATTATGTCTGTATAATGATAGATAACTTTTGTGCTGAGAGAAAAAAAAAATCAAACCTCGTAAGCAGTTACTGACAATGTTACTCATGACTTAATTTTCACCAAGTACTTTTGTAGTTTTTGGATTACTTTTACTTTAGTAATATTATTTTGAAGTAACGCTAGTCTTACTGGACTACATTTTTCTCTGGTTAAAAAGGAGTGACCCGAAAGTGAGAGACATATTTTCCACGCAGTTACAAAGTATTTCTCCTTTCTCGGGGCAGTTCTGCGAGGTGATCTCGGCCCCCAGCATCAGCCGCTGGGCGGGGCCCATCTTGGACGTGCTGCTGGACTACGTGGGTCACGTGAAGCTCTGCTCGCGACTGGTGGAACACTTGGACAGTTACGACGACTGGAGCGTTATCAAAGAAAAAGCCGGTGAGTGCTCCTATTTGAAATTTTTACTATCTATTCATGTTTGAAAACATGCTTTTAAAAAAAGATCTTTAAATATTTTTGATTAAAAAAAAAACAGTAAATATTGTTTTTATTTATTTTTCTATTTTAAAATAACACTAAATATGATTTTCTAAAAAAAAAAAATTTAACTTATTTTTTAAGGTCAAAATAAAAGAATTAAAAAAAAAACAACAATAAACTATTATTTCAATTTTTAACTATTAATTTTTTAGATTAAAAAAATCAAAAAGGGGGAAAATAGTAAATACCATTTTTTACTTATTTTTAAACTTGAATTAGAAAACTCTGTTTTAAAATCAAAATAGGAAAAATACTTTTAATATTTTAAAAATATATTTTTAAAAATATGTTATTAAATTTACTATTATTTGAGTAACAACCAAAAGGAAAAGTATTCCCTTTGTTATTGTTCTTTTAAAAATGTTGAATTTTTTATTTTATTAAAATCAATGAAAAATCCATCAAATATTCCATAATGTAATATTCGATGAGTTGACTTATAGGAGGAAAATGTACATACATAAAAGCGTTAGAAGGCATAGAAAAGTGGAAAATAGAATTTCAAAATCGTGACCACAAACCCAACTTTTTGGGAAACAAAAGTGTTTTTATATGTCAATGCGACGACCAAACTAGGAAATACCACTTAGGACAGTGGTTCTTAACCTCGCCAAAGGTACCGAACCCCACAGGTTTCACAGGTGCATTCACCGAACCCTTCAGAATTTCACGATAAAGCCATTTTTTTCTTTACAAATTCAAAATCTAGCAAGCTAACATCCAAGTGAATTCCTTTCTTCCAGATTTCTAATTTACTACAAATAATTTTGCCTTTTGCCGTTGTTTTCACATTGGTAAAATAAATAAAACTCATTTCATTTGACACTGTTCCTTTTCTTTTCATGTCTAGATTCTCATATTATTGTTGCACTCTTGCATCACAAAATACCGTAATTTTTGGAGAATAAACCGCTACTTTTTCCCTTCATTTTGAATCCTATGACTTATAGTCCAGTGCGGCTTATTTGTTGATTTATTTGTGTTAATAGGTAACACTTTATTTGACAGCGGCGTCATAAGACTGTCACAATTATGACATGACACCATCATAGGCATTACTGAATGCTTATGACAGATGTCATTAAGTGACAACCGGCAAATTATGTCACGAACTCCATTTATTTCCAGCTTGGATCTTTTACATCCATTTAAAAGTGAGATAATTTGCCAATTAACACTAAATGACATCTGTTATAGGCATTCATTAATGCTCATGACAGTGTCATGTCATAATTATGACAGTCGTATGGCGCCACTGTCGTATAAAGTGTTACTAAATACCATAACTAGCAATTAATGAAACAACTGGAACAGTAACTGAAGCAATACAGTGGAGCAAATAAGTATTTAGTCATCCACTAATTGTGCTAGTTCTCACTTGAAAATATTGTAATTGTCAACATGGGTAAACCTCAACCATGAGAGACAGAATGTGGGGAAAAAAAAAAACAGAAAATCACATTGTTTGATTTTTAAAGAATTTATTTGCAACTCATGGTGGAAAATAAGTATTTGGTCAATACCAAAAGTTCATTTCAATACTTTGTTATGTACCCTTTGTTGACAATAACGGAGGCCAAACGTTTTCTGTAACTCTTCACAAGCTTTTCACACACTGTTGCTGGTATTTTGGCCCATTCTTCCATGCAGATCTCCTCTAAGAGCAGTGATGTTTTGGGGCTGTCGTTGGGCAACACGGACTTTCAACTCCCTCCGCAGATTTTCTATGGGGTCGAGACCTGGAGACTGGCTACGCCACTTCAGGACCTTGAAATGCTTCTTACGAAGCCACTCCTTTGTTGTCCCGGCTGTGTGTTTGGGATCATTGTCATGCTGAAAGACCCAGCCACGTCTCATCTTCAATGCCCTTGCTGACGGAAGGAGATTTTCGCTTAAAATCTCACGATACATCGCCCCATTCATTCTTTCCTTTACACAGATCAGTCGTCCTTGTCCCTTTGCAGAAAAACAGCCCCAAAGCATGATGTTTCCACCCCCATGCTTCACAGTGAGTATGGTGTTCTTCGGTTGCAATTCAGTATTCTTTCTCCTCCAAACACGAGAACCTGTGTTTCTACCAAAAATTTATATTTTGGTTTCATCTGACCATAACACATTCTCCCAGTCCTCTTCTGGATCATCCAAATGCTCTCTAGCGAACCGAAGACAGGCCCGGATGTGTACTTTCTTAGCAGGGGGACACGTCTGGCCGTGCAGGATTTGAGTCCCTGGCGGCGCATTGTATTACTGATAGTAGCCTTTGTTGCTGTGGTCTCAGGTCATTCACTGGGTCCCCCCGTGTGGTTCAGGGATTTTTGTTATCATTTTGACACCAAGGGGTGAGGAGGGAGTTGAAAGTCCGTGTTGCCCAACGAGAGCCCCAAAACATCACCGCTCTGGAGGAGATCTGCATGGAGGAATGGGCCAAAATACCAGCAACAGTGTGTGATAAGCTTGTGAAGAGTTACAGAAAACGTTCGGCCTCCGTTATTGCCAACAAAGAGTACATAACAAAGTATTGAGATGAACTTTTGGTATGACCAAATACTTATTTTCCACCATGATTTGCAAATAAATTCTTTATAAATCAAACAATGTGATTTTCTGGGTTTTTTCCCCACATTCTGTCTCTCATGGTTGAGGTTTACCCATGTTGACAATTACAGGCCTCTTATATTTTCAAATGGGAGAACTTGCACAAATAGTGGTTGACTAAATACTTGTTTGCCCCACTGTATATGAAAGTCTAATGTTTATCAGCACATTACAGAAAATAATGAACGTTATCACAATATTCTAGTATGTTGTAAACATGGTGTAATCTGCGATTATCAGAATCTTGTTTTGACTTTTGGCTTCTCCGTTTTCTATTTCTACGCAGCTCTGCCGAGGCGGCTGCTGCAGCTGTGCCGCGTGCGCGTGGTGCAGCTGGCGGGCCGGCACCGCTTGAAGAGCTTGCCGCTTCCCGGAACGCTCATCCGATTCCTGCTGCACCGGGAAGCTTCCGTCACCTTGTGAACGCACGCGACGCAAAACAGGCTTTAGTCAACGTGTTTGCGGCCCAAAAACTAACTTGCAAAACGCCGTGTGTTTAGCGAGTCGATCGGGCGCCGGCCCGACTCCTCGTATTCGGGACTCCTAGGTCCCGGTACGCCGCCCTCCGGTCCAGATCCGGAGGAATTAGGAGTGCGTGAGAGGAACGTCCTCCAAATTGGAATGGCCTTTTCGCAAGCTTGTGACGGAACTGGCCTCTGAGTGGGACAAAACATAGCTACTGTGTTCAAGAAGGGTCAGTTTAGCGCTCAAAGAGTTACGGCTAGCCTCGGCCACAGCAGTCACCAACTTTGAATGTAAAAATTTGACTCAAGGAATGAGTAAATACAACGTAGATGACCTTCAAATTTAAGTCGAAAAAGAAGAATCGAGTCAGATTTCATCGCACCGCAAAGTCCAGGGAATTCTTTTCTTTTCATGGAACTTTATTGGGCTAAAGCAGGGTTTCAGCCAGCGCTTTATAAACCTGGAAGACCTCCCGCTAATCTTTTTTTACATGGCTAATAAGAGTGCTACAAAAGAAAGTATCCATATTTTAACCAGCCCTTGCAAGAGGGTTGAAAGTGCAACGGTGACATCTTGTGGTTGATACGTAAACAAACCTGTCCTTGCTCTCTGCTATTGCACTGAATTGCATTGTATTTTTGTTTTCAAGACTTTTTGTAAGACTGTTTAAGTATTGTTAACTCATTGGCAGCCAATAAAGGTCCCATTCAACCCTCCCGCTTCAAACGATTTGGACATCTCGCAGCGTCAACAGCAGCTGATGAGTTAAAAAAATAAAATTCATTTAAATTGGTGCGCTCTCCTTACTATGAGTTTATCACTTGTGGACGCCTGACAGACGTGCCGACCCTTCAAGTCCAAATGGATTGGACATCTATTGCTGTCCAGGGCAAATGTAAAAGTCCGGGCGGGTCAGTCGTCGCCCTCCAGTCCTCGGACGCCCTCCTTCCACACGGCGGCGTGGCGTCCCGCTCGGGGCAGGTGAGGCGCGAAGACCACCTCCAGCCTCCGGAGGGCGCTGTCGCGGCCGCCCCGGCTCACCGTCCGACCCAGGCGTCGCAACATCAGCCGAACAGTCACTTGGTTGGCCCAGGCCAAGCCCAGCGCCGGGCACACGTCGGACCAAGAAGGACTGAAAGACAGAGGGAAGGGAGACGAGCAAAGCTCTAAACTTTTTCGACCAATCGTGAACCTCGTTAACTTTCGAAATTAGTTTATTATTAGTCGATGCCAAATCCACGTCAAACGGATTGGACGTCTAACGCTGTTTACGGCAGACAAAGAGTGAATGGAAGATTCTTTGACATTGTTAAAAATAATCGGTTGAGGAAGTTAGATGTCCATGCGCTGACTTTGATGGGAATGTGGCCTCTGGGCGGCCATATTGGTAGGGTCAATAAAAGCTGTTTTCAGGCTGCCGTCAATTGAAACGAGTTTTCAGACGTCCAGGAAGGCGGTAGCAAATGCACATTGGTTCATTCTGTGCCAAATCTCCCACTAAAACTGGTTTGGACATCTAGTGTTGTCCATACCAAAAAGTAAATGGCAGATGTTTTAACATTGCCAAAATAATCGGCTGCGAAAGTTAGTTGAGAATTTGTATGTCAATGAGTTGAATTTGATGGGAATGTGGCCTCAGGACGGCCATATTGGTGGGGGCAATGAAAGCTTTTTTCAGGCTTCTGCTGTCAATTAAAACAAGTTTATTACTTGTAAAGGTCTTGGAGAGTGGCAGCGAATTGGTTCATTTGCTGCCAACACTCCCACTTCTAATAGATTGGACGTCTAGCGCCGTCAATGGCAAAAAGTAAATTGCAGATGCTTTTACATTTCTAAAACTAATCGAGTGAGATAGTTAGTTGTGAATTTAAATGTCAATACGTTGACTTTGATGGGAATGAGGCCTCAGGGCGGCCATATTGGTCAGGGCAATGAAAGCTCTTTTCATGCTTCTGCCAACAACTAAAACAAATCTATTACTTGTAAACGTCCTGGTAGGTGGCAACGATTTGGTTCGTTTGCTGCCAACCCTCCCTCTTCAAATGAATTGGACATCTAGCGCAATGTTGTTTTTGGCAGCCCTTTTAATTTTCGTCTTAGTCTTTTAGATGAAAATACTTAATGGTTTTAGTCATATTTTTGTCATTTCTAAATGTGTTCGTCTTCGCACGTCACATGAGTGACACACTACGATGTGTGCTAACTACACATACGATATGAAAATGTCACACATTGGAACTTATGACGGAAACTATGGCCAATTTTCACCTCATTCTTGTCTGGTCAGACAAAAACTGGCATTCGTCTCGTTATGTTTTAGTCTCCCAAGACACGTTTTTTAGCTTGTCATTAGAGGTGTGTTAAATTTCCGATTCTTAGATTATTCGCGATTCGGCCGTGGAAGATTCGAGAACGATTCACAAACATCCAAATTCCGATTATTGAAATATGCCAAGTAAAGCGGAAGTACAACACACTCAGCGCGCCGCGCGGTCTTCACGACGCAATGAGGAACGGAGCAAGAGTAGCTAAACATCATGCTTCTCATTACCCGGCCCCTCGGGTAATGCCAATGCTCAACTCACGGCTCTAGCTCAACTCATGCCACGAGATAAAAAAACCCAACAACATATCTGACTGCTGCCGACAGCTGCTACAAAGTACGTCCATATAATTTTACGGTAGATGTATAGGACTAGATGCAATATAAACTCGGTGGCGTTAGCAGCATATCTACAGAAAGCTAGATGCGGGCGTTAGTAAACGTCCGCCATCTTAAAACAGTAAACTTCCCTGCAAGGCTGTTGTAGCGAACCTTCCAAGCGAACCTAATTAACTTTTTTATCTAAAACACTCCTAAATCGGTAAAATATTGACTTGAATCTATCTTTAAAATAGTTTTAAAACTTTCACATGTCAAAAGTAGACAAAAGGGAAATTATGGAATAACGGGAGCAATTTTAACAACTTTAACGGTTGATTCTCAACATTAAATTAATTGAATGTAGTTTAAAGCTGCTGATACAGAATGGGAATTTGAGTATTGTTTTTAACTGTTAACTTGATACTGAAATAGTCGTTTATTTAACCCTTTTTTTTTAGTTTTTGTAACTAATGTACAAAACATTAAAAGCAGCTAATAGCGCGGGGGGGGGGGTCATCAATAATCGATTTATAATCGAATCGTAGCCTCTGAATCGTAATTGAATCGTTAGGTGCCCAAAGATTCCCACCTCTAGTGGCAGTTAGTGTTCGTTTGCTGCCAACCCTCCCACTTCAAATGAATTGGACATCTAGCGCAATGTTGCTTTTGGCAGCCCTTTTAATTTTCGTCTTAGTCTTTTAGACGAAAATACTTATTGGTCTTAGTCATATTTTTGTCATTTCTAAATGTGTTCGTCTTCGCACGTCACATGAGTGACACACTACGATGCGTGCTAACTACACATACGATATGAAAATGTCACACATTGTGAACCTATGACGGAAAATATGGCCAATTTTCACCTCATTCTCGTCTGGTCAGACAAAAACTGGCATTCGTCTCGTTATGTTTTAGTCTCCCAAGACACGTTTTTTAGCTTGTCATCGTCATTAAAAAAATGTGTTTGTCGACAAAATATTTTCGTTATCGTTGATGAAAACACTGTTGTAGCGCCGTCAATGGCAGACGATACGTAAAAGTGACTTTACCCCGAATATTCTTGGGAGCCGCTGAAGATGTCGGTCACCTGCAACACACACATTCATAACTTTAGGTGTCAAACTGGTGTCCTTTTGTGTGGCCCGCCAAAGTTAAGTGCAAAGACTATCACTCCAATCAAATATTTGTCATACTCACTGAAAGAATATATCTGGGTTTTGGATTGAAAAATGCACGTTACCTGGTTGATGCAGAGCACGGCAGGATTATATTGCTGACAAAGGTGGCGCAGGGTGGCCGAGAGCGCCATCAGCTCCTTGCTCCTCTCCTGCCAATCGGCCGGCCCCAACTCAGAGCGGAAGAGCGACGCCACCGAGTCGATGGCCACGAAGCGGACCAAGCCGCGGGCCAGCAAGAGCGCCACGCGTCGCCTCAGGCACTGCTGCAGCGACGCCTGAGGACGCGTGACCTTTAGACCGTCGTCAAGATCCGGAACGGGAATTGGCGCTCACCAGATCGGGGGCGTGCTCCACGTAAACGCGGTCGCCGAAGCCCGGGCCGGACGTCACGTCCGCGGGGAGGTCGGGGCGAAGCCGCGGCTGTTCGCCGATCAGCTGCCGCAGACGTTTGCCTGGAAATGCGTCCTCTGTGCACACGAAGACGGCGCCTACGCACGAACAGATGTTAGCCAGGTGGCCGGCCGGTTTAAACGGGAATCCGTCAACCCACCTGAGTCCAGACCCCCGTGGCGGGCCGGGTACTGCACCGAGAGGCAGAGCTGCAGAGCCAGCTGGGTCTTCCCCACGCCGCTCTCTCCGGACAGCTCGGTCACGGCCCCTACGGGAAGACCGCCCCTCATCAGCCTGTCCAACAGGGGGCAGCCCAAGCTAAGGGTCACGCCGGTCTCCTCCGCCTTCAAAACTGTACGCAAAAACCCAACGCTCGCTCAGGTTAGCTGCTAGCCAAGCCTGGCATCAAATCCAGTATCGCACTGACACCGATTTTTTGTGCTATCAGCCCATTCAGATAATGTACTGAAGGAATCTGAGCTCTTAGCCAGTTTGCCGGAATCACGCCAGCCGACCGCCAGACACGCACTGACACAGCTCCAGCGACCATGGCCGGCGAGACTCCAAAAACCCGGCCAAAAGGCCAAACTCCACACGTTCACCTTAGTCTTAACTCCTTGTACTGAGTCAATTTTGAAAGCTGGAAAAATGCTTCGAAGCGAAAGTTGACAATTATTGAGTTAATTATCGAGAGTTGATTGAATATTTGCTTGTGCTCATATATACTTAATACATATTCTTTTAATTGATATAACCAGTAAATGATTATTGCTTGCTATAATAGGTTGTAGTATAATGTTATAAAGGGTTAAAGAGGGTCGGGGTGACAACTGCCTTGCTTCATGGCCACAACATTGCGTAACTAGACCTTCTGGGACATCTTCAGCATCTTACGTCTAGACTTTCGAGGACATCTTCCATTCGAGGACATCTTCGATGGCCGCAGCGTTGCATAACTGAAGTGTCTGGGTCATTCTGACCACTTTATCTAAATGCCCTTGCTTACACACGTGTATTTAGTTAGTTCCGCCTACATGCTCACACATAGCCAATCAAAATCACATGGGTGTCTCCAGCTTGCTTTCCCCCTCCCTTTAGGGCGGCACCTTTCTGTGTTAGGACAAGCCCCTAATAAAAGAAAGAGTAAGGAGTTTAGTTTAAGATCAATTTTGGTGACTAAACAGCGTAATCTAGCATTTCACTGTCTAGTCCCTCCTTGCTCTCCTTGGCCAAGAAAACTGAGTGTCTTTTCTCCTTATTTTTGGGTAATTTTACAAATGTCTACCTAAGGATCTACTTTTGAACTTGACCACAATGTATTCAGGTCAACAGCGACCAAACAGCACAGAGGGACCCAGGCGAGGATTCAGGGTCACCATATCACAAGTCAACAAAAGGTTCCTGACAAAAATGACGACGATTAGTTAAACATTCAGTCTTTTGAAGGCTCTTGCAGGCCGGGCCATGGGCAGGAAGAAGGGTGTGTTTGGGATTATTGTCCGTTTGTGGATTGGACAGGAGGATTCGGGAGCTCCTGTTCTCAGGGCAACGAGAGTTGTGGATTTTTCCACCTCAGCGTCAAAGGGGCACTTGGAGTGTTGTCAGTCATGTTATCAGTTGGATATCAGACGTTCTCCGGTGTTCCTTGTGTTGGGACAGGGCATCCCGCCATTTGTTCTGGACTGTCCGGGAGAACTGATTGCGAGAGTTGGTGGTGCAGACGTGGGCTTGTCAGCGTCAGTCTTGCTCAGTCAGTTGCATGACGCACATGTTGGGCTTCCGTGATAAGAAGGCGTCATGTATCTCTTATGCCC
This sequence comes from Corythoichthys intestinalis, assembly GCF_030265065.1. Classification (NCBI taxonomy): domain Eukaryota; kingdom Metazoa; phylum Chordata; class Actinopteri; order Syngnathiformes; family Syngnathidae; genus Corythoichthys; species Corythoichthys intestinalis. The sequence continues at coordinate 1,448,310 of NC_080413.1, forward strand.
TATATTCTGCTTGTTTTCCTTAAACTATGGTATAATTGCTATTTATTTTGTATTGGATGCATTAGAGTAATACAAACAGTTAAACAGTAAATACGAGAAACGATACTATTCCCTGATTGATTATATTAAGTGTGTTAGAATAATGCAAACAGCATTCGCTGCCACCCTCCCGCTTCAAAGGGATTGGGTGTCTACTAGTTATAAACCCCTTGTGGTGGGAAGGTGCATCTTAATCGACCAGAGGAAGAACGAATTTGAATTTTTTAACTCACTTACTGCCATTGACGGCGCTAGACGTCCAATCCAGTTGAAGTGGCAATGCTAATGAACGTGCAAAACAAGTGAAAAGTGACCTGGCAGCGGGCGGCGGGGCCGGCAGTGCAGGGCGGCGGCCGTCAGGAGGTGCCGCACATCGCCGGCCGACAAGGAAGTCAACCTCTGCAGGTCCGGAGCTGACACGCGCAAGACGTCTCGCACCGAACGAATGCCAGCTGCGTCAATAAAGAGCAGAGAAATTTGACACTTTGTTGTAATTCCTCAGCTACACACTGATCTGTTTGAATTGGGAGGGGTTAGCAGCTGACACAAATCACCACCAGAGGGCGCTTTTTCCATGATGCTTTGATTCATTTAAACATTTTGAAAAGCAAAATTGCAAAATTGATGAAGAAATTTAAAAACATAAATATTCTGATATTTATCGAACTCCTCAGACTAGCAGCCTGACCAAACTCCATTGAGAAATGATACCAATACATTAGAGCTGAAACGAATAGTTGAGTAACTCGAGTTTAAAATTTGATCAGAGTAATTTTATTTGCCTCGAGGAATCGTTTAATTTTGCCAGCTCTAAGCATCACATTTTGCCAGGACTACTTTTAATGCGCGACAACGCACTGACGTCACGTCTGTAGAGGATGATGCAATAAAACCTGATTGCAGCCGACAGCCGCTACAAACTATGCCAACGTTTAACTTTAAAATGACAGCCTTTATGAAAATTCTGATTGGCAATGAATAATTATTATAATACTATTATATATAGTACTACAGTATACTATAATATTAATGCTAGGTATTTTTAGAATTGTTTTGAATCAAGTTGGAAAGGTGAAGTCAGTGTTCTGAATCTGTTTACATTCCATTCTTTTGCACAAGTTAATTCTATCAGCATTTGAACTCATTGTTTATTTGTGATTTATTATTTTTATTTATCTGTTTTTTGTACTTTAATAAAGAATTTAAGTGTTCCAAAATGTTTTTGTGAATTGATAAGTGTCAACAAAAATTTCATTGCTAAATTAGTTAAAAAATTGTTTTTAAATTATAAGATTAGTCGACTAATCGTAAAAATAGTTGGCTGACTAATCGGGAGAAAATTAGTCGTTTGGGACAGCCCTACTGGGAATCTTTGGACAACTAACAATTCGATTACGATTCAGAGGCTCCGATTCGATTATAAAACGATTATTGATGCACCCCCCTCCTTTTTTTTTTTTTTTTTTTAAAATGTTTTGTACATTAGTTCCAAAATTGTTCAAAAATCCTCTCAGGCTAAACCAAACTACTATTTCAGTATTAAGTTAACATATAACAGTAAACAAATATACAAAAATAATAGTAAATTAAAAAAACTCCAGTCCCCATTCTGAATCAGCAGCTTTAAACTACATTCAATTAATTTATGCTGTGAATCAACTGTTACAATTGTTAAAATTGCTCCCGTTATTCCATAATTTCCCTTCTGTCTACTTTTGTCAAAGTTTTAAAACTATTTCATACTTTAAAGATAGATTCAGGACAAGATTCTGCCGATTTAGAAGTATTTTAGATTAAAAAGTTAATTAGGTTCGCTACAACAGAGCCTTCTAGAGAGGTTTACTGCTTTAAGATGGTGGCTGTTTACTTACGCCGGAAAGTCTCTCATTTCGCATCTCTGTTCAATAATACATGTTCTAACACCGACGTCGTCTGTCATTTTGCATCTAGTTCTACATATATATGATATCTACTGTAGCCGTATGTTTGTAGCAACTAGCAACTGGGCGTTGTTTGTAGCGGCTGTCGGCCGTAGTCGGGTATGATTGTTTTTTTTATCTAGCGGCATGAGTTGAACATGATATTTACTCTCGGTCCGTTCCTCATTGCGTCCCAATGACCGCGCTGACTGTGTTTTACTTCCGCTTTACCTGGTATAATTCGATAATCGGAATTTGGATTTTTGTGAATCGTTCTCGAATCTTCCACGCCCGAATCACGAATAATCTAAACATCGGAAATTTCGCACGCCTCAACATAGGACCATCATAACTGTGACACGACACTGCCGTGCGCATTAATAAATGCTTATGACAGATATCATTTTGTGTCATCCGGCAAATTATCATACTTCGAATGGATGTAAAAAAGCCGAGCTGGACATAAATGGGAGTTAGTGACAAAATTTGCCAGATGACACTTAATGACATCTGGCATATGCATTCATTAATGCCCATGATAGTGTCATGTCATAATTATGACGGTCTTATGGCAGTGTTATGACGCCGGTGTCAAAAAGTTTGACCAATTAACCCAATAAATCAACAAATAGGCCGCACAGGACAATAAACCGGAGCATTCAAAATGAGGGAAAAAAAGTACCGGCTTATAGACCCTACTCTCCGACGTCACAGAATGACCTGTCGCTGTATCCGGCCGCCATATTGTCCGTCTCTGTTTAACCCTATTCTCAATGGTTTCAATTAGTCGTTCAGTTTATAGAGCAATTCATGGAAGCCCCGGTGCTTTCAGACGCTGTAAACTCATTGGATGCGTTGCATAAAAGGCGTTATGTGGAAAAGCTTCAGTCTATCCATTTGCCAGATCCATATTTGATGCCTAAATCGATATTTTTCGACCCGCTGTCTTCACCCTCTCTGCCTGACATCTGCTACCCTGATATCTACAGCGATGTTTTCCACAGAAACTCAGCCTATTCTCACGAAACTTTGAAAAACTTTTAAGAGCAGCACTCTACGCAACATTAACCTGTGTGATTTCTAAAATGGCGACAATCAAAAAAAAAAAAAAAAAAGTTGACTGCGATGGCCAACGCTTCAAGGATAGGTGGATATTGGACTATTTCTTCAATAAAACACGCAACAACTGTGTCTGCCTCATTTGCAAAGAGACGGTCGCTGTTTTCGAAGAGTTCGATGTGACGCGATAATACGCAGCGAGAAATTATAGCAACTTGAAGCTAGTTTAATTTCACAGCAGCAGTATTTCGCAAGAGCCCGAGTGTCGAAAGAGAACGCCACAAAGACGAGACTGTTGAAATTATGAATTAAAAAAAATAATAAAGCAAATGTGACACACAGAAGGGCTTGCTAAAATTTGTTTAAATATATTGTTCGATGTAAATCAGCCAAGGTAGCTCCCTGCATTTTTACCACACCAAATCTGGCCCCCTTTGCAAAAAGTTTGGACACCCCTGTTTAACTGATGATCCGTAGACGAGGCCAGCTTCTTTCACTTGGTACCAGCCAAATATTATTCAAAATGTAATGATGGTGGAAGAAATAAGCATCTTGAATTTGAAACTGTATGTTGTCGGCGATTAGCCCCGCAATGATCTTAATTATGGTTGTCAGCCCAAAACCCTCTAAATATATATTAAATGCATCTTACCAGATATAAAATGACTACTACATAATCCGTGGTAATCGTTTGGAGCCCAGTTTTCTCGTCGAATTGCGGCAGTCCATCTCGCTCTCCTCTCCGGGTCTCTCGGAATACGGTAGAACTTCAAGTTTCTCCGTCTATCTTCTCTGTTATTGCAACCGACCGCCACACACGCCTTCACCATTTTGATTATTAATGTTAACGAGCAGAAAAACACGCCATAATAGGAGGAATTTACGTCGCGGTAATGCGTCAAAACGACGAGTAGACGGACAATATGGCAAGGAGGCGTGGTTGTGACGTCATGTGAGTAGGGTCTATAGTCCGAAAATTACAGTAAATCGATTTTTGCGCTTAGGGTCCCCAATGACCGTGAAAAACGAGGGATCACTGTAAGATAATAGCCGTTCGAAAAGTATGAATGTTATTGAGTTTCCTTAGTTTGAGGAATGTAACAGTTATGATGTTCACAACGTAAAAATTGCGATTAAATAAAGCAATTTTGGTTCACCTATCACTGTCAATGGCAGTCAATGAGTTAATAACAACAAACTTGTGATTTAGTTCATTAATTTATCCTGTTTTGGTAGTTGTCATGTTTTCGTCATAATGTGTTTTCGCTAGCCTTGCTTTCCATCCCTGCTACGATTGTTGTTTTAATGTGAGCACCTTTGTTGAGGGCGCCGATGATCCTCGGGTGAAGGTCTAGCTGCCGCAAAGAGAACATCTCGTCCAACTTCACAAATCGCTGATGCTTTTTGCAGCTCTTCCACAATCTCAAATTTGTCGGCTCTCGCCAATTTGCCCGCGCGACGACTTCGTCATCAGTCTGCGCCAGTTGGAACGTTCCATTTGGGTCTACGAGTTGTGTCGCGGGAAACCGTTCGGATTAAACTTCGTTTACCAGCGATATTTCATTATCATAATAATTTCATAGTTTGACGAAAAGTTCAGGCGAACTGCAAAGTGGCGACTTGTTGTTTCCTTTTCAAACGCCATGAAGGCGGGGAGCTATTGCGTCATCTAAAGGCGACTCAGGAAGGCCAAAACAGCGAAACATTTATCGCCTTTCTCTTTCACAAGTCAATAAATATTCAGTAAGGAAATGAAAATCGTCGCCTCGTGAAATTTTTTTTTATGCCTGGAATGATGAAGAAGCACACGCGAGAAGTTTCCTGAACGACAAAATCGACTCTTGTTATTGTTTTACCTTTGTGAGTCTTCCTTTTCTTTGTTGGAGTCTTAATAAGACAGGAATATTATTAATATTAACTTCTTAAACTCATATGACACTTGAGGTGTTCATGGCTGTGTGGAGGAACCATGTTTGTATCACATAGTTACGTCCGCAGCAAATGTCTTAGCACTTTAGCTCAGTGTGGAAGGTGTCGTATTTTATGAGCGTTAGAACCAAGGTTCGAATCCATCAGATAAGTCAGAGTTTACTTCTTGTATCAGTCGTTTTAGTTGAAGAACGTGGCCTCTGCGTCATTCTTTTTGTGTACATGTTTAATTTAATATATATATTCCCCGTAATGTTCTCACTTGGTTCCACGTTTAGCGTATTGCTGCGGCAGGTTTGTTGAAAGAGCTCACGTAATAAGGAAACGCATTAAATTTTTTAAAACAGAAATACTCTGGTTATAGCCTCCAGTAATTCTTATTTTCATAATATTTAAATTAACTACAGTGTTTGCCAAAAGTATTGGCACCCCTGCATTTTTTCCCGATAATGCTCAATTTCTCCCAGAAAATGATTGCAATTACAAATGCTTTCGTAGTAATATCTTCATTTATTTTGTTTGCAATTTAAAAAACACACACACAACAGAGAATGGAAAAAAATGAAATCATGATCATTTTACACAAAAATCCAAAAAAGGGCCGGACAAAAGTATTGACACCCTCAGCCTAATACTTTAGACCAGACATGTCCAAAGTCCGGCCCGGGGGCCAAATGCAGCCCGTGGTCAAATTTCATCCGGCCCCCAGCCTCTGTCATAAAATCATTAACATCTGGCCTGCACACAGACTTAATATATTGGTCAGCAGTACTGCTACCAGCATATGAGGTAGCTTACACACTAAATGCTTCTCCTCATTTACCCACTAAAAGGCAGCAGCACTCTAAGCAACATTACCTCATGTGACCCTTTAGTCCCAATTTTCTAAAATGGCAACAGTCAAAAAAAAAAAAAAAAAAAACTTGACTGCTTCAAGGATAGTTGGAAATTGGACTACTTCTTCACCAAAATGCGCAACTACTGTGTCTGCCTCCTTTGCAAAGAGACGTTCGCTGTTTTTAAAGAGTTCAACGTGAGGCTATACTACCAAACAAGACACGCTGACATGTACGACAAGATTTCAGGGAAGATACTTAGCAAGAAATTGAAGCAACTTGAAGCTAGTTTAATTTTACAGCAGCAGTATTTCGCAAGAGGCCAAGAGTCAAAAGAGAACGCCACAAAAGCTAGTTGCGAGATTGTTGAAATGATTAATTTTTAAATAAATCGGTGCTGCAGCTATCGATTATTTTAGTAGTTGATTAATCGATGAACTAGTTAGTTCGAATAATTGAGTAATCTGATAAGCAACATGAAAAATTAAAATACCTGAGTTGAACCTCAAAAGGAATAAAAAATAAGGATCAACAAAAGAAAAATGGCTAACTTACATAGCAAAAGTCTGCTTGCTTAAATGTTATAAAACGCTAACGCTTTTTTTGTTACAATGCTCTTGACAAATAGTTCAGACACATATTCCCACAAAAAAAAAAAAAAAACTGCTAAATATACCAACAAACTAAATAATTACGAATGCATTAAAAAAAAAAAAACGTTAGCTCAAACAAAAACTTGGCTTATGTTGGTCTTAACATGGAGCAGCTGGATTCAGCCATGTGAAACGAGGCAGACTAGAGGGCAGTGTATCACTTTAATTAAACGAGTACTCAAAGCGGCAAAATTTAATTCAAATCTTTTTTCTTTAATCGAATACTTGAGTTAATCGATTAATCGTTTCAGCACTAAAAAATATAAAAAAATAAAACAAATGTGACATACAGAATGGCTTGCTAAAATTTGCTTAAATATATTGTTCTACGTTAAGTCAGCCAAGGTCGGCCCCCCACATTTTTACCACACCAAATCTGGCCCCCTTTGCAAAAAGTTTGGACACCCCGCTTTAGACAAAATAACTGCGAACAACCGCTTCCGGTATCCATCAATGAGTTTCTTACAATGCTCTGCTGGAATTTTATACAATTCTTCTTTGGCCAACTGCTCCAGGTCTCTGAGATTTGAAGGGTGCCATTTTCAGATCTCTCCACAGGTGTTCTAAGGGGTTCAGGTCTGGACTCATTGCTGGCCAGTGTCCAGTGCTTTCACTCAAACAATTTTCTTGTGCTTTTTGAATCTGAGGGAGACCCAGCTTTATCACACTGGGCCCTACATTATGCTGCAAAATTTGTTGGTAGTCTTCAGATTAGGGCTGCAGCTATCGAATATTTTAGTAGTCGATTAATCGATGGACTAGTTAGTTCGAATAATCGAGTAATCGGATAAGGAACATGAAAAATTCAAATACATGAGCTGAGCCTCAAACGTTATCATTTGTTTTAAAATGATCTATGTACAAGAAAAAAACAATTGGCTAACTTACATAGAAAAAGTTTGCTAGCATAAATGCTATAAAATGCTAAAGCTTTTTTACAATGCTATTAACAAATTTTTCAGACACATATTCCCAGAAAAAAACGGTTCAATATACCTATAAACTAAATTACGAATCCAATAAAAAAACATTAGCACAAACAAAAACTTACTTTGGTCTTAACAGGGAGCAGTTGGCTCATTTGTTCAGCCATGTGAAAAGAGGCAGACCAGAGGGCAGTGTATCCACCCTAATTAATAAAACTGAATGCAAACACTTTCAAAATAAGCCATTACGACGCCACTTTAATTAAAGGAATACTCGAAGCAACAAAATTTAATTCAAATATTTTTTTCTAATCGAATACTCAAGTTAAATCGATTAATCGTTGCAGCACTACTTCAGACTTCATAATGCCATGCACATGGTCAAGCAGTCCAGTGCCAGAGGCATCAAAGCAACCCCAAAACATCAGGGAACCTCCGACATGTTTGACTGTGGGGACCGTGTTCTTTTCTTTGAAGGCCTTGTTTTTTTCCCCTGTAAAATCTATGCTGACGCCTTCTCCTAAAAAGCTCTACATTTGTCTCATCTGACCAAAGAACATTCTTCCAAAACGTTTTGGGTTTTCTCAGGTGGGTTCTGGCAAACTCCAGCCTGGCTTTTTTATGTCTTTGAGTCAGAAGTGGGGTCTTCCTGGGTATCCTACCACAGAGTCCCTTTTTATTCAGAAGCCAACGGATAGTACGGGTTGAGACTGTCATACCATTGGACTGCAGGACAGCTATGAACTTTTTTGAATGTTAGTCGAGGTTTTTTATCCACCATTCGCACAAACTTTCGTTGAAATCTCTCATTTTTTCTTTTCCGTCCACATCTAGGGAGGTTGGCCACAGTGCGGTGGGCTTTACACTTATTGAATGACACTTCGTATGGTAGACACAGGAACATTTAGGTTTTTGGAGATGGACTTGTAGCCTTGAGATTGCCCGTTTCTCACAATTTTGCTTCTTAAGTCCTCAGATAATTCTTTGGTCTTTTCTCAATGCTCAATGTGGTACACACAAGGACACAGGTTGAGTCAACTTTAATCCATTTTAGCTGGTTGCAAGTGTGATTGTTATTGCCACCACCCTAATGTGCCACAGGTAAGTAAGTAACAGGTGCTATTACACAAATTAGAGAAGCATCACGATTTTTCAAAGGGTGCCAATACTTTTGTCCGGCCCATTTTTAGAGTTTTGTGTAAAATGATTTTCCCTCCATTCTCTTGTTTTTTTCATTGCAAGCAAAATAAATGAAGATATTACTACCAAAGCATTTGTGATTGCAACCAAGCACTGTATAGATGTCAAATTCATTTAAACTGGGTTGTACAGCTCATGTTTCAGTGCCATTGACATCAGCCGTCCAATCCATTCACCCAGTTTAAATGCATTGGGCGTCCGTCAATGTCTCTTTGCAGGCGGTTCCACTCGTGTCATTGTGACCTCCGGCCTCGGCACCATGAGCTCCAGGCTGTGCAAGACGTGCGGGGGATCAGACATCGATGTGGACCAGGCTCGGGGAAGTGCAGTGTGCACCGGCTGCGGTTCGGTCCTGGAGGACAACATCATCGTCTCCGAGGTCCAGTTTGTGGAAGGAAGCGGAGGCGTGTCCTCCGCCGTAGGACAGTTTGTGTCCACCGATGGTGAGCAAACATCTTCCAATCTCAAAATCCAACTGACCAAATGCTACTATTCATCTCTCGCTGTCGATAAAATCTCACTAAAATTCAGCATTAATTGCAGTGATTGATTTAAAAGACCTGTTTACTGAAGGAATCTGACCTAGTCAAACCGCCAGAATCGCATCAGCCGAACTACCAGACCTGTGCTGGCGCAGCTCCAACGGCCCGGGCCAGCGGGAGTCCTGCAATCCGGCCAAAAAGCCAAACTCCGCGCGTTCACCTTAGTCTTAACCCTTTGTACTGACTATTTTGAAAAGGTTTAAAGACTCACCGAAAACAAGTTTATCTATTCAGGTAGACAGCGATCAAAACGGCAAGGCGAAAAACACTCAGGCAATGAGGCAAGCTAGTTCCCAGGTCACCATATGAGTCAACAAAAGGTTCCCGATAAAATGGTTAAACATCTTTTGAAGGCTCTCGCAGGGCGGGCTGAGAGCAGGAAGGGTGTGTTTGGGATTATAGTCTATGGATTGGACAGGAGGATTCTGGAGTAGGGCTGCAGCTATTGAATATCTTAGTCGAATTATCGATGGACTAGTTCGAATAATCGGATAAGGAACATGACAAACTCAAATACATGAACTGAGCCTCAAACTTTTTATATGAGGATCTACGTACAAGAAAACAATTGGCTAACTTACATAGAAAAAGTTCGCTAGCTTAAATGCTATAAAAAGTTTTAGTGCTCTTAATTTTACATATTCCCACAAAAAACGGCCCAATATACCTATAAACTAAATTATGAATGCAAAAACATTAGCTCAAAAACTTTGCTTACTTTGGTCTTAACAGGGAGCAGTTGGCTCATTTGTTCAGCCATAAGAAAAGAGGCAGACCAGAGGGCAGCGTATCTACCTTAATAAATGCATTTTCAAAACAAACCATTACAACGCCACTTTAAATGAATACTCGAACAAAATTTGAATATTTTCTAAATCGAATACTCGAGTTAAATCGATTAATCGTTGCAGTACTATTCTGGAGTTACTGTTCAGGCATACGAGTTGTGGATTTTCCACCATCGAAGGGGCTCTTGGAGTCTTGTCGTGTGATCAGTTGGATATTAGAGTTCTCCGGTGCGCCTTGTGTTGGGACAGCGTCCTGGCATTTGTTCTGGACTGTCCGGGAGAACTGATTGAGAGAGTTGGTGCATCAATCTTGCTCATGACGCACACGCCGGGCTTCCATGATAAGGCGTGCATCTTATGCCCTGTATTTTACTTGTTTTCCTTAAACTATGGTATAAGTGCTATATTACGTGTGTTAGAGTAATATAAACAGTAAATATGATAAACTAACATTCCCTGATTATATTAAGTGTGTTGGATTAATGCAAATTACTGCAGTAATGCCTACAAGAAAAGGTACCATCTTCATTACACACACAAAAAAAAAAAAAAAAATGACACTTATAATGAAGCACAAGTTTTTATTTTGTCCGGAAAACCAGAAAATGACATTCAAGAGTTGCTAGCTAAAGACAATTTGGTGCTTCCCGCAAGTTGAAATCCTTCCATCGCTCTGATGATGCCTTGGTGAATACTACCACCGTACTGAGCAGACAGTTTGTGACATTTGGATTCACCAGAGGTGGTCCGACCGGCACTGTTTCCACCTGTACCTCTTTGAGAAATGATTGATCCCACGTTCACTTCAGGGGTGTCCATCCCATTCGTGTAGCGAGTAATTCCAGGGTCTTTGTGGTTGGCACCTTTGGGAGAAGACCCACCGTCGGACATTCTCACAGGTTCTGCTGGCAAGAATCCTCCGAGACCGGGTCTGTTCATACTTTGAGACGTTCCTGCCCAGAGGACGAAAGGGTCAATTCACAATTTATTAAGGTGGCCAAGCCAACCGAACACTGCTGGATTTTTGTCATTGTTTGGAAGTGTTAACATTGCTAGCTTGAGATTTCATACCTGCCATTTGGAAGTCGTTCCTCAATGCTGAAAAGGTTTTCCCTTGGCTCTCGGCAAAATGCGGGCGCTTTCTTTGTCGGTCAAATGGGCCTGAACCTTCAGCTGCTGAACCAGAGCTCTGTGAATGAACTTTCTGGCTGGGATTTGGCAAGTTTACTCTTCTGTGAGGTTTAACTCTGATATTTTGAACTCTTGTGTTAGCATTGGACAGTGGATTTTGGCTGGATTCTGCAGGGATTTGGGCCACCGGGATCCTTAGAGGAGAAATTTGAACGTCGCCAGGTCTTTGGTCTGTGTCGAACGGAACCTCTGGTGCCTCTGAGAAACTGGGTTCTTCCTCAAAACTCCACCGAGGTCCATTTGGCTTAAGTAGATCATTTTGGCTTAGAGGATACCAGTTCCGCACAGGAGTCCGGGCTTCCTTGTCGGCCCTCGAGTCGTCGTAAAAACCGTTTGCGACGCGCGTCTCCGAGTAATCATTTTTCCATGGAAATCCATCCCCCAGTTGGCTTTGAGCAGAGGATGTAGACTTACTAGAAGAGCTTGGAATATTCTCATCAATCTTTGGAGAGTTGACATGTGGCTGCTTTGGTACTCCCGGTTTTGTAGTGACACGGCTCGGACCCTGCTCGGGATCAAGTTTTGCCTTTCCTCGAGCTTGCTTGCTTTCATTTCTGGACAACTGCTCTATGCAGTCACGCGCAGGCTGCAAATTCTTTGGATCTGTGGGAAAGGGGAAAGTTGTCAGTGCCCAAAAATGTATGCACAACAGAAATACCCACCCGTCAAGTGTCCAAAGACTTCAATTGAGCCGACTCCAGTAGTTTCAGATCTGGAGATCCGATCCGCTGACACTCTGGTGATTTCACTGAGTTGATAGTAGCACCTAACAGTTAACCTAGGAAGAGAAAAAGATTAGTTTGATTTCCAGATTAGTGAAAGCACTACCACACCGTCTTCCTTTACTTAAACTGAGAATCTCTAGAAATGAAGTTGGGTCCATCCGCAATGAGCTGTCTGTCATGAAGGATCTCATTCTCATAAACCACGTAGTCTCCGACCTGGTTAACAAGACATATCGTGGTTGATTCGATATGACTAGCTGAGTACGCTCGTCTCCCTTAAGTCACTTGAAAGCTATACCGTGGCCCTGGTCCCGCAAGAGTCCAACTTGAACTCGAAAAGGACTCTAGTGGCATCTGTCTGTTTGGGTCTACAGGTGGGATCCAGAAGGCTGGTTCTTTCAGGCTGCACCGTGGGCCAGGTCCAAGCCGGTCTGGTCACCACAGTTACGGTGCCGTCCGCAGAACAGACTGACGCCACAAGACCAGATGTTTGCTCGGTTCAGCAAAATGTGGTTGGATTGTGCAACGTACCTATCATCTCTTCGGTTTTAAAGAGGCAGTGTTTTGTTGTGGAGGTCTGAACCTCCAAACTTCTGGCATCGCGGAGAAGCAGCTTAAACGTCCCATAGAAGTCTGATAGGTTAATATCCTGAAACGAGAAAAGTCCAAATGTTCAGACATTTCCGAGAGTTATTGCTGTTGTAGCTCATGGACTCACTTCGTAGGTGTATCCTATGGACAAGACTGGAACTTCCAAGATTATATTTTGACTGTCGTTAAGGAGTTTGTAGCCTCTTTTGACTGCCAGTTGTGGCGTGAGGGGCTCATGGTCAACGCCAACCTCCCACAGTGACTGGGCGCCAGGGGGAATAACTACACTGAAATGGATTCCTCTATCCATACACTGAGCTGTGATCTTGGGTGGAACTTTAGAAGATATATACAGTATTAAGGCAGAATTTTTCAGGGATGTCAACATTTAGACCTGATGCTACACGTACTGAAGACTTCCGCTGTGACAACGGTGTAATGGTAGTAGGATTCCGTCTGAGGCATGATCGTCAACGTGAAGTTGACATCAATCGAGTATTGGACCACTCCTTCCCCCATGTACTGTTGGAAGACATTTTCAGCCCATTGCGTTGCATGACGATACCTAAAGAATCAGGCACTAGAAGTTACCTTCCTCCGAACGACAGGCTCTGAAAATGGCAGTTGGATTATGTAAGCTTGGCTGCCATTAAGGTGGACGACGGGAGTGACAGTGAAGCCATCTCTAGGTTCTGTCAGCAGCTGCTTGTTAACGTGGATTTCCTCTAAAATGACATCACTAGGAATGTTTCCCAGGTAGATGCTGAATACCTCATCGTCAGTGTTCGTTTCTATAGGAAAACAAATATTAATTTGGCAACTGAAGACTTCTACAAGTTGTTGTACTAGTCCAGGGACTTGATCATGAAGAACCATTCGTCTCTGGACTCCAAACAAATGTGGCGGGAGACGTACGGTTGACGGTGAAGGGTTTCTGGCAGAGCAGTGGCGTTTGGAGCACCCTGACAATTCGAACTTTTGTTTCCACACTGCTACCGTCTGGATACTCCGCCATGAAGTGGTGCTCGTAAAGCAGAGAAATGGCAAATGTCTCCTTGTACACGTTGTTTGCCACCAAACTCTGAAACAAGACGACAAATGGTATACAAGTTCCTTGTCTGAGAGATCAACTTACCCTTCTGTGGCCACCCTCTGCACCAAAGGGAACGGAGATTTGGACCAAGCGTTCTCTCTGGACAAGATTGAAACCGCTAGCAGCGGCCCTCTGTATATCCAGCATCACACCTTCCACTTCCAGACTATGCTGCAGACTTTTGAAGACAGCTCCCTCTTCAAGGAGAGGCCTCAGCACTCGGGGGACTTCCCAGATCAAATGGGCCCCATCATAGGAACCCGAATCTGAAACGTGACACGCACGACTCCTTATTCCGTAGAGCGAGCGGACTTTGCTGCCGATTAGGATATTACATACTGACTGTGCAGGCCACAGACATGTCAATCATCACCAATGACAGCTGCTGCTTGTAGAACAGAAACACGCCGACGACTACTATGGGGACATCATCCACCTGAGGATTCAAAGCAAGGAATACTAGTGAGACTCTGGAAGGTTTTAGAGCCCGAACAGTTCAACTGAGCTTCTACACCGCCTCCATTTTCCCCTCGCTCGACACTATGTGACAAGGTACCTACTTGGATCATCTGCGCTTCCGCAGCTTTGTATGGAACTCTAAGCACCGCCCTCTCTGCAGTCAGGGTCAGACCATAACCTCGGCTTTCCGCCTCCGTAATCGACATTGGGGTCAGATGTCCGTCACGCTGTCGAAACATCAGCCGAGAAGCCGAGCTTGCAGTCTCCAGAGCCTGAAGCGTACAGAGTCAATTTGCGTGCCTGGAAAAGTTAATTTGAATCGGGTTTACCTGGGCGAGGGCGGCTTGTCCCGCCTCTCCGGCCGGCCCCGGCTGAGCGGTGCACGAAGCTTTCCGCCCTACGTTCACCTAGACGACATCACGCCCGCAAGTTGAACCTCCGGGCTTTGACGAGCGCACCTTCTTACCTCCATGTAGTCCTCCTCGCAGACAATCTCTCTGCGAATCCAGTTGAGACCGGAACACTCGGCAGAAACCATCTGGCGCGTCCACTCGGAATCGCCGTCGCTCACCATCACGTTAAATTGGAATGTGAACACCTGGTCGTCCTTAAAACGAAAATGCAAAACTGGATGTAACGGCAAAGCACGAATCCAGATACAGATTTGGAATGACTACCTGGATGCTGGTGAAGCAGGAATAGTACGAAGCTCTGAAGACTGTGAAACCATCAGTCTTGAAGGCGCTGACAGTGTAGCCGCAGCGCGAGGCCACCGCGGCGCTGATGGCGTGGGCACCGTCGGGATCTAGCGGAGTTGGCGAGATGAGTCTTTGCACCGCTACAAAGCGCTCAATCAGTCAACTGACCTACAGCCTCGAACCGGACAGTCTCTTTGGAGAGTACGTGAATCCACAGGTAACGATCCCGACAGGCCCACTCCACTAGGGAAAGTGGCAAAATAAGCGGTGTCATATTGATTGAATAGACTAAGAAACTGGTTTACCTTCTGCCATTCCATGAGTCCAGCTGACAAAAGCCAAAAAGCTGAGACTGAAAACAAAAGCAGGCAGTTGAATTCACGTCAATTCAAGAATCTTTTCTTACAAACTCACCCAACGAAGACAGCGGGCGCCCCCATCTTCAAAGTGAACTCAACTGCCGTTGAGTCAAACGTTTGACCTGTGCGGCCAGGTGCTTTAATGAGCAGGTTGCCCTGGTAACGAGCGAGGCGGCCACACCTGGGACTGATTGTTTAGGCAGGCAGCCAAAATCCAATTTGTAGCCCATCCGGAGTGAAACCGGATGGCTTTTTTTGTGGTCTGAACAGTCCCAAAGCACAGAAATCAGATTTTTGCAAGACTGATTGAAACCACATTCGGGAGGTCAGTCTGAACAACTTTTGATTTTTACTGTCACTTTACTCTGGATATCGCCTTCGTTGCCACAGCAACCAGGTCAGGGACGGATGGTAACCTCTGGGTAGCTCGCGATACGATACAAGGCTCATGCTAAAGATGATCTCATGATATTGCGATACAACGATTAGCGATACATGGGTCAGGAAATCATTCTACAGTATACAATCTATTGGAATTTTGGGTTAGTGAACACGTAGTGACCTCGGAATGTCCACAAATGAATAGGAAGTGACTCCAAATTACTGGGGCACGATAATTATCGGTCCGATAATTATTGGTCCGATAATAGGAATTATGACGTCATCCCGATAAATCCAATAACATTATTAACACTATAAAATCCAGCAGGCCGACTTGGCCTTTCCCAAGACAATCACTCCTAATATTCCCTAGCAATGGCCGATTTGGCCTCTCCTCCGTGACTCATGTGATAGTTTGTGTCAGTTCAAGTCAAGCTACATTTATTTACAAAGTTTGACACTTTTTACTCATTTTTTAAATTCACTTCTCCTATACTCCACACATAACGACAGAAAGAATGGCCCAAATGTGTACATTGTTTTGAAGAAGAAAAAAAAGCGTTTTAGAACTGCAATTTGAGTGTAAAGCAGGAATTGTGTCTATAGTTTAGAAGGACTGAATCAGGGGCATGGAGAATGGATTGTGGTCATTGTGTCTGAAGTTAATGTTTGTCTAGTGGTTGCATTTCCATATGAACGGCTGTTGTCTGTCCGACAACGACTTGCTAATTCAAAAGCACTAGGGTCATTTTTGCCACCTCTGGGTTTTCCGGGGGAGAGGCCGTATTGGCCATTGTTTTGGACTAGTAGGAGTACCAGAATTCTCTGGGACTTGTAGTGTTAATAGGACAGATGATATGTATTGTGCTGGCTTTAGAGTTTACAGTGACTTTGCACACTAGTATAGGAAAGCAGTAGACCATTTGCGGGGCATTGCTCCCACCTGCTGGTCAGAATAATTCATTGCATCTATTTTTTTGTCACAGTAGTTTTCTTCACATTACAAGCTCATTCACATACTCATTGCGGTGTCTAGCGGTGTCGCATTGACAATCGTGAATGCTTTCTGTTACGTTTCCGCCTTGGAAAAATGTCTAAGTATTTTAGATGTACTATAACATAGGCTATGGACACCATGTTTACTTCTGTAGTGAAGGGTCAAATGTACACAACTTAATAAGTTGTTGTGTTATAAAAGCCAGCCAGTGCTTTAGTAGCTCAAGCTAGTGTGCTATGCTATACATATAATAGTTGTGTATATAAGTGTATTGTGCAGTTTGTTGTATATTGAGTATTGAATATGTGTATTTTTCTGTTGTACTTTCACATTACTAAGACGAGTGTCTTCCCATAAAAGCAAGAAAAGACCAAGCCTTGTGGTTTATGGAAGTGCATTCATTTTTAGCTGGCTGTTGGGCAGTGCAGAAGTGAAACGCACGGTTTTGTTCATGTCGTTATCAAAAATCTGGTGAGATCAAAGGCAAATCTATGTTGAATCCGCCACTAGTTTTTTTTTTTTTTTTTTTTTTAAACCTCCAGGTGTTCAGAAACTTAGGTTATACATTTAAAAATATATATATTTATTATCGGTTATTGATATCGGTATCGGCTTTGAGGAGCAGGAAGTTATCGGTATCGGTTTCAAAAAATGGATATCGTGCACCCCTACTCCAAATCCACATGAAGTGACTTGTAAATGCCCCCTGAACCTGGAAGACTGGATATGAATGCTGTTTCAATGCCATTGACGGCACTTGTCGTCCAATCTGTCTTTGACCTTCCCTGTCAAAATAGATTGGACGTGTAGCGCCGTCAATGGCAGCCAATAAGCTAACACAGACACTAGTCTAATGGAAGCACCCTGTTGGTTCTTTTTTTTTTTTTTTGAACAGTGGTATCTTTTTAAATCAATATGTCAATTATTGGCACGAGCATATCGATAACCTTTTGGGATACAAAAGTATTGTGATTAGGGCTGTCAAACGATTAAAATTTTTAATCGAGTTAATTACTGCTTAAAAATTAATTAATCGTAATTAATCGCAATTCAAACATCTATAAAATATGCCATATTTTTCAGTAAATTATTGTTGAAATGGAAAGATAAGACACAAGATGGATATATACATTCAACATACGGTACATAAGGACTGTATTTGTTTATTATAACAAAAAATCAACAAGCTGCCATTAACATTATTAACATTCTGTTAAAGCGATCCATGGATAGAAAGACTTGTAGTTCTTAAAAGATAAATGTTAGTACAAGTTATATAAATTTTATTTTAAAACCCCTGTTAATGTTTTAGTTTTAATAAAATTTGTAAAATTTTCAATCAAAAAATAAACTACCGTAGTAGCCCACCATTGTTGATGTCAATAATTACTTACACAATGCTCATGGGTGCTGAAGCCTATAAAACAGGGGTGGGCAAACCGGTCCTCGAGGGCCGCAGTGGGTCCTGGTCTTTGTTCCAACTGACCCAGCACAGATAGTTTAACCAATGAGGTTTCAGCAGAGATGAGAAGCACCTGACTGCAATCGACTGATTGCAGGTGTAAAATAGCAGATTGGTGAAAAGGTGTCCTCTTAATGGGTTGCAACAAAAACCCGCACCCGCTGCAGCCCTTTGTGGAATAGTTTGCCCACCCCTGCAATAAAATCAGTTGCACCCAAGCGCCAGCAGAGGGCGGCAAAACTCCACAAAACACAATTAACATGTGGGCATTTCTCTGTACTGTCATTTAAATCTTGCGGGGCATGTGCGTTAATTGCGTCAAATATTTTAACGTGATTAATTTAAAAATTTAATTACCGCCCGTTAACGCAATCATTTTGACAGCCCTAATCGCGATACATCACCATTTCGATATATATTGTCACACCCCGACTGTCAGGTGTGTCACTAATGTGGCCCAGTCTGAACAGGCCAAGGTCTGATTTGGACACTTGACCGTTGGTTCTGTACATGGTTTTGACTCCCTGGGGCAAGTGTTGGTTTAGAAGATGGGGTATAATAGCAACATAGATGGAGGTTAGTGTTGGTGCGCTGACACATCCCTGTTTGACTCCTGTGTCAACCCTGAAGGGTTCTGTTTCGTCTCCACTGCCACTGATTACTGTCACCGGTGTCACACTTTACCAACAACTACGCACGTGTCTTTCTCAGGTCCAGCCAAGACTCCTCTGCTCGGTACTGGTTTCCACACCAACGTAGGTAAAGAGTCGCGAGCGCAAACTCTGCAAAACGGTGAGTTTTATTCATTTCCCTTTGGATTTTTGATGTCACGACCTCTCACGTCGCCGGTCTCTCTCGGGCGGGTCAGGGAGACGTCAGATTCATCACCTGGGCAACCAGCTGCAGCTCAATCAGCACTGCCTGGACACGGCCTTCAACTTCTTCAAGATGGTGGTCAGCAGACATCTGACGCGCGGGCGCAAAACGGAGCACGTCATCGCCGCCTGCCTCTACCTGGTGTGTCGCACCGAGGGAACGCCACGTATCCGTTCCGTCCCGTGTTTTTAAGATGCCGCCGTTCTGTTTGGGCTATGATGTTTCTTAAACCGAGGCCAATCAGATATGTTGCTGGATCTCAGCGACCTCCTGCAGGTAAAAGAGTTGAAAATGAACGTGAAGCGGACTTTGCTTTAATCAGTCGTGATGCCTTTAGGTAAACGTTTACATCCTGGGAAAAACCTTCTTGCTGCTGGCACGTGAACTCTGCATCAACGCTCCCGCCATCGGTGAGAACTTGTTTAATAAAAGCACGCGGTTTACTTTAGCGACGGGTTTGCGGTCTAAACAGTGACGTTTTGCGCCGCTTAGATCCGTGTATGCTGATACCTCGCTTCGCTCACATGTTGGAGTTTGGGGCGAAGACTCACGACGTTAGCATGACAGCTCTTCGTCTTGTTCAGAGGATGAAGAGGGACTGGATGCACACGGGCCGCCGTCCCTCGGGGCTGTGCGGCGCCGGTACGAAGGTGTCCCGTCTCTTGCCAAATGTGAGCCGGCGGGGAAAAATAGCAGCGTGTGGCGTGGGTTCTGTTTGTCCTCAGCACTCCTGGTGGCGGCCCGCATGCACAAGTTCCGGCGGACGGTGAAGGACGTGATCGGGGTGGTCAAAGTGTGCCAGGCCACGCTGAGGAAGAGGTGATGTACCAGGCCAGGCCGCACCTTTTTTTTTTCTCAACTAGTCCTGTTCTTTCAGTTTGACACAGAGAATGGGAATCTGAGTGTCCTATTGGTCTGAACAGTTTTAATGTATCACAAACAACAACAAGAAATACAATAAACGCCTACACTAACTATGAATAGGGTTGGGCATGGAGAATCGAGCATTGATGGGAACCGGTTCTAACACTTCGATGCTCCCGGAATCGTTCGAATTTTTAAATTTCGATTCCTTGTTTCGATGCGCTGACCGCCAAGCGGAAAAAAAATTCAAAAGTTCAAAGACTGATATTTATATACAAGTTAAAATTAGCCCTGTAAGAAGTTCATTTAATTAAAAAAATCGTCGAGAAGTTAAGATTTTAATATAAACTATGCAATTTTTTTACCCTGCCTCTTGAAAGAATCGAAATCGAGAATTGTTTGGAACCGGAATCGAAATGTGGAGTCGGAAACGGAATCGCTAAGTTTCAAACGATGCCCAACCCTAACTATGAATAGAGCTATCGTTAGCTAATTGTATTTCCGGTGGACACCATGTGGGGGGCCTGATGACCGAGGAGAAAGAAGGGGGGGGTCAGAAAGAGATGTTTTAGGTTGGGTTGAGCGTTAACAAATCAGCAGTGTGAGGTGTAGAACCCAGTATTATGTGAATTAATTGTAAGTGTGGATATGTTGACATCCTATTTTATGCTACCTGATCGCTAATCCTGGCACCGATAGTTTCTCTACTTAAGTGTTGAAGGAAACTGAACTTTTTAGCCAAACTGCCGGAATCACGCCAGCCGGACCGCCGGACCCGCGCTGGCGCAGCTCCAACAACTCGGGCCGGCGGGAACCCGACATCTGAGCCAAAAGGCCAAACTCCGTGTGTCCACCTTAGTCTTAACCCTTTGTACTGACTTAATTTTAAAAGCAGGAAAAAGGCTTCGAAGCACAAGTTGACAATTTATTCAGGTCGACAGCTATCAAACGGCAAGGCGAAACAGACTCAGGCGGGGAGGCAAGGTCACCCTATCACATGTCAACATAAGGTTCCCGAGAAAAATGACAATGCTTAGTTAACATTCAATCTTTTGAAGGCTCTCGGTGAGCGGGCTGTGGGCAGAAAAAAGGGTGTGTTTAGGCGTTGTTTAGGATTATTGTCTGTTTGTGGATTGGACTGGAGGATTCGGGAGTGACTGCTGTCAGGGCAACGAAGGTTGAGGATTTTTCCACCACAGCGTCAAAGGGGCTCTTAGTCAGTTGTGTTATCAGTTGGATATCGGGTGTTGTCCAGTGTTCCTTTTGTTGGGACAGGGCGGGCTGCCATTTGTTCTGGACTGTCCGGGAGAACTGATTGCGAGAGTTGATGGTGCAGACGTGGGCTTATCAGCGTCAATTTTGCTCAATCATTTGCATGACGTACACGTTGGGGTTCCGTGATAACAAAGTGTCATGTATCTCTTATGCCATATATTCTGCTTGTTTTCCTTAAACTATGGTATAAGTCGCTTTATACTTTCTATTGGGCGTGTTAGAGTATTACAAACAGTCGATCAATAAATACGAGAAAAGGTACTATCTCCTCAGTGTGTCTAATTGCACTCAGTCATGCGTTAATCCAATTAGATGTGTGATAGTCCTGCAGACAAGTAGAAATGCTGTGCAGCGGCTGCCCCAGGGCCATGGCCCCTTACCAGCCAATAAGGGGGAGTGAGCTAGCATGGCCCATCCCTCCTCCCAGCTCCAGCAAGGGGGCCCCCGCCATCCCCCCGGGAGCCAGGGTGGTCCCCCGAACCGTCCGCGCCACCATTAACCGGCCTTCAGGAAAGGGATGATGGATCAAGGAACTGGCCCACACGTAAATTTGCCCACCCAGCCCACCAACTACCGCCGCAACGCCCTGTTGGAATTTAGTCCCCCCGGCCAAAGCTGCATGGGAACGGCGGCAACCGAACGGAACTGGTGCTCCGCTGTTTACTGCCCCCGCGAGCCAAACCGGGAGGAAACAAAACTCCGCATGTTCTCTTCTTATTTTAACCCCTTGTACTGACTCCATGTTTCAAAAGTTTGAAGAAGACTCGCCGAAAACAGGTTGACAATTTATTTGTCGACAATGGTCAAAAACAAGGCAAAAACAGACGACTGAGGGACCATTCTGGATCCAAAGCAAGGGTACATAGAAAATGTTTCCGAGCAGCAAATCTGTGTTATCTCAGTGTCCAGTGTTTTTAAGTCCGTGATGTAGGAAGTCGGCCCGAAGGTGTGGCTGCGTGTTGTCCCGGGACCATCCCTCTGGGGTCGGTTTTAGGCGGTTAGATTCGTCCGTGGACGGGATGTGGTTGCCACAGCGACCGATGCTGGTCTTTGACGTCCCAAGCGCCTGCTATCAACTTTGATATCCGGGCTGGCTCTACTTGTTGTCGGACAAAGAGCGCTTTGTCCTTGCAGAACTGATTTGCAAGTTTTGGTGCGTCAATCTTGCTCGTGGCGCACACGTTGGGCTTCTATGATAAGATGGCGTGTATTTATTCTGCTTCTTTTCATTAAACTATGGTGTGCTGTCTATTCTACACTAGATGTGTCAGAGCAGTACAGTCCCACAGTAAATATGAGAAATGATACTATTCCCTGATTAATTGTATTCCGTCTGTTCGAGCAATGCAAACAGTTAGACGGTGCCTACGAGAAACGGTACCATTTTTTCCATTTCCCCCTCAGGCGCCCCGATAAGGTGATTCACTTTACTGTGTCAAGGCCACTGAGTGAAGTCTGCCTAAACTATAGTTAAATGAATGTGTTAGACTAATGCAAACAATTATGTGGTGTGTGCGAGAACGGTACCTTTTCCCTTCACCGGCACACCGCGGGACCCACCGGCACTCAGCCCATGGAGGTACTCAGGTAGAGAAGAGAGGGGAAGGTGGAAGCAGGAGAGTCCCCGAGCCCCCCTGCAACTGGTGGTCCAGGCGAAGAGGAGGCCCCACCCTGGGAGCCACGCAATAAAGAAAAGTGTGGGACCCACCTACCTCCCTATTAAAGTGCCTGCCAGGTCCCCGAGTGGCAGCCATTACCCAGCACCATAATGGGATTGTGTGGGGAGGGTAGTGCAGTCTATGCATTAAAATAGGAGAGCCCGGTTGAGGGCAGTGGGACCGCGGCATGGAAGTTCTTCCCAGCTGCACATCCCACTGCCCTTTGTCAAGGCCCCCACCCCACCCACACACACAAGTGGAGTATAATGTATGTGATTTGTTAAAAGAGGTGTGGTAATGGCGGGGCCGGCGACGGGTAGGCAACTATCACGTCACCCGCCCAGCCAACTGGTCCCAACCGCCCCACATCCTCAGTGTATGATGCATTAAAATCAAGGGGACTGGCTGGGCCGCCCCTTTTGATACGTCTCTCCTGGTCCGGCAGGCTGACGGAGTTTGAGGACACGCCCACTAGCCAATTGACCATCGATGAGTTCATGAAGGTGGATCTGGAGGAGGAATGCGACCCGCCATCTTTTACCGCCTCTCAGCACAAAAGCAAGATGCAGCAGGTACGTCCGCCCACCTTCCGTGGGCCCCGCTTAGCCTTCCTCGCCAGTGATCTGGATTTTCTCCGCAGCTGGAGCGAGAGCTGAGCAAGAAGTTGAACGAGGTGGAAGGTAGGGGAGCATTACACAAATCCGCACAAATTTATCGCCTGTTGACAATACACCGTCGACACAACGATGACCTGTCAGGCAAATTTAAGGCATCCCACAGTTGTTTCCGCACGTAGCCCTTAGCTTGAGCTAACAATAAATTTTAGGAGGAAAAAATGCATACAACTAATTCGAAAAGGTACCTAAGTGAACTGAGCCGAAACGCTTCAACCGTGAACCATTACTCCTTTACGGGATACGTGTCATACGTTGACGTCTATAGCACGATACGCATTGTCATTCGTCGTTACGTTGTCGGCAATAGCGGAAGGTCAAACACTTTGAGTGTCCTTTCCTCAGGGGAGATCAGCTGCTACCAAGACCAGATCGAGAACGAGCTGGAGAAGAGCCGACCCAAACTGCGAGGAATATACGCCGCGTACGTGCACAAAACAGGTCGGCCATCTTCTCCCGAGTCGGCTTTTCCGCCGCGGGGCACATGTACCAGCGTGTTTTCTTTGTAGAACCTCGAGACGCGGAAATCCAGCCGGACGAAGACCGCGACCTCCAAAGCGCAAGTCGTCACCTGGCGCAGAGCTTCCTGAGCCAGGTGATACAAGAGGAAGCGGAGCGAGGCCAGAAAGACAGCAACGTTGTGGGGATGGAGCCCGAGGAGTCGGGCGAGGGGCAAGCTCCTCGCCGACCCTCCGTCGCCGCTATTCTGGAGAGCTCCGCCGCTGCCTCAGACCTCCAACAAAGCTTCCGGATCTTTGGCGAGGACCGAAACGAGTCAGGTGAGCCGAACGCCGGAAACGGAAGGAAGGTAGTTCGCGGCTGCGTCGCGCACGGTCCGTTTAGCTCCTTCTCGCCGTTGAGGACAGACGCAGAGAAGAATTCGGAGGGCGGCGACCTGGATCTGGACGGTATCGATGAACTGGAGATAGATAAGGTGAGTTGATCCACAAATCGATTAACGGTGCAGGATTTCCCGCTTTCGCCTCATTTAACGTGTGATCCTTCAGTACATCCTGAACGACAAAGAAGTCGAAGTCAAGACCCTGATGTGGATGGAGCAGAACCAGGAATACCTTCAAGAGCAGAAAGGTTCTTTGACGACGTTCGACCAAAGACGACTTGTGACTGACGGATTGTTTTTCAGAGAAAGAAGAACGAATCAAAAAGGAAAAGGAGAAGGGGACCTACAAAGAGAAGGTTTGTCCACTGCCGAAAAGTCTAATTCTTAACCGTGAACTGACGCCTCATCTTTCGGCAGCCCAAAAAAACCAAAAAGAAGAAGAAGAAAGAGAGCATGCAGGCGTCCACGGCGGGCGAGGCCATCAAAAAGATGTTGGCCAAGAAGAAGATCTCTGCTAAGATCAACTACGACGTCCTCAAAGACCTGAATGAAGGCGAGGTGAGCGCCGGTCCCCAAAAGCCAGAGAGCCAACCTGACGTTAGACCCGTGAGAAAAAGACGGCGCCGCAACAAGGCGCTCAGCACCACCGACTTGGCCGCCAGCGCAACCGTCATGGGGGAGAGGTGACTTTAGTTTTTGTTTTTTATCGACACGAAGTATTATTATTATTATCATGAGCCTACTGTTGGAATCTAACCTTTTAGCCAGATTGCCGGAATAACGCCAGCCGAATAGCTGGAACCACGCTCGCGCAACTCCAACGACCCGGGCCGGCAGCATTCCGACAACCTAGCCAAAAAGCCAAACTCTGCACGTTCACCTTAGTTTTAACCCCTTGTACTGACTCCATTTTAAAAGCTGGAAAAAGGCTTCGAAACACAAGTTGACAATTTATTCCAAGTCGAAAGCAATCATACAGCAAGGCAAAACATCAAAGAGACCCAGGCGAGGAGGGCTGCATCCAGAGTCAACATATCACAAAAGATTCCTGAGAAAAAGCTGTGCTAGCTAAAGAATTCAGGCTTTTGAAGGCTCTTGTAAGTTAGTCCGGGAGAAGGGTGTATTTGGATGTTGTTTAGGGTAATTTTCAGTTTTAGGTTGGCCTGATGAGTCCGTGCTTTACTGTTGCCAAGGCAACCATAGACTCCGATGCAGCCCACCACCACAGCTTCAAAAAATCCTAGGGGAAGCCATGAGCCTTATATGTTATCTATTCATGAGTTTTGTGCCTTTATTCACAGGAGGGTGCTGTCTCTCTGTTTTTTTTTTTTTTCTGGGCAGACTTGGTCCGCTCTTCTCGGAAGCACCCAAGAAGACAATCCCGTCCCAGGTCAGCGTGGCGGCAGAACCGGAGCGGACGTCCGGCAACGTGGAGAAGGAGGATGAGGAGAAGGACGAAGATGAGGAGGAGGAGGAAGAGGAAGAGCAAGAGGAGTGCGTCAGCGCTCTTCAGCTGGTGGAACGTGCGTTCACGTTTTCTTTGGCAGACAGAATTCTTCTATCTAATTATTGTTGTCACTATCCTAACATTTTCACGACAATTTCCAAAATATAAAACTCATTTTCGATACTACATAAATAACAAAAGCCAAACTGACTCGCAGCATGCGTCCAATCATCCTTGTGCTGTGAATTGTAATGAGTTTGTCGCTAGCAGACTTCCAATCCATTTGAAACGAACCATAAACCGCTTCAAACAGATCGGATGTCTCGCGCCGTCAATGGTAGATGGAAATGCAAAAATATCCTCCGGGACCATTTCTATTAGAGGTGCAACAAAAAATCGATTCATCGACAACTAATCGATTAGCAAATTAATCGACAACTATTTTGATAACGAATGCCTCTTGACATTATAACAAATATAACTTCTCAATTCAATATTAACAGATTCCTTTATTTTTGCTAAGTCAAAGTAGCACATCAAAAAAATCTGGTTTTACTTTGGAAAACAACAATTCACATTTTACCAATTTTCAGACATCTTACGATCTAAGCTAGCTTCTTAATGAGGCTGCAACAACATATTGATTAAAATCGAATAATAAATTAGTTGCCAACAAATTTGATCATTGATCTTTGCCGGCAGCTATGAGCAGTCCCGTTTGGGTCCTTGTTTGTGTGGCATGCGTGGCTGTGCGCGCACGTGCCAGTGGCTAGAGCAAGAGAGAGAGAGTTCACTGCTACACTCAGGTTGGGTCGCTGAATCAATAACATTACGAAATGTCGAGAGTGAGAATGTCTTTTGTGTTGTTAGATCCAGTGTGAGTAAATGAAGCCAATTGTTTGTATTCTTCGTCGATGAGACGTTACTACTTAACACGGAGGGCTAAGCTAGTTAGAAATGATGCATCGAGCATCAATGGTAATTGGTTCTAACACTCTGATGCTCCCTGAACCGTTTGAATTTTTAAATTTCGATTCCGCGTTTCGATGACCTGACCGCCAAGCAGAAAAAAATTGCTCAAGTTCAAAGACTGATATTTATATACAAGTTAAATAGCCATTATAAACTACGCCATTTTTTTTACACACAAACAGGACTGCCCATACACTGCTGGCCAAAAGTTTTGGTCCCCCTGCAGTTCTGTCAGATAATGCGCAATTTCTCCCGGAAAATGATTGCAATTTTAACAAATGCTTTGGTAGGAATATCTTCATTGATTTTGGTGGCAAAGAAACAACACAAAAGAGAATGGGAAAAAAAATCCTTATCATTTTACACAAAACTCCAAAAATGGGCCGGACAAAAGTATCGACACCCTTTGAAAAATCATGTGATGCTTCTCTAATTTGTATAATTAACAGCACCTGTTACTCACCTGTGGCACATTACAGGTGGTGGCAATCACTAAATCACACTTGCAGCCAGTTAAAATGGATTAAAGTTGACTCAGCCTCTGTCCTTGTGTATACCACATTGAGCATTGAGAAAAAAAAAAAGGCCAAAGAACTGTCTGAGGACTTTAGAAGCAAAATTGTGAGGAAGCATGGGTAATCTCAAGGCGACAAGTCCATCTGTAAAAACCTGAATGCTCCTGTGTCTACCGTGCACAGTGTCATCAATAAGTGTAAAGCCCACGGCACTGTGGCTAACCTCCCTAGATTTGGACGGAAAAGTAAAATTGACGAGAGATTGTGCGGATGGTGGATAAAGAATCTTGACTAACATCCAAACAAGTTCAAGCTGTCCCGCAGTCTGAGGGTGCAACTGTGTCAACCCGTGCTATCCGTCGGCGTCTGAATGAAAAGGGACCCTATGGTATGATACCCAGGAAGACCCCACTTCTGACCCAGAGACATAAAAAAAGCCAGGCTGAAGTTTGCCAAAACTTACCTGAGAACGCCAAAAATGTTTTGGAAGAATGTTCTCTGGTCAGATGAGACAAAAGTAGAGCATTTTGGGAAAAGGCATTAACATAGAGTTTACAGGGGAAAAAATGAGGCCCTCAAAGAAAAGAACACGGTCCCCACAGTCAAACATGGCGGAGGTTCCCTGATGTTTTGGGGTTGCTTCGCTGCCTATGGCACTGGACTGCTTGACCGTGTGTATGGCATTATGAAGTCTGAAGCATAATGTAGGGCCCAGTGTGAAAAAGTTGGGTCTCCTTCAGAGGTTATAGGTCTTCCAACAGGACAATGACACAAAATCACTAGAAAATGGTTTGAGAGAAAGCACTGGAGACTTCTAAAGTGAGTCCAGACCTGAATCCCAAACCCTTCAAATCTCGGAGACCTGGAGCAGTTGGCCAAAGAAGAATGGTCTGAAATTCCAGCAGAGCAATGTAAGAAACTCATTCATGGTTGTTCGCAGTTATTTTGGCTAAAGGTTGTGCTACCAAGTATTAGGCTGAGAGTGCCAATACTTTTGTCCGACTTTTGTATAAAAATCATAATGATTTTTAATTTTTTTCATTTTCTTTTGTGTTTTTTCATTGCAAGCAAAATAAATGGTAAATGGTGTTATACTTATATAGCGCTTTTCCACCTTTTCAAGGCGCTCAAAGCGCTTTACACTATCTCGCCATTCACCTACTGGTGACGCAGCACCAGGAGCAACGTGGGGTTCAGTATCTTGCTCAAGGATACTTTGAAGATATTACTACCAAAGCATTAACTGCAATCATTTTCTGGGAGAAATTGAGCATTATCTGACAGAATTGCAGGGGTGCCAATACTTTTGGCCAGCACTGAATAAACCTATTCATATTAAAGCTTAGAGTCCCAACACAAACTCCTATTAAAAAACTAAATTGTCATAAAAGAGAGTGTGCTTTAAGAATGGATTTTGTCTTCAATGTTACTGAAAACATGCCTCAAGTTACACTGTGAAGGTAATTGAAAAAAAGTGAAATTTACCTAATTAATCGTTGAATTATTTGGCCAATTAATCTATTATAAAAAATAATCATTAGTTGCAGCCAGGGGTGAAAGTGGCTAAAATTTCTTGCCGGAACTCCCCGACGTGAAGGTGGCCACGAAGCCAGAAATGTTAATTGCCATTAGCCGCAAGGCAAAGGCCTGGAGCGAATCCAGTAAAGCTGAGCAAGTTGTCACCTGTCGGCAACAGCAAATGTACAGCTTCCGCTAAAACGAAATATTGGCATAATTTTCATTTGGACTGGAGAGCGTATATATAGTCATTTCGTTTATATCGGACATTATTACCAAGTAGTATGCCAATCAGAAAAAGGTTTGGCGCCATCTGCTGTAAGTACTGACAATCATTTGGGGAGAGAAGTTTGAAGTATGCAGTGCAACAAAATCTGATTAATATACAAAATACGGATTTATGGGTTGGATTGCATGTATGGGTTTCACAGTACGCTGTGATGAAATGGTGGGCCAAAAATTCTGGGCCCCTTGGCATTATTTTGCTTAGGGCCTCCAAACGGCCTGGGCCGGCACTGCTCATCATCGTCAGACTCCCATAACTGGAGCAGCTGGGGAAACCTCCATGCCGTCTGTGGAATAGAATAAATAATAAATATTGCTGGAAACGTATTACGCTACACAAGCACTTTATTATGCTTGTTGTTACTTGTGTATGTAAATCTGATGTTGGTAGATGGTTTCGTTCTCATAGATGAAATGCATGTGTGGCAGCTTAGCATTTTTTTAAATTTAAAATTTTGTTTTTACATAGTGTTTTGACAGTTGCCGTCGTGTACCGGAACAGCATTCCAGCCCTGAATCTTATACCGGAACAGCATTCCGGCCCTGAATCTCATACCGGAACTGCGTTCCTGACCGTTCTGGCCCACTTTCACCCCTGGTTGCAGCCCTAATTTCTATCAAACCAAATTTACCCCATGACAACAAAGAAATACAAGCGTATCGATCCGTTTTAGTACCGATACTTTGACGTCGATTGACCTCTTTTCTGATTTTCAGGTTTTTCCAGCAACATGGAGGAAGACCAGGAGATCTTTTAGCCGCAGTCTGTCATTGGAACTGTTGAAGAAAAGTAGTCGTATGAAGAACTGCCAAAGACGACTTCCGTTTCTCAGGTTCTTTTATTCTCTTGTGTGGACAAAAACTGACGACACACAATTCTGGAGTACTAAAGAAAACATCGAGTGTACATTTATTGAGGAAAGAAGCTGGCTAGCCAGGACATTCCACCGATGCGTCTCGAGCAGAAGTGTCCCGACCTTGGAAATCCTACCATTTATATTTAAGTAGCAAACAGTGAAGAAATCCAGAGGGCAACCTCGTGCCACCTCATAGATAAGACAGTGAACAGACATATCGGGCTTAATTCAGGGAGACGAGAACTCCCTGCATGGCGTTGAGCAGCACAAAGAGGTACTATGAGCAGATGTTCGGCCAGTTGATAAAACACACTGTTGTGAGGAACAAAGAATTACTATGTGAGTATGGGAAAAGATTTTTTGGCTAGTTAGATATATGGTTATATGAGTAAATGGAAATATATGTGTACACTATTTCAGACGTTTTGTAGAGATGATGTGGCCCCTCCCCTTTTTCGTCCCTGTCATTTGCTAGAAGTTGATGGTCATTTCTTTGGAGAAAGCAACCAATTGAGGGAATAGCTACTTCATCTATGAATATTCAGAATGTTTTGTAACATACTCTCTACTTTGTTATTTTTCAATATTTTTTAATATTTATTTTGCGGAGGGGTGTATAATTGTATTAAAATGATTCATTCACTTTGGCTTCTCGCTCTTTTTTTTGCTTCCCTTGAGTTTTGGATGGGTGTGGCATTCAACAATTGGAGGCCCCGCCCCACATCATTGAAAACACAACTAGTCATACTCGGAATAGGCCTGACCGTAGCTATCATATGCCTAAAATCAGCTCTAAATAGCGTACCGCACGAATGCTATTTTTAGACCGTGACGTCGCCATCGTAACGCGGAAGTGGGACATTATACACACGCTCTTCCATACAATCCATTATATTTCTGCTTGTTTTCTTTCAAAAATAAACATGCCGATCTAACTCTGCTGATATGGAACTTGTAGAACCAACTCTAGACATTACGACATATGAGGGATGTTTTCTTCAAACGTTTCCCGAAAACAAAAACTTGGAGGAAAAAATGTGACGAATGGATCAATTTGCGCGGTGGACCAAGAGACCAGTTTCCAGCAAGGTGAAGCCATTCACATGTCATATGCAGTAAACATTTTGTTGGGGGCCATGGCCATTTTGATATTTTTACTTACTTTTTAGCGTGGCGTTTTGCCGTGCTGCTTCTGTCTGACATTGAATGACCTGAAAAAAATGAAAATGGTATCAGACTGCCACTGTTACCTTTTCTGTTGTAGAAAAAATAACTTTAGTAAGGGGGAAGTGTAAATAAATTATAAAATTAAGATTTTTTTATTAATGAAAAAAATTAAAAGTATTCGCTGGCTGTCATCGAGTAGCATTTGCGATCGCTACACAAAAATAGCAACGTAAATTGTCCCCAAGAACGGTCAGAGACGTAAGACAACCAGAGGATATAATATATAAGAAAGACAGGGCATACAGTGGTAAAGGATAGATTGTTGAAAGAGGAGAAACATGCTAAGCTTAGGTTGGCTCGGCTCTTTTTCAGCCCTCGACACTCAAGCCATTTTTTTAACCGAACATTTGTATGTTCTTCCACATCTTTACCAGTGAATTTGGCACCAGGGACATCATTTTCAGACAGAATTGGTAGATTTAGCTCAGT
This sequence comes from Corythoichthys intestinalis, assembly GCF_030265065.1. Lineage (NCBI taxonomy): Eukaryota > Metazoa > Chordata > Actinopteri > Syngnathiformes > Syngnathidae > Corythoichthys > Corythoichthys intestinalis. The sequence goes on from NC_080413.1 coordinate 1,479,595, forward strand.
GAACATCTTGTTTGTACACTATTTCCATTCATTTACTATTGGGGACAAACAGGAGGTTGACCCGCCTAGCCACAATTGCTAAAGGCATGAATTTTAATGAGCAAAAGTGACGTGCTGCTTGCGGTACGCCATTGCTGGGTGTCAATGGAGTATCAAGCATCTTGGTTTATCATAAACGTAAAAAAATGCAGTCATTGTGTTGCATACTTCCAAAAAATAACATTTTTAACGTCCAGCCTATATTATAAGTTAACCATGTTGCCGCGTTATTTTTTTAATTATCATTATTTTTTAAATGAATAAGCATTTGTAAATTCGTCAAGAATTAAGCTATTATTTTAGTGGAGGGGAAAACTCCGACGCAACATGGCCGCCAGATAATGACACCAATAGCTTATGTTCCTGACGACAGCGAGCGGAATCTTGACAGAATCAGCCTGCTGTACTCCGTTTCCCAGCGGCCTCTGCGCGCGTCTTCATTTTTTTCTCATCCCGGAAGCGTAGCGGTTCCTTGTTCTTGTCGCTCTTCCAACACATTGGTACCTCAGACTGGCCCTGGTTTCCTCTTCTATTTTGGAGTTGAGTCTCAACTCCAAAATAGAACATTTTGAACATTCTCTCAACTGAAGGAGGAAGACGTGACGTCGCTGCTAGCGTGCTAAGCGTTTAGCCTTGTTTACTCATTTGGTTTCGCCTCGGAAGAGAGAGATGATGAAGAGTCGCTCAGATGAGGAGGACTACTGGAACACCAACAAGTTTCAAGCTTTCACCTTCGACGATGAAGACGACGAGGTGAGATTGACCAACCTGAATTATTTCTCTCTCCCCTCACCTGTCAATCATAGCAATAACAAGGCATCTCACCTTCACAAATGCTTGATTTTTCTTTGGTGCAGCTAAACGACTGCCTGCCACATTTTGAGCAACAAAACACTGCAATTCCTGATATTTATGTATTATAAAGTGCAATAACATGGCCTCATCCAAAGCTCCCTACTTCTTTCGTTGGTTACTATTGAAAGCGACAAGTGATAAACTCATTTCAACTGATGACAGAAGCGTGAAGACTTGCTATCGTTGCCCCTACCAACATGGCCGCCATTCGACGAAATTCCCATTAAAGTTAATGCATTGACATTCAAATCAAGACATCACTAGCTTATAAAAGATTTGATCAGTGTCAAAGCATCAGGTATTGGCTGTCCTTGACAGCATTAACGCAAAAAGACATTAATTCACTGCCAGCTTCCAGTTAATTGGACGTCTACTAGCATTAAGCTCAGTGGTTACATCTTGGCCAAACGACAACACATATTAGCGACTTTGTCGTGTTTTTTTCAGCCAGTCACTTAAAGGGTATGTAACGGCAAAGGGGGTGTGAGACATCAATAGAACCGTTATGTGCCAAGATAACAAATATTGATAAAGTTAACAAAAAAATCAATCACATTAATGAGCAATTATCAAAAATAGATCGAAAATGACAAATATTTCTGAAAGTGTTCCGGAAACAGCCGAATGGGGCGGGGACGTCACGACAAGTGAATGAAAGACGAGGCTGAGCCAGGTGCCATTGTTTTTTATCGACGAGAGAGTAGCGCTCGGGTTTGTTTGACCAAAACATCACTAGAATGGTTCAAAACTGCTGTGGTATGTGGTGTACAAATAGCTATTTATCGGAATATACTATCCATGAGTTCCTGAACGCGAAAAAAAAAAGCTGGACTACGCAGACAATGGGTACAGTTCGTCCGTGCAAAGAGGGCTAATTTTCTTGACACAGCCTCTGGCACGGTTTTCTATGGTGCGCATTTTCCACCTGAAAGCTTCTCGAACTATGGACAAGTGAAATTGGGTTTTGCTAAAAGATTGCTGCTCAAAGGAGATGCGGTGCCTACCATACACGCGCAGGCACCTAAATGTCCCAAGATATCAAGAAAGAGGACGATGACTGGCAAAGGAGGCTAAGGCTAAGCAAAGGAGGGGAGCAGCCAAGCTCGAAATGGTCAGAGTGAGTCCTCTTTTATAAACAAAAAAATATCACGCATTGGATACAGGACTGGACACATGTATAAATTATCGCTCGTAAAATATATAGAACAAATCCTCTGATCCCATTCATATTTGTGTCTGTTGGCAGAGCGAAAAGCTATGATAGCGCAATAAATGATAATTATTATTCTATGCATGACTTTATTTTGCAGTCACGGTGTATCAGCTTCACAAAAAGAAATCATTGGTGTTTCCCACACGATCTGCTGCCGATGTTTCATCAGTGTCATTGCTCCCCTCAATGACCGTTTCATTACGCTGCATTGGCGTTCGTTTAGGCTCAAATTGGTAACCTAAAACACCGATTAAAGCTTTGTAACTCTCCTCGTCACCATTAGATGAACATTCATTACGTCCTTCTACGTCTGATTCGTCGCTGAAACTAGAAACGAAATTGTCTGCCATCATCGCCGCCATTCAGTATTAAAGCACTGAGCCTTTTTCTTGTTGAAGAAACAATTCTGAATTCTCTTTTATTGACAACGAGGGGTGTTTCTTCATGAGGGAATCTGGAATGGATGAACACAATGCATCAGCATAAACAGCTGAAAACACCCCTAATTCTCCCCTCACTAGAAGGAATTATATTGATGCAGACAGGCGCTGCCCTCCTAGTGGCCGGTGGCACTCTCTTCACTTGAAATGACGTCACACACACAATCTGCCAGATCTTGGGCGCCGGTCGTTTTAGCTTGACAATCGAGCCAAATTTCTCTCATTTTCTTGTGTGTAATTACACGAAGTGGCATGATATGAATACAAAAGGCATGCGTTTATGGATAAATGATGGAATATTAACATTTTCCCGGGGCATGACATATTCTTTAAAAGAATCCATTGTTCCGTGTTTCTCAGCTGAAGGAATCCAAAGCGGCCGTGTCCAGCCTGCCGCAGCTGGCGGCCGACGACGACGACGATGACATGGAGAAAGTCAGCTGGAGCGGCGAGCCCATCGGAAGTGAGAGCGCCACGCCCTCTTTTGCCCACATACGCCACATGTCTGCCTCTATCTGTTTTTCTCTCTACACAGGCATCTCATGGTCCGTACGGGAAACGGCGACGTCCCGCGTCGGGGCCTCGCGCGTCCCCGCCGAGCCCGCCAGGGTCAACTCGAGCTATTCGCTGGGGTCCCTCTTCAAAGGTCAGACGAACGGTCGCCGTTCGGTGGTCACGAAGTCACGCGGTTGTCTTTGTATCATCAGCCGGACGGAGAAACTCCAATGTGGCCACGTTCGTCGAAGGTGAGGAGAAATTGCCATTTGTGGGAATGATTTGTTCTCCGATGGCTCGCTTTCTGGAGATTATTGCTCACTTGCTATTCTGGGGCATTTTGGGGTCACTTCTATTGGTGTGCGAAACTTCCGATTCTTAGATTATTCGCGATCCGGCCGTGGAAGATTCGAGAATGATTCACAAACATCCAAATTCCGATTATTGTATTGAAATATGCCAAGTAAAGCGGAAGTACAACACACTCAGCGCGCCCCGCGGTCTTCGGGACGCAATGAGGAAGAACGGAGCGAGAGTAGCTAAACATCATGCTTCTCATTACCCGGCCCCTCGGGTAATGCCAATGCTCAACTCACGGCTCTAGCTCGACTCATGCCACGAGATAAAAAAACACAACAACATACCTGACTGCGGCCGAAAAGCTACTACAAAGTACATCCACATGTTACGGTAGATATCATTCATATAGGACTAGATGCAATATAGATTTGGTAGCGTTAGGAGCACATCTACAAAAAGCTAGATACGGACGTTAGTAAACGGCCGCCATCTTAAAGCAGTACACTTCCCTGCAAGGCTGTTGTAGCGAACCTTCCTAGCGAACCTAATTAACTTTTTATCGAAAATACTCCTAAATCGGTAAAATATTGACTTGAATCCATCCTTAAAATAGTTTTAAAACTTTCACATGTCGAAAGTAGACAAAAGGGAAATTATGGAATAACGGGAGCAATTTTAACAACTTTAACGGTTGATTCACAACATTAAATGAATTGAATGTAGTTTAAAGCTGCTGATACAGAATGGGGACTGGAGTTTTTTTATTTACTGTTATTTTTGTATATTTGTTTATTGTTATATGTTAACTTGATACTGAAATAGTAGTTTGGTTTAGCCTGAGAGTATTTTTGAACAATTTTGGAACTAATGTATAAAACATTTAAAAAAATAAAAATATTTTTTTTTTAAAAAAAAAAGGAGGGGGGTGCATCAGTAATTGTTTTATAATCGAATCGGAGCCTCTGAATCGTAATCGAATCATTAGGTGCCCAAAGATTCCCAGTTCTAGTCACTTCCTTGTTCACGCATTGACGGCATGAGGCATCTGAACCTAGGGCTGCACGATATTTGCAAAAAAATGACATTGCGACTTTTTGGGGGTTTGCGATATATGTTGCGATATTAACACTAGAAGAATTTTCAGCAAATGACTCACCATGACCACTTCATACACGAATGAGTTGCGTTCCTACATTGGCGACGTAACCCAAATTTGCGTGTAAGTTGGATAAACTCGTTAAGTACCCCTACAAAATAATTATCCAAAAAGTCCAAAAGCATTGTATTTGGTTCAATGATTGATACACTGCTCTCTGGTGGCAGCGTTGGGTCTAACTGGACTGTATGACTGATGAGCAGACTTGTCTGACATGGATAAAGGACAGCTGCGCTATGTTTTGGCCCATATAAGCCTGTAAGTTGTTTCGGCTAATACATGTCCGTGTATGCATTTGTAATTAAGTTTAAAGCTACAGTTTTTGGAGTTACATGTGAGCGATTTGCAATGAGAATTGTAAATACGCTAGCATTCGTAGCATTTAAGCTAGCGGACTTTTGTAATTTCATCTACTAAATTTACATGTTGATCAGACTAGATGGACGTTTGAACACCAATTGTTTTGTGTCAAGTGTTTTATTGTTAACTAGAGACTGTGATTTCTGGAGAAATTACCCTGGGTTTTTGCTGTGTGGAAATGCAAATCTTAGCCCCGCCCAGGTTGGTTTGGGACATTGTGGGGGGCGTGGCCTGGTTATATCAGGTCATATGAGGACATTTGTGGGTGTGGCCTGGTTATATCAGGTCATTTGGGGACATTTGGGAGGCGCGGCCTGGTCATATCAGGTTATTTGGGGACATTTGGGGGGCGTGTCCTAGTCATATCTTGTCATTTCCTGTTGATTTGGGGACGCTTGTTTTTTTTGCCATTGAAAATGAATGGGTAATTTGGACGTCCATGGCCGTCAAACTTATTGACTTACAATTGCGTCAATGGAATCCAAGTACATTGGCATCAATAGAAATTGACAAACCTGGCCGTCAATGGCATTAAACAAATTAAACGCCATTAAAAATGAATGGGAAATTTGGACGGCCGTGGCAGTCAATGGCATCGACATCCATATGCGACAAGGGAATCCAAGTACATTGGCATCAATAGAATTGACATACATGGCCATCAATTGCGTCTGTTTAAATTGGCCCAATGCAATGTTAACGTCATTATAATTGAATGGGAAATTTGGACGTCCATAGCCGTCAATGGCATCGACTTACTTATGCGTCAATGGAATCCAAGTACATTGGCATCAATAGATTCGACATACATGGCGGTCAAATGGCATCAATGCAATGTAAATTCCATTGGCAGTGAATGGGAAATTTGAACATTGAATTTCTTTAAAAATAAATGGGATAGTTTTTGGCAAATTTCCGGGGAAGCGTAAATTTTTTCCCAAAACTTTTGTGCCCCTCACTGTCCCGGAATTTTTGATGTCCAAATTATATAATTTGGTCAAAAATTGTAGGACAAGATACATTTTGAAAAAAAATAAATAAATAAATTCTCGAAAAATCAGCATTTCTGGGCGAACGCAAAATTTTTCGTGGCTGTTCGAAAGATTCCCTGTGTCGTGTGAAAATTCCAGTCGTTTGAATATTTGAACGGTGCCGATCGGTCAAACTGTTCGAGCTGTGCGAAAACCAAAATAAACAAAAGTGACTAATGATTCAACGATTAATTGATTTAAAAAAAAAAAAAAAAAAGCTAGAAGTCAAATTTTGCTGCTTCGAGGATTTGTTTCATTGGAGTGACGTTGTAATGGTTTGTTTTGAAAGTGTTGCGCCATTTCTCCACAAATGGCATTTTCATATTTTTGTTTTGGCAGGGTCCAGCGAGTCGTCGGGCAGAACGCCGGCTCCGGAAATCAGGCGCACCAAAAGTGAAAAGCTGGTACGTCGTCCGCCGCCTCGCTACCCCGCGATGTTGACGTCGTCCTGCTTTGTCGGCAGGATTTCGGCGGCGATCGCTCCCCTCGCGAGGTCGTCGACAGGATGCGGCAAGGGAAGGTGCGTGCATCCGTCCGTCAGCCGGCTGGCCGGCCGGCATCGGTTTTTCCTCACGTGAGCGTGCGCGTTTCAGGCCGTGTCTCTGGAGCCTTTCCGTTGCTTACGAGCGAAAATGGATCTTCTGGATTCGGCCGTCGACGCTCACGACGGCAACGTCGTCACAGCGGTAACCTCGGACGTCTGGGAGTTTTTCGTTTTTGTTCTTAGTTACTGACCTCTAAGGTTTCTTCGCAGGTTTTAATTTTTCTGAAGAAAAGCTTGAGTCGAGGTGAGTCGAGGTTCGGACGCCGAAACCAGTTTTTTTCCGACGACGAGATGTTTCAGAGGTTCTGTTCGGGGAGCTGGCGTCGCGTCGGACGGCGCTGATGCATTTTGTCAACTACTTGAGCGAAAGCGGGCAACGCCAACTGTTGCTGGAACTCTACAGGTGCGCACGTCGCCGCCCTCTAGTGGACATTTTCCTCACACGTGTCCTTTTTTTTAAGGGCTCTGGGACGTCAGGAAGACGCGGCGGTAAGTGGAGCGCGCGGCGGCCGCCGGCTCACGTGACTCGTTGTCTCTATGGCGACAGCTGCTTCAGTACAAAGAGCACCTCGGCATCGCCGGTGAAAAGGAGAGGCGGGACTTTCTCAACGGCTGCCTCAGGTGATTGACGGCTGAGCCTCTTGGCTTGTTGTTTCTGTTGAAACTCAAGAAAAATAGCTTTGACACCAGGGCGCCTTCCTTCTTAGTCTGCAGTTTTCTCCGGAAGACCGGGCCCAGGTCCAGGATCAGGTCTCCCTGCTGGAGCGACAGATGCTCATTGAGGTACCGACCGGCCGGCGACTCAAGCGACCCCTTTCTTTTTGGTCCTCTGTGGTGACGCCCGTTTTTCGCCAGGCGGAGGACCGGGAGGCCGAACGAGGCGGGAAGGCGGAGATCTTCCACAAGTTTCCCCGGAAAGCTTCCGTCCTCCACATGCCGCTGGTCACCACCCTCTACTACTGCTGCTTCTACCACTACGACCGACCCGAGGTCAGTCGCTAGCAGTGTTGTTAATAACGGCGTTAGAATGTAACGGCGTTACTTTTTTCAGTGATGAATAATCTAATTAATTACTTTTCTCATCTTGGCAACGGCGTTACCGTTACTGAGGCGGGAAAGGCGTGCGTTACTAAGTTGGTTGAATAAAAAAAGTCAGAGAGACGGCCTCACGGAGACGAGAGAGCAGAGGTGGAGTGGGGATGACGCCGTTGCAAACGCGATGCTAGGTGGCTCCAATAATACCTGACTGTAGCCATAGCCTACAAACTACGCCCACATAATACGGTAGATATCACATATTATAGAACTAGATGCAAATGACAGACACGGCTGCATTGGCAACATGTTTTAAGGACTACATGCATTAGTAAACAGCCGCCATCTTAAAGCAGTAGACCTCTCAGGAAGAATGTAGAGATCCTTCCTAGCGAACCTAAGTACTTTTTTTTTATCTAAAATGCTTCTAAATTGGCAAAATCTTGACTTAAATCTATCTTTAAATGATGAAACAGTTTTTTAAACTTACACTAGGTTGAAAGTAGACAGAAGGGAACCAATGCAATAACGGGAGTAATTTTCACAACTGTAACGGTTGATTCACAACTTTAAATGACTGCCACACATAGCAAAGGTTTCTATCTAGTTATCGCAATATCCTTGTGTCTAGTTAAGTGGAGGCTAAAGAATTGGGCTAGGGCCAATTGTCCCCAAACCCTTTAACCCATAAGGCTTTTTTTTTTTTGAGAAATAAAAAACATGAAAATGATCACTAGTTACTTTGCCAAGTAACTAATTACTCTTACATTCAGGTAACTGAGTAACGCAATTACTTTTTGGGAGGAGTAATTTGTAACTGTAATTAATGACTTTTTAAAGTAAAATTAACAACGCTGGGCAAAAGTATTGGCACCCCTGCAATTCTGTCAGATAATGCTCAATTTCTCCCAGAAAATGATTGCTATTACAAATGCTTTGCTTCATTTATTTTGCTTGCAATGAAAAAACACAAAACTGAATGGGAAAAAAATGAAATAAAAATCATTATGATTTTACACAAAAAAAGTATTGGCACCCTCGGCCTAATACTTGCGAACAACAATCAATGAGTTTCTTACAATTTTAGACCATTCTTCTTTGGCCAACTGCTCCAGGTCTCTGACATTTGAAGATCTCTCCACGGGTGTTCTATGGGATTCGGGTCTGGCCACTTTAGAAGACTCCAGTGCTGTCTCTCAAAGCATTTTCTAGAGCTTTTGGGTCATTGTCCTGCTGGAAGACCCATTACCTCTGAGGCAGACTCAGTTTTCTCACACTGGGCCCCACATTATGCCGCAAAATTTGTTCGTAGTCTTCTGACTTCATAATGCCATGCACACGGTCAAGCAGTCCAGTGCTAGAGATAGCAAAGCAACCCCAAAACATCAGGGAACCTCTGCCATGTTTGACTGTGGGGACCGTGGTCTTTTCTTTGAAGGCCTCGTTTTTTTCTGTTGATGCCTTTTCCCAGAAAGCTCTACTTTTGTCTTATCTGACCAGAAAACATTTTTGGCTTTCTTAGGTAAGTTTTGGCAAACTCCAGCCTGGCTTTTTTATGTCTCTGGGTCAGAAGTGGGGTCTTCCAGGGTATCCTACCATAGAATCCCTTTTCATTCATACGCCGACGGATAGTACGGGTTGACAGTTGTACCCTCCAACCGTGGGACAGCTTGAACTTGTTTGGATGTTAGTCGAGATTCTCTATCCACCAACCGCACAATCTTCCGTTGAAATCCCTCGTCAATTTTTCTTTTCCATCCCCATCTAGGGAGGTCAGCCACAGTACCATTGGCTTTACACTTATTGATGACACTGCGCACGGTAGACACATTCATGTCTTTGGAGATGGACTTGTAGCCTTGAGATTGCCCACGCTTCCTCACAATTTGGCTTCTCAAGTCCTCAGACAGTTCTTTGTTCTTTTTAGGGCTGCAGCTATCGATTATTTTAGTAGTCGATTAATCAATGAACCAGTTCGAATAATCGAGTAATCGGATAAGGAACATGAAAAAGTAAAATGCCTAAACTGAGCCTCAAACGGTATAAAATAAATAAATAAATGAGGATCTACGTACAACAAAAGAACAATTGGCTAATTTACAAAGCAAATGTCCGCTAGCTTAAATGCTATAAAATGCTAACATTTTTTTCCAATGCTTTTAACAAATGGTTCGGACTCATATTCCCACAAAAAATGGCTTAATATACATATAAACTAAATTACAAATGCGATAAAAAAACATTAGCCCAAACAAAAACTTAGCTTACGTTGATCTTAACAGGGGGCAGCTGGATTCAGCCATATGAAATGAGGCAGACCAGAGGGCAATGTATCCACCCTATTCAATAAACTAATGTTAACTTTAAAAAAACAACAACATTACAACGCTACACAATTAAACGAATACTCGAGGCAACAAAATTTAATTGGAATATTTTTTTCTAATCGAATACTCGAGTTAATCGATTAATCGTTGCAGCACTAGTTCTTTTCTCGATGGTACACACAAGGACAGAGGTTGAGTCAACTTGAATCCATTTTAACTGGCTGCAAGTGTGACTTAGTTAATGCCACCACCTGTTATGTGCCACAGGGAACTAACAGGTCATGTTAATGACACAAATTAGAGAAGCATCACATGATTTTTCAAAGGGTGCCAATACTTTTGACATTTTTTTTTCTTATGGGCAAAGCGCTGATATAAATTGTCAATGACTCATTTATTTTCTTTGAACAAACTAAACAACCAAATCGAATAGGGTGAGGAGGACGGTAGTGACACTGTTTACTTTATCAAACAGTTGTTCATGAATACAAGAAGACTCCAGTTTCAAAGCACCCTCTCTTGTATGGCAATTTACAGTGTGTGGAGACCCAAAGCTGTTAAATGAATGTGGTGTATTTTAGGGCTGCAGCTATCGATTATTTTTAGTAGTTGATTAATCGATGAACTAGTTTGTCGAATAATCGAGTAATCGGATAAGGAACATGAAAAATTAAAATACCTCAGCTGAGCCTCAAACGGTATAAAAAAAAAAAATAAGGATCTATGTACCACAAAAGAACAATTGGCTAACTTACATAGCAAAAGTCCGCTAGCTTAAAGGCTATAAAACGCTAACTTAAATTATTATTTTTTACAATACTCTTAACAAATGATTCGGACACATATTCCCACAAAAATGGCTAAATATACCCATAAACTAAATTACGAATGCATTCAAAAAAAAAAATTAGCTCAAACAAAAACTTGGCTTATGTTGGTCTTAACATAGAGCAGCTGGATTCAGCCATGTGAAATGAGGCAGACTAGAGGGCAGTGTATCCACTCACATCAATAAAACTGAATGCAAACACTTTCAAACTAAACCATTACAACGCCACAATAATTAAACGAATAGTCGAAGCAACAAAATTTAATTCGAATCTTTTTTTCTAATCGAATACTCGAGTTAATCGATGAATCGTTGCAGCACTAGTGTATTTATAATTAGAAATGAGACTTTGCTAATATGCTTCTCGCAAAGACAACACAAACGGACACTTTAAGACACTGATTGCTACCTAGCTTGTAACTTCTACACGTAGTAGAAGTAGAGATCTAGCTAACTGAAAGCGCACGTAAGCATTAGGGTGTCAAATTCGCCTCTTTCGCAGGGGTAGGATATTTTGGCAGGACTCCGTTTGACGCCAAGGCTCTGTCCGCAGGGGAGCTTCAGCGCGCCGGCGGATATCCGGCGGAGCTTCAAGGTGAGCGCCGCTCGTCGGAGAGAGCACCAGTCGACGGTCTGACCTACGGCCGCCCCTCGCTCGTCAGATTTCGGACAAGCAGTTCTTGAAAACGACGCTGAGCGCCCGGGCCAAGCGCAAATCGTGGAGCGACGTGGACGCGCTCTTCACCAGCCGCAGCTGGCTGGGCTTCACCCGCAAGAAGTCGCCGCTGTCTTTCCGAAAGGTGGTGGACATCCTGCACAGAAACTCGGCCCCCGCGAACGTGAGTCGGGCGGGCCGGACTCCTTCCTGACTGCGGTCCAAAAAAAATGGCCCCTTTAATGCGCCGATAGGTTCTGCAGGATTACGTGAGCCTGGTGGAGGACGCCGACGCTAGGATGGCGCTGGCCCACAAGCACAAGTGTCACGAGCTCGTCATCAACGTGAGCGTCCTCGACCGCCGCCCCGACCACACCTCTGACCTCACTCTCTCCCCTCCCGTCAGACGTACCGAGACCTTAAAGAGCGACGGCTGTTGCTGGCGTACCGAGCCAAGGTGGAGGCGGGGTCGGCGGAGGAGAGGAAGATCGACGAGCTGCTCAACAACACGGTGAGAATGAGGAAGAGGAGATGAGTTCGCCTCGTCAACTCTCCGATCGCTTTTTCTCTTTCAGCAAATCCGATGGAAGAATTGACTGGGGATGGTCCTTTCCCAATCCATGTGTTCAAAGTCGTCCCGATCTTCTAACAAAACAAAACTTTTTGGCTTTTCTTCTTCCCTCAATAAAGATTCCTTAAAAAGAAATTTCATAGTAAAGCTGTTTCCTCTCTCAAAAAACAACCATGTATGGTAACTCTATTATATATTTTTTTAATATATATAGAAAAAACAGCTGTATAGTAAAGCTATTTCTTAAACCCATCGAAGGCTTGTTTTAAAGGCTATTCATAAGGCTTTAAAAAAAAAAAAAAAAAGACCATGAATAGTAAGGAAAAAATGTATATAGTAAGGCTTCTTCCTCCCAGAAAACCTGTAAAGACTTTTTTAAACCCATATAAAGGCTTTTCTTAGTAAGGCTTTCTCTTAGGATAAAGACTATGGTAAAACTTTTTTTTTTTTTAACCCATCTTTGGCTTTAAGACTGTAATAAGGCTTTTAAAAAGAACACATGACCATGGATAGTAAGGCTTTTAATCTGAAAAAATAATGTAAGGCTTTTAATAAAATTGACCATGTATAGCAAGGCTTCTTCCTCCCAGAATTTTTTTTTTTTTTTTTTTAACCTTTAGCTTCTAAAACAAAACAAAAAAATCGACCATGTATAGTAAGGCTTTTTCCTCAGAAAAACAACTATCTATTGTAAAGATTTTTTAAAACCCATATAAAGGCTTTTTTTCTTACTAAGGCTTTCTTTTTATCTTAAAAAAGACTGGTAAAGTTATTTTTTTTTACCCGTCTATGGCTGTTTTTAAGACTGTAATAAGGCTTTTAAAAAGAAGACAAATGACCATGTATAGTAAGGCTTTTTTTTTTTATCTTAAAAAATAATGTATAGTAAGGCTTTTGAAAAAAAATGACCATGTATAGTAAGGCTTCTTCCTCCCAGAAAAACCTGTAGTTTTTTTTTTTTTTTTTTTAAATGACTGTAAATTAGGCTTCTAAAAAGAAAAAAATTCGCCCATGTATAGTAAAGCTTTTTCCTCACAAAAACAACCATCTATTGTCAAGATTTTTTAAAACCCATATAAAGGCTTTTCTTAGTAAGGTTTTCTTTTTATCTTAAGACTATGGTAAAGCTTTTTTTTTTTTAAACCCATCTATGGCTTTTTAAGACTGTAATAAGACTTTTAAAAAGAAAACAAATGACCATGGATAGTAAGGCTTTTTTTTTTTTAAATCTTAAAAAATAATGTATAGTAAGGCTTTAAAAAAAATGACCATGTATAGTAAGGCTTCTTCCTCCCAGAAAAAAAAAAAAAAAAACTGCAAAGGTTTTTTTTTTAACCCATCTAAGGCTTTTTTAAAAACGACAGGCTTCTAAAACGAAAAAAAAGTCACCATGTATAGTAAGACTTCTTCCTCCCAGAAAAAAACCTGTACAGCTTTTTTAAAAATGACTGTAAATTAGGCTTCTAAAACGGAAAAAAAAAAAAAAAACAAAACCCAACCATGTATAGTAAAGCTTTCTCCTCAGAAAAACAACCATCTATTGTAAAGATTTTGTAAAACCCATATAAAGGCTTTTAATTAGTAAGGCTTTCTTTTTATCTTAAGACTACGGTAACACTTTTTTTTTTTTTTTTTTAAACCATCTATGGCTTTTTAAGACTGCAATAAGGCTTTTAAAAAGAAAAATGACCATGTACAGTAGGGATTTTTGGGAAAAAAATAGTTGGGCTTTTTAAAAAAATTAACCATGTATTTTAAGGCTTTTTCCTCTCAGAAAAACCATGTAAGTTTTTTTTTTTTTTTTTTTTTTAACTCACCTAAGGCTTTCAAGACTATGTATAAAAAGGCTTTTTAAAAATAAATGACCATGTATTTAAGAATTTTTATTTGAAAAAAAAAAAAGACTATAGTCTTAAGACTATAATAAGGCTTATAAAATAAAAAGACCATGTTTTTTTTCCTCCCCCCCAAAAAAAGGCTATAGTAAGGCTTTTTTTTAAAAAAAAAAAACATGTATTGTAAAGCTTTTTCCTCTCAGAAAAACAACCATGTATAATTTTTTAACCATCTAAGGCTTTTTTTCTTAAAAACTTATAAGGCTTTTGAAAAAAAAATGACCACAAATATTAACATAAAGAAAGGCTTTTTTAATCTTTACCCTGTATGGTAGGGCTTTTAAAAATAGACTAATGAATAGTAAGGCTTTTTTCCTTTCAGAAAAACAACCATGTATGTCAAAAAAAAAAAAAAAAAGCTTTAACTCACCTAAGGCTTTCAAGACTATGTATAATAAGACTTTTTAAAAATAAATGACCATGTATCATAAGAATTTTAATTTAAAAAAAAAAAAAAAAAACTATAGTAAGGCTCCAAGACTATAGTAAGGATTTTTTTCTCAGAAAAAAACATGTAAAGGTTTTATTTAAGACTATAATAAGGCTTATAAAATAAAAAGAGCACTACAAAAACTATAGTAAGGCTTTTTTAAAAAAAACAACAACCATGTATTGTAAAGCTTTTTCCTCTTAGAAAAACCACCATGTAGTTTTTTCTTTAACCATCTAAGGCTTTTTGTTTTCTTAAAAAACTTATAAGGCTTTTGAAAGAAAAAAAATGAGCACGTATAGTAAGGCTTTTTAAAAATCTTTAGACTGTATAGTAAGACTTTTTTATCTTAAAAGAGATGATGACTGTGTAGGCAAAAAAAAAGTTTTTAAAAACAGGCCTTTTCCTCGCAAGTTTTCTGAACCACATGATTTGAAAAAATAAACGTATAGTAATGCGTATCTTAAAAAAAACTATCGAATCATTTTCCTCAGAAAAACCATTTATGGGAAAGCTTTTTTCTTAAACAACCATGTATAGTAAAACTTTTTTAAAGTCTTTTCTTAAAACCATATTAAAAAAAAAAACAACTAAGGCTTGAAGACTATATTCAGGCTTTTACCTCTCAGAAAAACAACCATGTATTGTAAAGTTTTTTTTCTAAACCATCTATGGCTGTAAAATGTATATTAAGGCTTTAAAAAAGAAAAATTACCACGTATAGTAACCCTTTTTCTTTACAAGTTTTTTTTTAAACCATTCAAGGCTACAAAAAAATTGTAAGGTGTTTTTCTCTTTCACCCCCCCAACCATGTATACTAAGGTCACTTAACATAAAAACCTTTTCAAGGTAAGCCACACCCTTAAAAACAACTATGTATAGTAAAGTTTTTCTACATGCAAAGCTTTACATTTTCCCTTCGAAAGAAAAATGGGAATGTCAGGCAAAAAAAACAAAACACTGGCTATCATTGACCACTTTTATTTTGAAAAAATTAAAACAGGTGTAAAAAAGACAAAGCGGAAGCCGAGTCCACCGTCAGACGCAGTGGAAGCGGCCGTCCGCTCGCCCGTCCACTTGCCGCCGTTTGCGACTTTGCTGCCGCTCGAAAAAGTCCCGGATGTCGGCCGAGGTCACCACCTGAAGTGTGCGTGCCAAAAAAATAGTGCCCATTAACCCATCAAAATGAGTCTATCGTGAGGCGACGTCCAATCTATTTAAAGTGCGAAGAAAGAGCGTCCCACTTCAAACGGGTTGACCGGTGATCAACGGCGAGACGTTACGTTTGCCCGGCTAAAAATGTCTAATCTGCGTGCAAACGGGACGCATACCTTTCCTTCGGCGGCAAATCTTTGCAGAAAGTCCTTCAGCTCACTCTTCATGTCATTGTAACCTGAAAGGGAAGCGGCGTCAGGTTAGCGGCGTTGAGTCGCCGCCACGTTGCTGCAACGGCCTGACCGTGAATGATCTCCAGCTGCCGCACGCGGTCCAGGTTGTTCAACGCCGACATGAGCGGGTCGCGCGCGGGCGCGTCCTCTTCCTCGCGCTCCCCTTTCTTCTCGTACGCCAGCACCGTGTCCGACTCGTCCGGCAGGAAGGAGAGCCCCGCCTCTGACAGTCGACCCTGCGGGTACGATCGCACGTGTCAGGAGACTTGCCCGTTGTGGACGTGAACGCACTCCTCGCACCTGACACACGAGGCAACGGCACAGCCTGGAGCGCCACCCCGAAGGCCAGAAGACGGCCCCGGACGGGACCCGCCGCGCGCCGCCGAGCTCCTTCAGGCGGCAAGCCGGCGCCTCGTCCTCAGTGCGGCTCCGTTTGCGGCCGGGCTCCGCGTCGTCGTCCGGAACGGCGCCGGCCCCGGACTCCGCGGGCACTTGGGGAGCGGCCGGGTGAGATAGGCGCCCGGCAGGGTTCGGGCAGGCGTGCGTTTACCTGCCAGGTGAGCGGCGTAGATCCACAAGAAGTCATTTGCGTTCATGCACGACTCGCAGATCATCTCCTGCAGCTCCACGCTGTCGGGGACCGCACCGCCCAGATGCTGTGCGACCAGTCGGCAAGCCGCCAGAAGGGGGCAATAGAATGAATTTTAAAAAATAATAATAATATTGACATTACACAGTGAATGCTTGTTTCTTTGCCATTAACTGTGAGATATACTATTTCTTCCTGTCCATTGTACCCAAAGAGTTAACAGTAAAAAAAAAAAAAAAAAAAAAACTTTTTTTTTGAATAATTAACGGGAAAAAAAAGTGTTTGAAAAATAAAAGCAAATATTTTTTTAAATTTCTTCAATTGTGAAGGGAAAAGGTACCGTTCTCGCACACACCATTATTAATGTTTGCATTAGTCTAACACATTCATCTAACTATAGTTTAGGCAGACTTCACTCAGTGCCCTTGACACTGTAAAGTTAATCACCTTATCGGGGCTCCTGAGGGGGAAAAGGAAAAATGGTACCATTTCTCATAGGCACAGTCTAACTGTTTGCATTACTCGAACACACGTAATATAATTAACCAGGGAATAATATCATTTCTCATATTTACTGTAGGACTCCACCTAATATAAAATAAATAGCACACCATAGTTTAATGAAAAGCAGCATAGATACACAACGCCATCTTATCATAGAAGCCCAACATATGCATCACGGGCAAGATTGACGCACCAAAACTTGCAAATCAGTGCTGCAAGGACAAAGCGCTCTTTGTTCTAAAAGAAGTAGAGCCAGCCCGGATAACAAAGTTGATAGCGGGCGCTTGTGACATCAAGACCAGCGTCGGTCGCTGAGGCAACCACATCCCATCCACGCACGGACCTAAACAGCCCGAAACAGGCCAGAGAGGGATGATCCCAAAGCAACTCCCGGACAGACCTTCGGCCGGCCAATTGACTTAAAAAACAATGGACACTAAGATAAGACAGATTTTGTTGCCCGGAAACATTTGCTATGTAGCCTTGCTTTGGATTCAGCAGTTTTTGCCTTGTTTTTGACCATTGTCGACGAATAAATTGTTAACCTGTTTTCGGTGAGTCTTCTTCAAACTTTTGAAACATGGAGTCAGTACAAAGGGTTAAAAAAAGAAGAGAACGCGCGAAGTTCCGCCTTCCCGGTTGGCGCACGCGAGGCAGCATCGGCTTAGCGGCACTTGTTTTGGCTGTTGCTGTTTCCGTGCGGTTTGACTAGGGAGGCGAATTTTAACAATTGTAAATGGGGTCTATTTGGCCCTTTTTCTTAGTCACCCTTCATAGCATAGTTATGAACAGTTGTTACTTTAAAAATTCTAGGCTACTTGTAATTTGGTAGGCATGTCTGCCAAGAGCAGACCCACAAAAAAGTCCCGAGAAGCCATGCCTGAAAACACGTGGAAAGCCTGCCATCATAAGCCCTGATTCTTGGTCATCCTTCATAGCTTAGCAATGAATTATTGTTGTTTAAAAAAAAAAAAAAAATCAGCCCCCTAAAAGGATTTGACTGGGCAAATTATAATTTGGTGGACTTGTCTATCAAGAATGGAACTACGAAAAAAGTCTCTCCAAGCCATGCCTGAAAACAAGCAAAGTCTGCCGTCTAGTGTTCAAACAGACAATTTAGCTTGTATTCTTCATTTTTTAATTTAAAAATTAGAATGATTACTTTGAGAAGTTTCAAAAATATTTTTTCTAGGGCCGTCAAACGATTAAAATTTTTAATCGAGTTAATTACAGCTTAAGAATGAATTAATCGTAATTAATCGCAATTCAAACCATCTATAAAATGTGCCATATTTTTCTGTAAATTATTGTTGGAATTGAAAGATAAGACAAGATGGATATATACATTCAACATACGGTACATAAGTACTGTATTTCTTTATTATAACAATAAATCAACAAGATGGCATTAACATTCTGTTAAAGCAATCCATGGATAGAAAGACTTGTAGTTCTTAAAAGATAAATGTTAGTACAAGTTATAGAAATTTTATATTAAAACCTCTCTTAATGTTTTCGTTTCAATAAAATTTGTAAAATTTTCAATCAAAAAATAAACTAGTAGCCCGCCATTGTTGATGTCAATCATTACACAATGCTCATGGATGCTTAAGCCCATAAAATCAGTCGCACCCAAGCACCAGCAGAGGGCGACAAAACTCCCCAAAAAACAAGTAATATGTTGGCATAGCACTGTGCTGTCATTCCGGGCATGTGTGTTAATTGCGTCAAATATTTTAACGTGATTAATTTAAAAAATTAATTACCGCCCGTTAACGCGATAATTTTGACTGCCCTAATTTTTTCTTATATCTGAAGGAGATAGTACCTTTTCTCATAGGCACTGTCTAACTGTTTGCATGATTCTAACACACTTAATATAATCAATCAGGGAATAGTATCATTTCTTGTATTTACCGTTTGACTGTTTGTATTAGTCTAACACACCCAATATAAAATAAATAGCACTTATACCATAGTTTAAGGAAAACAAGCAGAATATGGGACTAAAGATTGACACTGACAAGCCCACTTCTGCACCACCAACTCTCAGTCTCAACAATACAGTTCTCCTTCAACTTCGAAGCCTTTTTATAGCTTTCAAAATGGAATCAGTACAAGGGATTAAGACTAAGGTGAATGCGCGAAGTTTGGGCTTTTGGCCGATTTGTCGGGATCTCGCCGGCCCGGGTCGCTGGAGCTGCGCCAGCACAGTTCAGCTGGCGAGATTCCAGGAATCTGGTTAAAGTCAGATTCCTTCGAATCGATTAATATATTTTTTTATATCACAAAGAGAATGCTCATATTGCTAAGCCATTGACTCCAATAGACGTCCAATCTCATGCCGTCCTAAGAGCTAACAGTAAATATTTTTTCTGTATCAATAACAAAAAACTATTCTCTTATACTTTTTATAAAAAAGATTTTTTTTTAAATTATTTTTTTTTTTTTTTTTTAAACAGTTTTCTAATTTAAAAATTTTGAATGAATATGATTACTTTGGAACACAACTGCATATACAGTGATCCCTCATTTTTCAAGATTAACAGGGACTCCACCTAGAGGAAAAGCTTACTTTTTTTGGGTGGGGTCAATGTAATTATTCAGAGCTTATCTACATTTTAAAAAATTAAAATATTTATTTTTGTATGTGTTCAACGTTTTTATTTAGATTTAAGAGCATTGGAAAGAGATACATATAAAAATGCCCCCCCCCCCAAAGTCTCCTTATAATGAAAAAAAAAAAAAAAAAAAACCTTACATTTATATTTTAAGAAATGTTTTTAAAGCACTGCAAATGTAATAATTATGATATAAAGGATATATATATAAACAATAACAATGATATTTACACGTATACATGCATTATCTTAAAATGATTTTAATAAAATACTGTATTACATTTTCTTTTTTTTTTTAAATGAAAAAAATCCACCATGGACTGAGGGTACAAAGTTTGAAACGCGATATACCGTGGGATCTCTATTTTGAATTTAAAAAAGGGCAAAAAAATTCAACAAATACTTTTAAATGATTTTCTCATTTATAATAAAAAAAAAACAAAACAATAAGAATAGCCGTTAAACATTGACAATCTATAAATGAACAGGTCGTCTGCTATTTACGGAATAATAATATGAATTTTGGACGCTCACCCGACCGTGCAGCCAGTCTTCACACAACACACACTGAATCATTTGGTCTTCCACCTGGGAAAAAAAAAAAAAGTTGACTTTCGCTTTACCCTCCGAAGCCCGTCGGAACCTCACCTGATCTTCCGGGTCAGGATACGGCCGACGGCAAGTGCAGTATTCTCCGAAGAAGTTGTGGCTGTATTTGTTCAGCTCGTTGACGTCGTCTTTGTCCTAGCGCATGCAAAAAAAAAAAAAAAAAAAAAAAAAAAACAGGTAGAGATTCAAGGATTCAAAATCCCAAAAAGTGTACAACTGGCAACTCACGTCAAAGAGTTGACATCGCACATCCCCGAACTTGCCGTTGCCGCAGTCGCAGCGGAAGTTCCTGAACAAAAAAAGAGGCGCGTTCGGTCACGGCTAGTGTCGCACCAATACGGCGTTAAAATTATGTCCCTGGTACAGGTGAGTGCTAAGAAATAACATGCCGATGCCGCTGAGTATATGTACTTTAGGAGATCAAGTTTCCAAATGCCAGTCACCCTATCCAAGATGGCCGTATGCTACAAAAAGGTGCACTTTGTCACCTTTCCCAAGCTTGGCTATTCTCAAGCTAGGCATTGAAGCGACAGGATACAACAGTGTACCCCTCCTTTTTTTTGTTGAAATTAGGGCTGTCAAACGATTAAAATTTTTAATCGAGTTAATTACAGCTTAAAAATTAATTAATCGCAATTCAAACCATCTATAAAATATGCCATATTTTTCTGTAAATTATTGTTGGAATGGAAAGATAAGACACAAGACTGATATATACATTCAACATACAGTACATAAGTACTGTATTTGTTTATTATAACAATAAATCAACAAGATGGCATTAACATTATTAACATTCTCTTGAAGCGATCCATGGATGGAAATATATATTATAGAAATGTTATATTAAAACTAGGGCTGTCAAAATTATCGCGTTAACGCGCGGTATTTAATTTTTTAAATTAATCACGTTAAAATATTTGACGCAATTAACGCACATGTCCCGCTCAGAAAGTATTCTGCTTTTTGGTAAGTTTTACAGCAATGCTTTTTGTGCTGTCCAACAGCGAACTCTTGTGGTCGCTTTGCGACATGGTTTATTGCTTTCTTGCCAGTTCAATATGGCTACATGACGTCTCGGGCTGATAATGTTGTGCTTATATGATCCTTGGACAAGATTTGTCCGTAAGTATGGTTGTTGTAAAGAATGTACATATTATGTTAGTAAGCGAAATGTTATATTTTTTGTATGAGACGCTTTTTGTTTATGTTTAGTGAACCTGTATAGCGTGCTAAGCTAACGTTGTTGCTAATGCAATGCTTGTGTACTTTTTGTAGTTTTATGACGGTCTAAAGAGGACAATGGTTTGAGGCCATTTTATTAATAAATCAGATGAAAAAGGAAGAAGTCTAATTATTAAGGCGTCGTTCACTAGCTGTCTAGCTTTGGAAAAGGTAGACGCTTCGGAGTGAGGACAGCACAGACAGATTTAAATGACAGTAGAGTGAAATGCCCACTACAGTCTTTATGTACCGTATGTTAAATGTATATATCCATCTTGTGTCTTATTTTTACATTCCAACAATTTATTTTACAGAATATATATATAATTTACAGAAAAATATGGCATATTTTATAGATGGTTTGAATTGCGATTAATTACAATTAATTTTTAAGCTGTGATTAACTCGATTAAAAATTTTAATCGTTTGACAGCCCTAATTAAAACCCCTCTTAATGTTTTCGTTTTAATAAAATTTGTACAACTTTCAATCAAAAAATAAACTAGTAAAAATACTACTAAAATCAGTCGCACCCAAGCACTAGCAGAGGTTGACAAAAATCCAAAAAAACACAAGAAACAAGTTGGCATTGCACTGTGCTGTCATTTTAATCTGTTTGAGCGGGGCATGTGCGTTAATTGCGTCAAATATTTTAACATGATTAATTTAAAAAATTAATTACCGCCCGTTAACGCGATAATTTTGACAGCCCACGTTGAAATAAGTCAATGTTTTGGCCACTCTGGTGCACTTTTTTTTTGACATAGTGTCGCGTTCCCCGATTGCATAACAAGTGTCTGAAATTTTAAAAAAACTCACGACCCCTCCCCCTCCCACACACACAAATTTTGCCCTCAGATCTACACAATTCACGTAGGTCACCCTTTTTTACTTCAAAACGGCGAATTTCGCCGAAAGTTGAAGAGATTTTCATGCCCGTCGAAAGCGCGGATTTTAATCTTCCTCCCAGTTTTTATTTGGCACCGATTGACCACGAAAATCCGGAGATATGATCCTTTTAATTTCATAAAGGAACTGCGATGGAACTATTCAACTATTCAAACTAGGAACTATTTTCTCCACTAGAGGGTACTCATGCTCTTTGGACAAATGATGTTTCCTTTCTGCAGATTTTTTTTCTCTTGCCAGAATTCAATGATTTCTTTAGGGCTGTCAAGGGCTGTTATCGCATTAACTGGCGGTAATTGATTTTTTAAATTAATCGCGTTGAAATATTTGACGCAATTAACGCACATGCACCGCTAAAACAGATTAAAATGCACAGTGCAATGCCCACTTGTTACTTGTGCTTTTTTGAAGTTTTGTCGCCCTCTGCTGGCGCTTGGGTGCAACTGATTTTATGGGCTTCAGCACCCATGAGCATTGTGTAATTAATATTGACATCAACAATGGCAGGCTACTAATTTATTGATTGAAAATTTTACAAATTTTAATAAATGAAAACATTAAGAGGGGTTTTAATATAAAATTTCTATAACTTGTACTATCATTTATCTTTTAAGAACTACAAGTCTTTCTATCCATGGATCACTTTAACAGAATGTTAATGCCATCTTGTTGATTTATTGTTATAATAAACAAATACAGTACTTATGTACCGTATGTTGAATGTATATATCCATCTTGTGTCTTATCTTTCCAGTCCAACAATAATTAACAGAAAAATATGGCATATTTTATCGATGGTTTGAATTGCGATTAATTAATTTTTAAGCTGTAATTAACTCGATTAAACATTTTAATCACTTGACAGCCCCAATTTTTTTTTGCAATTCTTTGGCTTAATCCGGTTATGTCATAGGTTATAGTAGAGTATAATAATAACAGTTCATATAAATAACTTTGTGCTGAGAAAAAAAATACCAGTTAAGCTAGTTAAGACTTGATTTGACAGTCAAAGCATAGACTTTAATGGGAACGTAGCCTCAGGGTGGCCATGTTGGTAGGGGCAACAATGAAAGTCCTTTCCACACTTTTGCCCTCGACTGAAATTAAGTTTAGCACTAGAAGACGTCGGATCCGTTTGAATTGGAAGGCTGGTGGCAAATGTTCGTGTGCCATGAACGGCACTAGACGTTCAATCTAGTAGCGAGTTAAGCAGTGTCGGAATGCGCAAGCCATCATAAAAATTACAGTCATTTAGTACTAAATACGAGTGAAAAAAAATCCTCAAGTGTGATGATACCACATATCAGGAACCAAAAAATGGTGCGCCATCGGAAGTCGGTCACCTCTTGGTGTAGAGCTCAAACAGGTCGTGACCTTCGTGACACTTGTAGGAACAGGCCAAACACACGCCGGCCGCCTGGCCTCCTTTGGGGGTGCACGTGTTGCAGGCGTACAAGGCCTGCCGCTTGACGTAGCCCTGTGGCGTCAACAAACAACGATCAACGAACGAGCGAGCGAACCGGGCAGATCGGCGTCGGCACCTGAGGATAGGAGCAGCGCTCGGCGTCGCTTCCGGCCAGCACGGCCGAAGCTTCTTCTTCCAGCTCTTTGTCCTCCTCCAGGACGTCCACCAAAGACACTGTCTGCTCCTCGGACATCTCGCTCGCCGATTTTATCAATGGACAAAAAACGGGCCTTTTGGGCAGGAGCGCTGCATTTCACAAAGGAGGGAAGTGCACCATTTGGATGAAATGTGTAGTCACTCACAGTGTTGCCAGATTGGAAGGGTCTTTTTTCAAAGAGAACAATGGATGGATCAAATCTGGGTTATTTTTGACAAAATTTGGTACTGTTTTGAATAGTTTAACAGTTGAACTGGTATGTGTAAAGCCTTGAAGTTGAGTTACATTGCTTTCTTACAGCAACATCTTATTGTAGCAGGCATTTTAGCGCCTCCCAGTGTGTGGTGCCGTGAACTGCAATAAAATGCACTTTCATTTAAAAATTTCGATTTAAATAATAATCAATCGAAAAATGACATATTTAAATGTTATTTAGGGGGAGGATTTCGTCTTTTTTTTTTTTTTGGGGGGGGGGGTCATTTTCTTGTAATTTTTTTTAGTAATGGTGCATAATCTAGTTTGTATTGATAAAATCCCTCGTGCTTTTGAGACCAATCTCAATAGAAATAGTTTACCCAGAATGCACGTCGAATTAGCGCTAAAAACATAGTCAAAGATATACTTCGACAATGATTTCTATTAACAAACACGTGTAATAATGAATATATGCACCCCAGATTATTGTATTTATTGAACTGACTATAATACAATCATTTACTACATCTCCCATGCTTATCAGCGAAACGGCATGCTTCTTTCATCTCTGTCTCGCACTAATTATATATTTTTTGTGTGTGGTTATAATATCAAGACAGATTGTGTTATAGAAGGAAAGCAACTCATCTTGAATGGGAGCTTGCGTTTTTTTTGTCTTGGGCTTTCTCATTTGGCATCACTGCTCACTCATATTTATCTTTCATACATTTCAACGGGCTTTGATTTAGGTCCATTGACGGGGCTAAACGTCCAAGTTGAAAAGGCAAGGAAACACGATCGTTCACGTCGACCGGACGTCTATCGCCGTCCCGAAAAACACAAACCCACAATTTCAGCTATTTGCGATTGCACGCCACAGACTAAAAGAGCAAACTTTTGCGCAGCTAGTTAGCTAGCTTCCCGGTGAACGATCGGACTACTTGTTAAAATGGCAGCTAGAGACTACTTTTACCGATGTTAAAAAGCTGCTTACCGATGGTCACCCAGTGGGGGCAAACAGAGGGCACTCTAATCGCTCATCATCCGTCCAGCAGCTTTGCAGTTGGCGCACGATCAGATGTTGCTGTTCGTTATCACCACAGATACACATCACACAGAAAATAATAGATATCTTATTAAGCAGCGGGCGGGACGTGTTAGCTAGCTCTCCTTAGCTTATATACGCGAATTTAAGCGACCGAATAAAGAAAGGGTTACACTTACATTCGCCTTTTTCATTCATTTGACGCTGGCGCCAAACACTAGCTTGAAAAGACCTTTAAAAATTAAATACGTATAATGATATTTATCACGAGCTGACTCCCAACTGGTGATTGGGAGCGGCGTCTACGTCTTATATATCTATGTAAAAAGCGAGTTCCCACGACAACATCCGATTTACTTCCGCCATTGCAGGTGTTGGCGGTAAAGGATAAAGAGTCTTTGTCGGTGACAAAAATATTTTAACCTTAAATATTTTAATTGGAATTTGCATTTAATAAATCAGAGAAGCGACGCGAGTGAGTTTTTTTTTTTTTACTTAGCGGAATATTAGTAGCCTACACAGTGACGTTGACGTCACATGTAAGCCTGGGTAAGATGGCGGCCGCGGCAATTTTAGCAGAGCTCAAATTCCCGGACGGACGCGCTCAAAAAGTCCAAACAGTCAATGTTCCGGTGGAGGGGACGCTCCCGTCTTTAATGGAAGGTCTTCACAAAGTGAGCGAGAAGGTCTCGCTCCTTCTTAACGAGCTAGTGGCAATGGAAAGGCTCGCCGGAGATGGCGGCGAGCTCGGTGAGCAAAAACCAAGCGTCGAGTCGAGACAAGTTCTCCCCCCACGTGTAATTAGAATATTTAGGGGTATTCCTCTAATTAAAACAAGTTATGTTACAATGTGTTTATTCTGAATAAAGAAGGGCATGAGTATTCTGTGAACACACTTTTATTTTGTAACGCAATGTTTTGTTTATATTGAACACATGGCACTCTAGGTATCATTCAACAAAATGACCTACTGGTCAACAAAGTAATGCAACAGAAAACAAGAAATCAACAGACTTTTCATAGGACATTCCAAAGAAAATAAACTAATCGCTTTCTTATTCATTATCCTAATTTGCAAAAGAGTAACAAGTCATTCATTCTTCCAGTGGATTAGACATAGCTTTGTTGAATAGTTGTTGTGTTTGTGCCACAGATGACGAAGAAGATGGAGAAGACGATGCCGACAGCAGTGACGGCGAGACAGAAGAGCAAGTCCACCAGTTACCGCCGCCTGTTAAAAAAGCCAAAACGTGAAAGTCCAGTGCCCAATCATTCTTTTTGCTTTTTGTATCTATTTTCTAGCTAATAAATTACCACGCTTCAACATCTTCCCCTTCATTTCGTTGATATTGTAATGTACGAAAAGTAGCGCCGGATTCCAAGAACCAGAGTTCTTACTTTGAGCATCGGTGTTGTTTTTGGCAGCGCTTTTAATTTTAGTCTTAGTATTTTACACAAAAATACTTATTAGTCTTAGTTATGTTTCAGTCATTTCCAAATGTGTATGTCTTCGTCTAGTTTTAGTCGACAGTTACTCAAAATTTTTTCGTCTGTAAAATTCAAAAGTCTTAGTTCAAAAATACAGAAAGGTTTCCAACAATTTCGAATGAACATAGACGAGCACAGTGTCTACAAGGACAACACTAACTTTGTGATGATAATACACACTCAGCAGAAAAAGCAGTACATTTTATTTCAGTTAAACCCACCTAGATGCCACAAAGTGTCATTTCTTAAAAATTGTACCTTAAATTTTGTGTAAAGTGACAGATAATGGTCATGTAAATGTGAATCATGTTGGAGGTGTTGCCTGCATGTCAGCTGTCTTCTCAAAGCCGCGGCCGTATTTTCGGTAGCTGAAATACTCCCATACTAGCGACTTTTTTTTTTTTTGGGAGGGGGGGTCAGGTGTGTTTAGGGGGACCGTAGGGGGAGGTGCTGGCGCTCCAAGCCATTTCTTGCTGGATTTTTAGGACGTAAATAGCTAATACCGATACCGTGCTACGGTATGACGAAAAATCTCTGTGGTTTTGAAACCGGTAACTGGAATATGCCTTATTAGGGGTGTGGCAAAATATCGAACTGATGATATATCGTGATACCTTGTATCCCAAAAGGTTATCGATATGCTCATGCCAAGAATAGAGATATCGTTCTAAAAAGGTGTCAATGTTTGGAAAAAAAAAAGGAACCAACAAGTTGTTATCACCACCATAATACAACCCTAGCAAAAAGTATGCAGTCAGCAGTCTCGGACGAGCACTCACTTAGACATTTTAATCCTGTAGAACAAACTCGATAAAAATTTGGATGTCTTCTTCAGGCAATCATCTTTGTAATCTTAAATGGCCCAAAATTACCTAATTGCCTGGCATTGACTGCCACTGACATCCACAGACGTTCAATCCGTTTCAAGTGGATTGGACATCTACTAGTGATAAACTAATTCCAATTCAAACTAGAAGCTTGTTTTTCCGTTAATTAGTTGTTTGCAGAATATCCTAGAATGATTTCCTGAACAATCGATAATCGTTGTATCGCCATATCGTCAGATCATCATTATCGTGAGCTTTGTATTGCAAATCGTATCGTGAGGTACCAATAAGTTCCCACTCCATCTTATCATCATGAAAAAAATTTTGGCGACGAAACATTTTCATTATCGGCATTGTTGACGAAAACCACAATGTTCATCACACACTCATTTTGGCTCCGTTCATACTACCAAGATGGAGTGATTGCATTGGTGCTCTTCCATGAGTCCATATTATTTTTTCGTGTCACTTCCTTGTAAACACATTGGCTGCCATTGATGGTGCTAGACGTCCAATCCATTTGGACCGGGAGGGGCCAACGAACATCAAGTGCCGTCGATGGCACTCCCAACATGAGTCTGGCCCACAACAGATCTAATTGCCATACAGTGGTATGAAAAAGTATCTAAAGCTTTCGGTAATTCTCACATTTCTGCACAAAAGCACCATCAAATGTGATCTGATGTTTGTCAAAATCCCACAGATGAAAATACAGTGTCTGCTTTAACTAAAACCACCCAAACATTTATAGGCGTTCGTATTTTAACGAGGACAGAATGCAATGACAGAAGGGAGAAAAATAAGTGAACCCTCTGCCCAAGGAGACTTAAAGAGTAATTGAAACCAATTTTTACCAAACATTTTAAGTCAGGTGTGTGCCCAATCCCTTATGAGTGGTTTAAAGCCACCCTACCCACAATAAAACACACACCCGGTAAGAATTGTCTTGATGAGAAGCATTGTCTGATGTGCATCATAGCTCGGTCAAAAGTGCTGTCTGAAGACCTGCGATCAAGGATTTTTGATTTGTATAAAGCTGGGAATGGATACAAAACCTTCTTTAAAAGTCTGGATGTTCATCAATTGGCAGTCATAGAAGTGGTCTACAAATGGAGAGAATTTTGCACTGTTGTATCTCTCCCAAGGAGTGTCCGTCCACCAAGGATGACGCCAAGAGTTCAGCGCAGAATACTCAGATAGGTAAAAAAAAAAAAACTAACGTGTCTGCTAAAGACTTACAGAAATCACTGGCACAGTCCAATATCTCAGTGCATACATCAATTACATGTAAAACTATGGCCAAGAATGGTGTTCATGGAAGGACTCATGGAAGAATCCACTGCTGTCTCGAAAAAACATTGTTTCTTGTTTAATGTTCGCAAAAAGGCACATGGACACTCCACAGAAGTTTTGGCCAAATACTTTGTGGACTGATGAAAGCAAAGTTGAATTGTTTGGGAGTAACACATACTGTCATGTGTGGAGGAAAAAATGGAACAGCTCACCAACATCAACACCTCATCCCGACCGTGAAGCATGGTGGAGCGAGCATCATGATTTGGGGCTGTTTTGCTACCTCAGGGCCTGGATAACTTGCAATCATTAATGGAAGAATGAATTTATCAGGATGTTTTGCAGGAAAACCTGAGGCAGTCTGTCAGACAGTTGAAGCTAAAAAGACATTGGATACTGCAACAAAACAATGATCCAAAACACAGAGGTAAATCATCTCCAGAATGGTTTCAGAAGAACAAAATACATGTTCTGGAGGGGCCAAGTCAAAGTCCAGACTTGAACCCCATTGAGATCCAGTGGCATGACCCAAAGATTCATGCCAGACATCCCAGGAATCTGACTGAACTACATCTGTTTTGTGGAGAAGAAAGGGGCCAAGATTAGTCCTGATGATGTGCCAGACTAATCAGCAGCTACAGGAAGCGTCTGGTTAAGTTATTGCTGCCCAAGGGGTGGGGGCACAAAATATTAAATGTGATGGTTCACTTACTTATTTTTCCGCCTTTTGTCATTGTTTGCATACTATCCTCATTAAAATATGAAAACCTATAAATATTTGGGTGGTTTTTGTTCAAGCAGACACTTTTTTCATCTGTGTGATTTTGAGAAAGGTCAGATCACATTTGAAGGTGATTTTATGCAGAAATGTGAGAAATTCCAAAAGCTTCAGATACTTTTTCATACCACTGTAAATGTGGCCCGCCAGCCAGAATGAGTTTCACACCCCTGCTCTAGTCCATTTGGACCGGGAGAACGAGCAGCCGTCGGAAAGTGATTGCGTTGATGCCGCCGCTCGAGTGTAATTGTCCTCATGCAACAAAGCATGACGGACATAGATTAGCTCGCGTGTGTCTGCCGCTATCATTGGTGCCAGACGGTTAAACCATTATGGACTGATGCTGATAATGATGTTGGGGTCAAAGGTCAAGCGCGCCTTTCAATGAAGCTAATGGCCTTGATAAAGACATCCCCAACGCAATCAAAGTGAGGTTTTGTGTAAAAACAAAAATCTAACCAAAAAAATCCATTAAATGTGCCAAACTGGTCAATAAAATTGTAGGTGTAAAATATTTTTTGAGGGGAAAAATACCCACCCCCATCCCCCCAAAAATCTAAACTTTAAAAAATCTGCAAATATTAAGACACTTAGGAGAGCAAGCAATTCATCGGTGATGTTTGCTTAGACATCAAATTCCCTTTTTTAGCAGCAACTTGTCTATTATGTCGGCGATTTGGTGGCTAACGATCCTCGACGTCGGTACGTCGGCGCAGTTTCGTGCTCCGACCCTCGAAAGGGCCCCGCCTCCGGGGGGGCGGCGTCCCGGCAGCGTGACGTGACTGCGGCGAGCGTGGAGGCCGACCACCTCATAAAACCCAAAAGCGCCCCGCTTGGTGCAGGGGTTTTTTGGCGAGCGGCGGGGCACGCTGCCTGATTTTGCTGTAATAACGGGTTAGAGGGGGGACGGTACCTTATCAGCATGTCGCAGAGGCCCGCCTGATTTTGATGGAACAAAGACGGCGGCGTTATCGGCTCATGACAGGCGCCGCTTTTTCGTCAGAAAGCAGCTATCGGGAAAACTCTTCCAATGGGGCTCCGGATGGCGTCTGGCGGTGACCTTCAGGTGAGACCGCAAAGTCTTAAGGATGGAAGCGGTGGACATACTCACACTAACATTTTCAACTGTATATCAATTCTGCGTACATTTTTTTTTAAAAAAGCAAAACTGAAATGTGATGAACTCTTTCAGTGCCATTGACAACTCTTAAAAACTAAATTAAAATGAGTTGATGACGGGCAGACATCCAATACATTTGAAGCGATGAACGTTTGTTCAGATGATTTTACAATCAAAATAGACTTTTTTGAAGTTATCTTAATATTACGTCAATGAGGGAACTACTTCTCTTCAGCGGAAGATTTGAAAGCTTTCGTCACCCTGAACAAAATGGCCTTAGGGCAGCCATCTTAGTAGGGGCGAGATTCCCATTAAAGGAGTCTGATCTTCTAGTGAGACCGCCGGACCCGCGCTGGCGCAGCTCCAACGACCCGGGCCGGCGAGACCCCGAGAATCCAGCCAGAAGTCTTACCCCTTTGCACTGACTCCATTTCGAAAGGTTTAAAGAAGGTTCACCGAGAACAAGTTGACAATTAATTCGGGTCGACAGCGATCAAACAGAGAGGTGAACCAGACTCAGGCGAGGAGGCAAGGTCACCATATCACACGTCAACAAAAGGTTCCCGAGAAAAATGACCACGATTAGTTAAACTTGCAGTCTTTTGAAGGCTCTCAATGGGCGGACAGTGGGCAGGAAGAAGGGTGTGTCTGGGCGTTGTTTAAGATTATTGTCTGTTTGTGGATTGGACAGAAGGATTCGGGAGTTAGTGTTGTCAGGGCAACGAGGGTTGTGGATTTTGCCACCTCAGTGTCAAAGGGGCTCTTGGAGTCTTGTCAGTGGTGTTATCAGTTGGATATCGGGCGTTCTCGGTATTCCTTGTGTTGGGACAGGGCATCCCGCCATTTGTTCTGGACTGTACGGGAGAACTGATTGCGAGTCAGTTGCATGACGCACACGTTGGACTTCCGTGATAAGAAAGTGTCATGTATCTTTTATGCCCTATATTCTGCTTGTTTTCTTTAAATGATGGTATACAAACAGTCGATCGGTGAATACGAGAAAGGATACTATTCTCGGCTGGCCTGGGAACGCCTTGGAATCCCGCCGGAAGAGCTGGCTGAAGTGGCTGGGGAGAGGGAAGTCTGGGCTTCCCTGCTAAAGCTGCTGCCCCCGCAACCCGACCCCGGACTAAGCGGAAGATAATTGATGGATGGATGGGTGGATAATATTCCCTGATTGATTATATTAACTGTGTTTGACTAATGCAAACAGTTAGACGGTGCCTAAGAGAAAAGGTACTATATCTTTCACCATCAAAGTCCTAACTAGCTTATTTCTCAACCAATCTAAGCATCTGCTATCTTCTGGCATTGACGGTATTAGACATCAACATCCAACTTTGCGGCGTTCTCTTGACACGGTCTTCCACTTCATCTCCGCAGGAAGGGTGATGGCGTCGGGGGTCGCGCAGATCTCGGCCTTGGCCCTGGCGCTTCTCGGCACGGCGGGGGCGTCGCTGGCCACGCTCCTGCCCAACTGGCAGGTCAGCATGAGGGTGTGGTCCAGCATGGTGGCCCCCGTATGGCACACGCGGGGGCTGTGGATGGACTGCGTGTGGTACGGCGGCGGGGTCTTCAGCTGCGGTGCCGACAAGTCTGCGTCGACGCCGCCCGCCTACAGGCAGGCCACACGAGCCGCCATGGTCCTGTCCTGCGCAGCGGGGGCCTTGGGACTGTGCCTGACCTCACTAGGGCTCCGCTGTACCCGTTGGGGCGGCGACTGGCGCTCCAAGGGACGGGCAGCCGCAGCGGCGGGGGCCTGCTTTGTCTCGGCCGGCGCCCTGTCCTTGGGACCCGCTTTCCAGTTCGCCTGGGAGGCGCCGACTGTCAATGAATACCGGCCCGGCGGGGCACTCTGCGTTGCCTTCGTCTCCGCCGGGTTCCTCCTGGCGGCCGGCGTCATCTTCTGTCTGTCCCGTTCGTCCGTATCGCCGGACCTGCCGACGCCCACGGACCCAGATAGATACGCACCGCCCCGGGAAGACCGTCGCCCCCCGAGGGCCGGAGGCGAGCGTCGTCCGGCGGAGCCCACTGAGAACGTGAAAGACAGTTACGTCCTACAGGAATACGTCTGACTTTTCATCCCTCGACAGCTGACGAGGTATTCCGACGCTAGTTCCGAGCAGTCCCGATCCGGGGAGCACTCTCTCAGACTCCGCTTCATCTTTTCCCATCAACCCGGGAGGACGCCGGTGCGGCGCGGCGCGGCGCAGCGTGGAGGACAATCATCACGCTCTTAGCTTTCCATTATCTCCTCAACACGCCTCGGTGCACACGTTCACACAGCTGCTGCTGCTGCAGCCGGTGAAGTCAATGAATGTCAAGTGGCAGAGAATGGTCACATTTCGGTGCCAATGACGGCAATGGACGTCCAATTAATAGGGAGATTTTTTTCCTGGTCTGCCAGAAATGCACATTCGGAGCTAAACTACTTGGGACAATTGCAAAAAAAAAAAAAGTATTATGCAAATGATGCACGTATTTTTGGACCTTTGTGTAAGAACTTCAAATGATCTCGACCCAAAGGATTATTATTTCGGTTATTTGACATTCTAGCAATACGAGAGCTAGCAACAACACGCGTGGGCTTTTCACCTTTTTGCTTGTATGACATGAAAGAAATACCTCATTTGACGTCTGCCGTCTTCTTATTGCGCTGCCACCTTCTTGCCACACACATTCTTGTCACACCGCCCCCTACGGGCTGAAACACATCACAACAAGAATTAAAATAATATCAAGACTGTTATATTGAACTGTTCAATTAAGTGACATGAATAATTCATCTTCTCAGGCCCGGATCTAGGTTTACCCACCAGAGTGGGCACTAAGAAAACTTGAGGGGGCACCCCCAATGCAGGCTTTTTCTTTAACCCTCTGCATTTCTCCAGGCTTGGGACCAGCGCAAGTAGGACACTGGCTTGTGTCCCGTTGAGGCTGCATTAATTTTTGGGGGGTTTGTTTTTTGTTTTTTTTCCATTTATCTATCTACTTATTCTCACTGTCGGCGTGATGTCACGATGACGTCATCTCGCATAGCAACGTGTCGCCATTTTGAGATGGGGGCACACACAGGTAAACATCCGTAAACAAACGTCTGAAATTCATATATTTCAGCTGTGTTTTGCGTCTTTTTTTCATTAAAAACGTCTTAAACATGACTTATTATCACGAGTCACTGCTGACAGACGCGAGGAGGCGATACAACTTAAAACTAGGCCTGCAAGCAGGACTGAACGGGCCCTCGCAATCTAGCGCAACTCGGACGTCATGCAACTCGGACAGTGTGCAGGTCAGGGTGGTGGCAGATCGTCCTCTCTAATCATCTCATTAGAACCTAACATGCGCGAAAGTTGCGTCTTTACATTCACACACCTAAGAGATAAAACCCCCTATTGGACAGAGGACTACAAAAAAGGAGCGAATAAAGGGTCATCACAGCAACAGACAGAGACATGTGGACATGGGCCGTAAAATAAGTATTTTAAAAGGTCTTGAAACTACAATGACCAACCTGAAAAGAACTGGACATATATTTTAAAAAATGAGTGACTTTCTATTGCCACTAGTTGGCGCTGTAGGGTTGATGCAAATGACCCCTACAGGACCCTTCAAACTATGACTCAACAAGCACGGAATGTTTGGCGCAGATATGTTGTAGAAGTTATGACTGTTCAAAACTTGTGGTGAGACGAAATGGCTTCAGTCATTTTTACTTCTCCTGTTGGACCCTTCTGCTTCAACCAAACCGCAGTATTTTTCATCAGGCACCTGAACACATGTCTTAAGGCTCCCCTGATGCAGGTTTGAGGTGAATAGATTTTTTTTCCTTGGAGGAGGAGCCTGTTTCGTAAAAAAGGCATTTCCTGTTCTCACTAGGGGGCGCTAGGCCTAATGGGTAATATTTCAATGCAGTCGTGTTCAGGCTGGGATACCGCATATACATGGCAGATATGAAAAAGATTGAAAGTTGTGTCAAGGAATTATTAGCCATTTACTGAATTCGGTGTTTTGCCGAAAAAATGGCCGACTTTGGCACCACGCCCAGGTCAGACCCGTGAATGAAAACACACCATTTTTAGAAACTTAAGATCTCATATGTCTCCTGAACAGTCTCACCAATTTTGAAGATGATCCAACTAACTCCCTCGGCGAAAAGGTCTCAAATGTGCACCCTGTAAATCGATAAAAATTTCATATTCGATCCAAAATAACCGATTTCCTGTTGGGTTTGGAATATGGGTGCCAATGCTTTTTTGAAGCGGTTTTAGACAAGGTATAGACTCCCCAAATTTCATTGCTCTACGCTGACAAACCCTAATGTTATAGGCCAATTTTAAAATTTCAAGGGGGCGCCACTGAGCCATTTTGTTACATTTTTTTGCAACGTTGTTAAATTATCGAAATTTACAATTTTCCGCACGTATGTGCAAATTTTGGTGACTTTTCGCGCATGTTCAGGCCTCCAAATTGGCCGTTTTCATTTGCCCTGAAAAAAAAATAAAAATAATCCTTTGCAAAACAATAGGGCCTTCGCACGCCTAGTGCTCGGGCCCTAATTAGCGTGTATTGGCCTGCAAATCTGCCCATACAAAGTCGCAGCTGATAGCTGGATAAACAATCCAAAGGAATTGCCTGCAGTGGAGTTCGGTAACATCTACAACTACCTCATAAAATCACCCAGTAAGTTGACCTTTACCAATTACGTGGAATATGTACTGTGAGGAACTAGGAAAACTGGTAGTATATACGGAGTGATCATTTCTGCCGTAACCGGTAATTCGCCTCCAAGCGTTATTTAGCTGTGAACACGTCACGGCAAAATAACCAATTGCCACCAGGCCAATAATATACCGATTGACCGATCAGAGCAGTTCATAGCAAAAGAAAAATAACGCTTTGCAAGTTGTCAGTTACGGTAATAATAAAAATGCTTAGTCTATTGAATCCTAGCAGCTAATTGGGGCAAGAAAAATCGATTAAAGTTTACTCACCAGTAATAAAACGTCAGCTGCAAACGTACAGTTGTGGTCAAAGGTTTACATACACATGTGAAGAACATAATGTCATGGCTCTCTTGAGTTTCCAGTTATTTCTACCACTCTGATTTTTCTCCGATAGAGTGATTGTAACAGATACTTCTTTGTCACAAAAAACATTCATAAAGTTTGGTTCTTTTTTATGACTTTATTATGGGTTAACAGAAAAAGTGATCAAATCTGCTGGGTCAAAAATATACATACAGCAACACGAATGAGCAATTTCTTGTGAGTGATTATTGACTTGAACAATCATTGACTTGAACAAGTCAGGAAAGTCACTTGGAGCCATTTCAAAGCAGCTGCAGGTCCCTAGAGCAACAGTGCAAACAATTGTTTGTAAGTATAAAGTGCATGGCACGGTTTTGTCACTGCCACGATCAGGAAGAAAACGCAAGCTATCACCTGCTGCTGAGAGAAAAGTGGTCAGGAGGGTGAAGTTTCAACCGAGAATCACCAAAAAGCAGATCTGCCAAGAATTAGAAGCTGCTGGAACCCAGGTGTCAGTGTCCTCAGTCAAGCGTGTTTTGCATCTCCATGGACTGAGAGGCTGCCGTGCAAGAAGGAAGCCCTTGCTCCAAAAGCGGCACCTTAAGGCTCGACTGAAGTTTGCTGCTGATCACGTGGACAAAGATAAGACCTTCTGGAGGAAAGTTCTGTGGTCAGAAGAAACAAAAATCGAGCTGTTTGGCCACAATGCCCAGCAATATGTTTGGAGGAGAAAAGGTGAGGCCTTTAACCCCAAGTACACCATGCCTACCGTCAAGCACGGTGGTGGTAGTATTATGCTGTGGGGCTGTTTTGCTACCAATGGAACTGGTGCTTTACAGAGAGTAAACGGGATAATGAAGAAGGAGGATTACCTTCAAATTCTTCAAGATAACCTAAAGTCATCAGCCCGAAGATTGGGTCTTGGGCGCATTTGGGTGTCCGAACAGGACAATGACCCCAAACACACATCAAAAGTGGTAATGGAATGGCTAAATCAGGCTAGATTCAAGGTTTTCGAATGGCCTTCCCAAAGTCCTGACTCAAACCCCATTGAGAACTTGTGGACAATGCTGAAGAAACAAGTCCATGTCAGAAAGCCATCAAATGTAACTGAACTGCACCAATTCTGTCAAGAGGAGTGGTCAAAGATTCAACCAGAAGCTTGTGGATGGCTACCAAAAGCGCCTAATTGAAGTGAAAATGGCCAAGGGACATGTTACCAAATATTAGCGCTGCTGTATGTATATTTTTGACCCAGCAGATTTGATCACTTTTTTCTGTTCACCCATAATAAAGTCATAAAAGAACCAAACTTCATGAAAGTTTTTTTGTGACAAAGAAGTATCTGTTCCAATCACTTTATCAGAGAAAAATCAGAGTTGTAGAAATAACAGGAAACTCAAGAGAGCCATGACATTATGTTCTTCACAAGTGTATGTCAACTTTTGACCACAACTGTAAATGTGCCTGGATTTAGGTTCCCACCGTCTTCTTTTACTGTTCCTCAATTAATTGCTTTCAGACATTTGCTTGTCCTTTTCTTCTCACGAGGAAGAATAAAGAACTTCAAATGCGGCTCCGAACTCTTCCTTGTGTTCCAAACCTCAACATGGCAACTTTTAGTCATTCTGATGGAAAAAAAGACCGCAAATAAGACAAAAGTTCAATGCGTTTGTACTTCAATAAAGGACAGAGCAACTGCTTGTGACTCGTGTTTTGCCCCCATTTCAATATGGCGACGCTTTGTTGTGGCTGGTGACATCATTAATGCCTGGATGTCCGACTGCGAGAATGTGTCTGGAGAAGAGAGACGAAGCGCGCGGATAACAAATGAGGTTGGAAAAACAGCTTGTTTTGGTGATTGCTTGTTCGGCGTGGTTGCGGCCAACAGTAACCGTTAATCCTGCAATAAAAAAGTAGGTGAGACCAACTCTCCGTGCGTTCTCTATATCCAGTGCGATGCTAAATAGAGACCGTGCCGTCACGATAGTCGTGGCTATGAACACCTTTCTCGTATCAACGACTCTACAGACGTGGCTATGTCTAAGCAGGTTTATTAACACTCAAAAGGGTGAAACTAAAGAAAACAGACAAAACAACACAATCAAATTATGCACAATATATGAAATCGCATATGTACTGCCCTATCTGTAGCAAACTGCATATGAAAATATGAATAAACAATTAGCAGGGCGCCCGAGACGCCATTTTGCCGACCCTCTAACTCGTGGGTAATTAGCATATCACAAGTTTCATGCTAAGTAAATCTGTCTCACTTTTTTAGCACTGAAGTACACACAATTCACATATTTACGTTTTTAAACACATTTAAACAATACATACCGGCGATGCAACCTCAAATTCAAGGCAAAGTGGTCACAGAGATGGTGCGAACTGACTGCGGCCGTCGTCGTGTGATTCCCAACTGAACAACTACTGAACATCCGTGTGACAGTTTCTTTCAAATAAAGTGCACATGGGATGCAGTAAATTAAGGCGTCCACTAGATGATGCTAATAAGACGTAAAAGCAATAAAACTCAGGTATTCAATCACAAAACCCATCAATCTTTTATGCATAACAGAACACCGACATTTTGATTGGGTGGGCACGACTCACATCTAGGTGGGCCGTGCCCACCCTGGCCCCCCCATAGATCCGGCCCCGCATCTTCTTGATAACAAAAAGAAAAAAACTGCTTTTTTGTCCAGGGCAAAAGGACAGATACCTGAGCACCATCTAGTGGCGGGCAGCGTGTGAGCACGCGCCTAGTGTCAACGAGAGCAGAAATAAATCAGAAGTGTTATGGCAAATTTGACTGATATGTTGATTGAAGAGGGAAAATGTTGTCGCCAAAAAGTAACGGGGTAAGAGTAGCGCTTCTTCAAAAATCTACTCAAAGTAAAAAGTAAGGCTTAATAAAAAGAAAGTACATTTTTCTCAAAAAGTTACTCATGAAACGAATTACTACCCACATCTGCATACAGTCAGTTTGTCACGCATGAAACCAAAGTTTACGAATACTTTTGTTTAAACGTACGTGTATGTCAAATTTAACGAAATAAAGTCATGTGCTCGTAGTTAACATTGTATTGTTGATCAACTAAAATAATAATAACAGGAATTAATACTAATAGTATTCCAGTACCCTTTATCCTGCTCATTTGGCTTGTACCTTATTTATGCTAAGCTATGTTTAGCTCTCTTACTAAGACATGTTTGCGTTTGCGTTCAAACTTACAGTGGAAGGAAGACTCTAGATGGAATTGAGAGTTAAGTCTCTCGTTGTGGCCTTAGAATGGTTGCCAATTGTCTGTTATGAAACAACATCTGGGGCAGTTTTGTAAGACTTTTTGTTCTTTCTTCAAATTTGCGCGGAAACAGCTGAGGGACGTCCAGAAGTAAACTGCGCTCTGATTGGTCCGTCGATGGCGTCACAGTATGAGCTGCCCTCCTATTGGTTTGCACGTTTTGCGGCGCCAACCATTCAACAAAAAGCCGAGCGAGCAACTGGTGACAGTTTAGTCAGTCCTACGCTCGCTTTTCTTGACGCTCAGCTCGACTTTAGTTTTTTTTTTTTTAATTACCTCTTTGAAGTGTCGAAATGCAGTCCACTCGCGCGCCACTTTCTGCTTACAACGAAAACAAGCTGAACGCCGACGTCAACAAGATGTCGCTGGGCAAAGAAAACACGGTGAGCGCCGAAAAGCTACTTGCTTCAAAAAGAGCTTTCGGGCCGTTCTAATCGCGGATTCAATGTTGTTTTTGCTTCGCAGCCCCCGAGCCTGAATTCCTCGCGAATCCTGGCGTCCAAAACCGCGCGCAAAATCTTCTCCGAGTCGCCGGTAAGTGACGTCAAAGGTCAACAAAATGAGCGGCGGGTTTTGTTCACAGACACATCAGCGACAGGTGTTTGTCGTTGTCAATCGTTTTACATGTTAAAAGTTGTGAATATTGATGTGTGCGTTGGTGGTGTTACTTGCTGTAAACTATAACTATGAACAGTTTTGATTCGATATAACATTGTAATCACAATTGTGAAGAGACCATACGAGTTGGCGGCCATATTGGTGGGGGCGACGTTCCATGAATGGGTGGACTTATAGCTAAAATGTAAGTTGACCTGATTTGTGTGTACGTTTCAGCTCAAAGGTGCCAAGAAGAACGTCGGAGGTGAGGAGGCGGAGCCTTTGCTGAAGGACAACCCCCGCCGCTTTGTCATTTTCCCCATCCAATACCATGACATCTGGCGCATGTACAAGAAGGCTGAGGCGTCTTTCTGGACAGCTGAGGAGGTTGGCATGCCAGCGAGCGTCTGCTGGCCGTCCATCTTTTATCTAAGGTCTTTGTGTGCTCACGCATAGGTGGACCTGTCCAAGGAC
The DNA here is from genome assembly GCF_030265065.1 of Corythoichthys intestinalis. Classification (NCBI taxonomy): domain Eukaryota; kingdom Metazoa; phylum Chordata; class Actinopteri; order Syngnathiformes; family Syngnathidae; genus Corythoichthys; species Corythoichthys intestinalis. The sequence continues at coordinate 1,519,395 of NC_080413.1, forward strand.
ACACAGCACTGGGAACTTCTGAAAGAAGACGAGAGGTTTTTCATCTCGCACGTGTTGGCCTTCTTCGCGGCCAGCGACGGCATCGTCAACGAGAACTTGGTGAGCTCGCTCAGAGTCTGCTCGCCGGAATTCCCGCTCAATTTCCGCTATGTGTCCGTCAGGTGGAGCGCTTCACGCAGGAGGTCCAGGTGACGGAGGCGCGCTGTTTCTACGGCTTCCAGATCGCCATGGAGAACATCCACTCGGAGATGTACAGCCTCCTCATCGACACCTACATCAAGGACCCCAAAGAGAGGTGAGCCGATGTCAAAGATAATGACGACGACGGAGTTCTGACGTTTGATTGACCCGTGCAGAGAATACTTGTTCAACGCCATCGAGACCATGCCGTGCGTCAAAAAGAAGGCCGACTGGGCGCTCCACTGGATCGGCAACAAGAACGCCACCTACGGTGAGGAGTACGCACGTGCCTCAGTCTCGCCCGACGACCGTTTGGTTGACGTTTGTCTCTCCAGGTGAGCGTGTGGTTGCCTTCGCCGCCGTGGAGGGCATCTTCTTCTCAGGGTCCTTCGCCGCCATCTTCTGGTTGAAAAAACGCGGCCTCATGCCCGGACTCACCTTCTCCAACGAGCTCATCAGCAGAGACGAGGTAGATCACCAAGCGCTTTGTCCCCGCCTTGGACGGCCTTTGACACACCGTGCGCTTTCAGGGTCTCCACTGCGACTTTGCTTGCCTGATGTTCAAGCACCTGGTCAACAAGCCGTCCGCCGACACGGTGACGTCCATCATCAAAAACGCGGTGGCCATCGAGCAGGTGAGTCCTGCCTCGTTCGTCGGCATCGGGCCGTCCTTCTGATAGCTGTTCATTTGTCTTTCAGGAGTTCTTGACGCAAGCGCTGCCCGTCAAGCTGATCGGGATGAACTGTGAGCTGATGAAGCGCTACATCGAGTTCGTGGCCGATCGCCTGATGATGGAGCTCGGCTTCGCTAAGGTAAGCTTAGGCAGGGCCTGATGCGACCGCGATGATGAAACGCGCAGGGGTACGGACCTCGGCCGAAGATGGGGGCCGAGCGCTACCGCCGACGTCTCGTTGCTGGGCGCGTAGCCCGGTGTCGAGCGGGTGGTGGCGCGATATGAACGCACGACTGAGCGGTCGCAGGGCTCCGCCGCGGAACATCCAGGCAATTGTTCAGTCTCACCTATGACTGTGCGTTTGCGCAGCTCTTCAATGTGGAGAACCCCTTCGACTTCATGGAGAACATCTCGCTGGAAGGCAAAACAAACTTCTTTGAGAAGCGCGTGGGCGAGTACCAGAGGATGGGCGTCATGGCCACTGGCGCCGACCATGCGTTCACACTGGACGCCGACTTCTGAACAATCTGGAGATACCTCATGTTCGGTCAAGGACTAGACCAAGGACATTTTTTTTCAAGGATTTTTTTTTATTGTAAATATATATTTTTTGATGTATAAAAGGTGTTGATGTATTTAAATTTTGGTCATATTTCACAATTAAAATTGTTGTAGAGGAAGTGCGTTTTTCCGTGACAACGTCACATGAGACAGACATCCGTCAGCGACAGGTCGCCCGTCACGCGCACCCCAGTGATGCTTCGCAAGTCCCGCACGCGGTATTTGTAATCCAGCCGGTGGACGCCATTGACAGCCACGCGAAAACGATCGGCTTCGCAGCGAATGATCACCTGGACGAGAACAAGATGGCGGTCAAAAATCAGTTGGAAAATGAAATGGGGAGGGGGGAATATATCAGCTTAATTTTTTAATTTTTTTTATTATTATGTTTTTTCACTTTTTACGTAAAATAAAATCTTGCATTTAGGGCTGCAGCTATCGATTAAAGTAACTAATTTATTCTAACATGTTCCCACAAAAAAAGGCTAAATGTACCTAAAAACTACATTTCGAATGCATAAACAATCATATTAGCTCGAACAAAAAGTTATGTTGGTCTTAACAGAGTAAGTAGCTGGATCCAGCTATGTTAGATAAGGTATGTCATATTCACTGTTGCCACTAGAGGGCAGTGTTTCCACCCAAATCAATAAACCTAAACGCTTTCAAAACCATTACAACTAAAATCCTCGAAGCTGCAAAATAGGATTCAAGCCTTCTAATCGAATTATTCGAGTTCATCGATTAATCGTTGCATTAATTTTGTAATTTTCAAAATATTTGCCTATTTTGATTTTTTTTTTTTTTTTTTAAAGGGAGAAAACATGTACACTGCTGGCCAAAAGAATTGGCACCCCTGCAATTCTGTCAGATAATGCTCAATTTCTCCCAGAAAATGATTGCAATTACAAAGGCTTTGGTAGTAATATCTTCATTCATTTTGCTTGCAATGAAAAAAAAACAAGAGAATGGGGAAAATTTTTAAATCATCATTTTACACAAAACTAAAAAAATATGGGCCAGACAAAAGTATTGGCACCCTTTGAAAAATCATGTAATGCTTCTTTAATTTGTGTAATTAACCCTTAAATACCTGCAATCATCAGAGAATCCCAAAATTTGAAAAATAAGGTCCTAATGAAACCTTTTTTTTCCAAATTTGTAAAAAAAAAAAAGTCAAAATAAATGTAATAAGCGCTGTAATATCTATAACCCTTGCAAAATCCTGTTTTGTTTTCCTCATGGATCCTGCAGATGCACATGCTGACTTGCAAACATTTTTTTTTCCACTCTGTGGCCATCCCTCCCAGTTCAAATGGATTGGACGTCTACTAGTGATCAACTCATTCCAATTCACAGAAGTTTGATTTTCTGTTTATTAGTTGTTTGTAGAATATCCTAGAATGATTTCCTGACCAATGTATCGATAATCATTGTATCGCCATATCGTCAGGTCATCGTTATCGTCATCGTGAGCTTTGTATCGCAAATCGTATCTTATCGTGAGGTAACAAGAGATTCCCACTCTTATTAAGAGGGGTTTTGATATAAAATTTCTAAAACTTGTACTAACATTTATCTTTTAAGAACTACAAGTCTTTCGATCCATGGATCGTTTTAAGAGAATGTTAATAATGTTAATGTTGATTTATTGTTATAGTAAACTAATACAGTACTTATGTACCGTATGTTGAATGTATATATCCGTCGTGTCTTATCTTTCCATTCTAACAATAATTTACAGAAAAATATGGCATATTTTATAGATGGTTTGAATTGTGATTAATTAATTTTTAAGCTGTAATTAACTCAATTAAAAATTTTAATCGTTTGACAACCCCTAATAATTTTACATGACATTAATTACAAAAAATCATTGGCGATAACTGACCTCAAAGTAGAGGCCTGGCCCAAAAGGGAAGTGCTCTCCTTGTCGCTCCTCGTCACCCCAGGAACCGGACAGGAAGGAGTTCAGCACCATCACCTTGCTTTTGAAGCGAGGGTTGAAATGCAGCGCCGTGCCACTGCCGCCGTCCAACAGCAGGTTGGCGGCAAAACTGCAACGCAAAAGACAACGGCGTCTTGTTGAGGCAACAGTTCGCTCCGCACGAGGCGAAGGCGGTCCGCTACCTCTCCGCCTCCTGATGGGCTTGTCCTCTGATGACCACGGCGACATTGGGGCGGAGGCCGCCGATCAGCTCGCCTCGGAATCCGCCGCGCTGCAAACAAAAAGAGGGGGATTTGAGATATTGACTAATGTGAATGGTCAACTTCATTCAGCGCCAGTGAAACCGCTCGACGTCAGAGTCAAAAGGAATTGGACGTCTAGCGTCATCGATGGCGGGCGACGAGTTAACGGGGAAGTGAGTGAAAATATACAGGAAGTCACCCGAAGGGAATGTCGTTTTCTCATCCAAAAATGGAGTCACCTGATCTGCCGACATGACGAGCGGGCGCAACTCCTTCTCGCTCCGTTCGTCCGTCGGCAAAAGCGCCGGGACGCTCGCGGCCGACGGCAGAACGGCCACGGCGTGGATCTGGACCTTCCCCGAAATGGCCAGCGTATCGGCGCGCTCCAACGGCAGCCGATGTTTGTACTCCAACAGGTGAGCGCCGTTGAGCGCCACCTGCGGGGGACGGAGGGCGTTACTCTCAGTCAATTTTGAACGCCGCCGACGTTCACCCTCACCTTGAAGCGGTCGCTAAAGACAAGGATGACCAGCTCGAAGTCGGCGTTGCCGGCGAAGGGCATGCGTTGGAGGATCTCCTCTTGACCCCAGCGACCTTCTTGCAGCGTGTTACACACCACGTGACCTTTCTTCACACGCGGGTTGAAGTGGAAAAGCACGTCGGCGCGCGGCGACACGCTGCTGCCACACGTCAGGTCCACCTGGAACCTGTCCGCATCCGGTCACCCAGCGGAACCGGAACGTCGGTATACGGCGACCCCTAATCTGACCTGTCGGCGCCGGAAGGCAGCCGGCCTTCCACGAGGATGGTCTCGCCGGGAAGAAGTCCGCCTCGGATGGTCCACGAGAAGGGAACCGCCTGAGGAGAAGCAAGGAGATTTGTTTTAACACATTTGTTTGACGATCCATCACAACAGAACAAGCTAGCCTCGCATAGCCGAGCCTATTGTTAGCTTTTTGCCATGTTTGTCAATCTGTTGGTCAAAGTTGAATCGTTTACAGACCTAAAAAAAACCCAAAAACATTCATTCATTTACTGCAAACCCTCCCACTTCAAATGGATTGGACTTCCAGCACAGCCAGTGGCAGCTAATGAGATCACATTCTCTGAACAAGATGATAAAAACATTTCAATTGACAGCACAAGGAGGTGATGAGACAAACGTACAGTGGGGCAAACAAGTATTTAGTCAACCACCAATTGTGCAAGTTCTCCTACTTGAAAAGATTAGAGAGGCCTGTAATTATCAACATGGGTAAACCTCAACCATGAGAGAGAGAATGTGGAAAAAAAAACAGAAAATCCCATTGTTTGATTTTTAAAGAATTTATTTCCAAATTAGAGTGGAAAATAAGTATTTGGTCACCTACAAACAAGCAAGATTTCTGGCTGTCAAAGAGGTCCAACAAGGCTCCACTCGTTGCCTGTATTAATGGCACCTGTTTTAACTTGTTAATTCTCGTTATAAAAGACGCCTGTCCACAACTTCAGTCAGTCACACTCCAAACTCCACTACGGCCACGACCAAAGAGCTGTCGAAGGACACCAGAGAGAAAATTGTAGACCTGCACCAGGCTGGGAAGACTGAATCTGCAATGGGTAAAACGCTTGGTGTAAAGCAGGGGTGTCCAAACTTTTTGCAAAGGGGGCCAGATTTGGTGTGGTAAAAATGTGGGGGGCCGACCTTGGCTGACGTCCTTAGAACAATATATTTAGGCAAATTTTAGCAAGCCATTTTGTGTGTCACATTTGCTTTATTATTTTTCTAAATAATTTCAACAATCTCGCAACTAGCCTGTGTGGCGTTCTCTTTCGACTCTCGGGCTCTTGCGAGCAAACTTTAAGTTGCTTCAGTTTCTCTTCCCTGTAATCTTGTCGTACATGTCAGTGTGTCTTGTTTGGTAAAATTGCCTCACATTGAACTCTTTAAAAAACAGCGACTGTCTCTTTGCAAATGAGGCAGACACAGTTGTTGCGTATTTTAGTAACGAACTAGTCAACTTTCCACCTATCCTTGTAGCGTCGGCCAACGCAGTCAACTTTTTTTTTTTTTTGTTGATTATCACCATTTTAGAAAATTGTAAGTAAAGGGTCACAAGGGGTTGCGTGTAAGCTACTTCATATGCTGGTAGCAGTGCTGCTGACCAATTCATTAAGTCTGTGTGCGGGCCAGACGTTATTGAATTTATGACAGAGGCTGGGGGCCGGATGAAATTTGACCACGGGCCGCATTTGGCCCCCGGGCCGGACTTTGGACATGTCTGGTGTAAAGAAATCAACTGTGGGAGCAATTATTAGAAAATGTAAGACATACAAGACCACTGATAATCTCCCTCCAGCTGGGGCTCCATGCAAGATCTCACCCCGTGGCGTCAACAAGATAACAAGAACGGTGAGCAAAAATCCCAGAACCTCACGGGGGGACCTAGTGAATGACCTACAGAGAGCTGGGACCATAGTAACAAAGGCTAGTATCAGTAACACAATGCCCCGCCAGGGACTCAAATCCTACACTGCCAGACGTGTCCCCCTGCTGAGGCCAGTACACGTCCAGGCCCATCTGCAGTTCGCTAGAGAGCATTTTGATGATCCAGAAGAGAACTGGGAGAATGTGTTATGGTCAGATGAAACCAAAATAGAACTTTTTGCTAGAAACACAGGTTCTCGTGTTTGGAGGAAAAAGAATACTGAATTGCATCCGAAGAACACCATACCCGCTGTGAAGCATGGGGGTGGAAACATCATGCCTTAGGGCTGTTTTTCTGCAAAGGGACCAGGACGACTGATCCGTGTAAAGGAAAGAATGAATGGGGCCATGTATGGAAAGATTTAGATTGAAAATCTCCTTCCGTCAGCAAGGGCATTGAAGATGAGACGTGGCTGGGTCTTTTGGCATGACAATGATCCAAAACACACAGCCAGGGCAACAAAGGAGTGGCTTCGTAAGAAGCTTTTCAAGGTCCTGGAGTGGCCCAGCCAGTCTCCAGATCTCAACCCCATAGAAAATCTGTGGAGGGTGCTGAAAAAAAAAAGCAATCAGATCGGGAAATATCAGGATCGGCAGATACTCAAACTAAAACGATCGGGATCGGATCGGGAGCAAAAAAACATGATCGGAACAACCCTAGTCAACATTGTTCACATCCTTAAGTTTGCTCACATATCTGTCCTTCGCCGTGGTAACAAGTTTGTCTCTATATCGAACTGGCAAGTTTTTCTTACTTTTTCCCCATCTTTGGCACTCGTAGTTGAACTGTATTTGCCGTTTTAAGTTTAAATGTCCTGTGATGCAGACGTGCTTCCAATATGGCTGCGTTGTCGCAAATCTCGCATGATCCCGTGTTGCTGTGACGTAAACGCTCGAGCCTAATAGGGGACAAACGTTGGCGTGTCCTCCCTTAGCAACAGTAGCTAACGTCGTGAATATTAATGAGCGGAAGTGACGTGTTGCTTGCGGTACGCCATTGAACGGGAAAGTGATTCCAGGGTGGTTTTCATCTACGAGACTCGCCCGAAAACACTCATAAGACTGAATCAGTGGACTGAAGAAATAAATGATTACATCGGTGGAAACGGATGACAAAAGCACCATATTAGACTTGTAGTTGTAAGCACTCCACGGTTATGACAGTTGCTGTCATATTGTCGGAATCAAAGCACAGTATACCGGAACTGCGTTCCTGACCTGAATCTTATACCAGACATGCGTTCCTAACCGTTCTGGCCCATTTTCACCCCTGGTGGGATCACAATAAAAAGTGGCAGAATAACGCAGTTCATTCACATTGTTATACATTAGATAGTGGCATACGTTTATTTAGAATAGATACAAATACGACACAACCACCCCCAAGAAATTATACGTATAAAATATTTCACAAACCTTTCCTTACTTTTATTCGGCTCAATTATTTCCATCTTATGATTTTGAAAACCCTTATAGTATGCAATAAACAATACCCCTGTTCCCAAGCACTGTGCTTACTGTACTATTTGCAAAAAACTAACTATACAGAGTTACTCCCCGACATCTAGGACGAGCCACTAACAAAATTAGCACTGTCGTGTATTACAAATACTGCTTTGAACACGTCTTCACAGGCAAAGCAATGACACGGGCTTAAAAAGGTCAACTTTAACTGTGTAAACCACACTTAATGACGACACGATCTCACAGTTGAAATAGACATCCACTTAATTCTAATGAAGATATGTGGCTTCTGAGGCAATTTGACAACTTTAGTTTTAAAAAGAAACATGCACTGTTTATCCAGTAGATGGAGCTCTTGCAGCCTCGGTTTTTCCATCCCTACTCGTGTGTGTTAATCTGACGTTCGTCGATTGTTTTCTCCTTGGAGATGATGCGAGGACTCTTGGCCTGGCTTTTTTTTTTTCTAACAAAACAAGGGAGTTTGATAATAGTCTTAATATTTTGGTAATCGAAGCACCGTACAGGATCGTTCCTGTCCTGAATCTTTTACCGTTGGGGGCGTACCGGCCCACTTTCACACCTGCACTTAAAACTATCCCATTGTTTTCCCTTCCATGTAGCGAAACTAGTGTTTTTTTTTTTTTTTTAAACATGGCGTCGAATATGTTCAAACAGACTTAAAGGCTGCTTCGGCTTGGTTACATGTAATTAGTACACGAGAAAAAGCGCAAACTCACCGGCTTGACAAACGTTTGTCTACTTTGACAAGTGGACATTTTCTTTCTCGCGACGAAGTAACTTCCTACTTCCGGGTACACCACGTGATTTGAGGAGCGCATGAACTGGCTATCACGTGACGTCAGGGATTTGTCTGCTTGTCGCTAGTCTTTCTACTTGAATTCCCCTTCTATTTTGAAAGTGTATCGTCTATTGTGCGTGATTTTATTACCTGTATCCGTTCATTTCATTAAACAACTCTTGTTCCATTTTCACTTCACAAGTGGCAGCCTAAATTCAATTTTTACCCTCCACAAAATGGCCCAAACTCCCAAAAAACATGGCACGAGCAGTGTTGTTAATAACGGCGTTATTTTCTTCAGTAGTGAGTAATCTAATTAATTACTTTTCTCATCTTGGCAACGCCGTTACCGTTACTGAGGCGGAAAAGGCGTGCGTTACTATGTCGGACTCACGGAGACGAGAGAGCAGCACAGGAGTGGGGAAGAGGCAAGGGAGGGTGACGCCGTTGCAAACGCGACGCGACTATGCGAGGTGACTCCAGTAATACCTGACTGTAGCCGATAGCCTACAAACTACGCCTACATGATGCTTCGGTAGATATCACATATATACAGAACTAGATGCAAATGAAAGACACAGCTGCATTAGCAACATATATAATAAAGAACAAGATGTGTAAGTAAACAGCCGCCATCTTAAAGCAGTAGACCTCTCAGGAAGGCTATGTTGTGGAGAACCTTCGTAGCGAACGTAGGTACCTTTTTATCTAAAATGCTCCTAAATCGGCAAAATCTTGACTTAAATCTATCTTAAAATGATGAAATCGTTTTAAAACTTACACATGTCGAAAGTAGACAGAAGGGAACTAATGCAATAGCGGGAGCAATTTTAACAACTTTAACGGTTAATTCACAACAATAAATGACTTCCTCACATAGTAAAGGTTACTATCTAGTTATCGCAATATCCGCAATAGCCCTGTGTCTACTTATATTTAGGGTAAAGAATTGGGCTAGGGCCAATTGTCCCATAAAAAAAAAAAAACTTTAGTCTTCACATTGTGTGACCAGTTTATATATTTTTTTTTGGGGGGGGAGAAAAAAACATGAAAATTATCACCAGTTACTTTGCCAAGTAACTAATTACGCTTACATTCAGGTAACTGAGTTACTAACGCAATTACTTTTTGGGAGAAGTAATTTGTAACTAATTAATTACCTTTTGAAATAAGATTAACAACACTGGGCACGAGTTTGTCAAATGTGAAATCACATTTCCAGGACTGCTAAAACGGAGACTTTAATTCTCACACAAATGTACAAAGAGCAACCTTAAAAGAATTAATTTAAATAAACTGTACAAACAAGTTTTGTGCGTCCCAAAATGTGTAAACGATGACGTGCGCGTTATCTCCGGCCCGTTCAGAAGTCCGCGTCCAGCGTGAAGGCGCTGTCGGCGCCGGCGGCCATGACGCCCATCCTCTGGTACTCGCCCACGCGCTTCTCAAAGAAGTTGGTCTTGCCCTCCAGCGAGATGTTCTCCATGAAGTCGAAGGGGTTCTCCACATTGAAGAGCTGCGCAAACGCACCGGCGTAAGTGAGACGGAACAATCGCCTCGACGTTTGGCGGCGAAACCCTGCGACCGCTCAGTCGTGCGTTCATATCGCGCCACCGCCTGCCCGCCGCCTGGCCACACGCCCGGCGGCGAGACTTCTGCGGCGACGCTCGGCCCCCATCTTTGGCCGAGGTCCGTACCCCTGCGCGTTTCATCATTGCGGTCGCGTTAGGCCCTGCTCCAGCTTACCTTGGCGAAGCCGAGCTCCATCATCAGACGGTCGGCCACGAACTCGATGTAGCGCTTCATCAGCTCGCAGTTCATCCCGATCAGCTTGACGGGCAGCGCTTGCGTCAAGAACTCCTGAAAGACAAATGAACAGCCATCAGAGGGACAGCCCAATGCAGAGGTCGGGGAACGCCTGGGACTCACCTGCTCTATGGCCACCGCGTTTTTGATGATGGACGTCACCGTTTCGGCAGACGGCTTGTTGACCAGGTGCTTGAACATCAGACACGCAAAGTCACAGTGGAGACCCTGAAAGCACACGGCGTGTCAAAGGCCGGCCAAGGCTGGGACAAAGCACTCGGCGGCCTACCTCGTCTCTGCTGATGAGTTCATTGGAGAAGGTGAGTCCGGGCATCAGGCCGCGCTTTTTCAGCCAGAAGATGGCGGCAAACGATCCGGAGAAGAAGATGCCCTCCACCGCAGCGAAAGCCACCACTCGCTCACCTGTTAAGATGGGTGTCAACCAAACGGTTGTCGGGTGCAACGAGGGCCATAGACTTCCAAACGTATTGACCTGACACTTTGTCATTCTCTGTGTCACGCTTTCTCGTAGAGGGCTGGACCAAAGTCCGCCTCATATAGTAGGAGACGGACACTGACAGCACAGCCCAAGCCGGATTTGTGAAAAAGTACAAAAGCTGTACCGCCTACAAAAATGAAGGATTGTCTCAGGAGGGATTTGTTCGAGAATTCAAGGTAATTATTATATTTTTTGTACCATGCATGCATTTTTAAATGTGAAAAAAAAAAAAAAAAACAATGGGAGAAATTAGCTGCGACTGTATTGGCATCATAGTTTGCCATATTTACGCAAAATTAAGTTTTTTTTTTGCTTCTAACCAAGAATCGAGACGGTTTTACGTCCACATCTATAAAGAATTCAGGGATTTAAGCATGTATTCACAAAAAAATTCACCAGAAAAGCTGTTTACGTCAGGCAGCCGCTAGCTACATTCACTAACAGACTAGCATTGTACTTTGACATATTTACGTAAAATAAACGCTACCTGCACGTTTTTTTTCTTTTAACCAAAAATCAAGACTGTTTTACGTCCATATCTATAAAGAATTGTTTTACTGTTGTTTCGCGTTTTATTTAATGTAATATTTCAATCTAATATCTTTCAGTGAAACACAATGGGGAAGAAGTGTTGGGTTGTGGGCTGCAAGACCACCTTGGGGACCCCGATCACCCTCCACAAATTCTGATCCTTAAGGGCAAAAGCTGGTCCTACACAAACCCCTACGCCGACAGCAACAAGCAGATTTTCATCTACTTTGACCCCGTGCACCTTTGGAAGAACATCTACAGCAGCTTCCACAACAACGGCTGTATTGGTGCTGCCCAGGTGTCCTGGGGCTGAAGTAAGTGGCCAGCAATATTCACTTTATAAGAAAGATGAATCAAAACACCCTTAAAACAAAACATGTTTTAGGAGCCTGAGAGGATGAGGTTGGCCCGATTCTCGAGCCGGGAGGTGCTGGCCAGGAGGGAGATCTACAAGTCTGTCAAGCCTGGCTACAAGTTGACCCAGAAGATGCTGGCGCGCTCTTCGATCGAAAAGCAGAGGGTCAGGCTTATGATGGCGATCTTCAACCCCAACACATTTTCCGGGCTGAAGCTCCTCACCATGACGACGGGCAAGGAGAAACACAGGGACACACAGGTCTGACATCCTGGAGATGTTCCAGAGGACAAGGGAGAGCTGAAGACGGGCCGGGCGGTCCTCAAGCAGCCACATGGCATCCTTCGGAATGTCGCTGTGGGACACGCTAATGCGCAGGAAGCTCAAGACCACCTGCTGGACTTCCTGGCAGTCCCTCTTCAACTGTTTTGGTGCCAACTTTTCCAAGGATATGACTTCAGTAGCGAGGAAGAACAAGGCCTTGGAGTGGCCTGCCAGCAGCTAAAGGAGCAGTCGAGGAAGGCAGAAAGGAGACAGCGAGGAACATGGCCTTTTGGGCAAAAACTTATATGTTAAATATTGCTATTGATCCTGAAAGTATAAGTGATTATCTCTGCATTTGGTGATTTTTGTGTATCCAGTGTAAAATCTGAGAATTTTATAGCCGTTTTAAGTTTTGTTATACTTACATTAAAAAAATTATTAATAGGAATTTTATCAAGGGAACGACTTTGAATTTTTTTTAGGCCACTGCTCACGGAGACTCATATATGGCTAAGGTAGGTGCCTGTTTTGGTTTTAGGTCGGTAGCAGCTTTGGTTTTGAAAATATTACAATTTGAAGTTTTTGAAAATGAGCCCCCAACGGATCGGCCCTGTGTCCCGTGTCATGTCAATATATCATGAAATCTATGCGGGGGCACATGCGCACTCCTTACCGTAGGTGGCGTTCTTGTTGCCGATCCAGTGGAGCGCCCAGTCGGCCTTCTTCTTGACGCACGGCATGGTCTCGATGGCGTTGAACAGGTATTCCCTGCGTGGGTCGGTCAATCGAGCGTCAAAACACCGCGGCCGCCATTATCTTTGACATCGGCTCACCTCTCTTTGGGGTCCTTGATGTAGGTGTCAATGAGGAGGCTGTACATCTCCGAGTGGATGTTCTCCATAGCGATCTGGAAGCCGTAGAAACAGCGCGCCTCCGTCACCTGGACCTCCTGCGTGAAGCGCTCCACCTGAAGAACACGTCACGGAAAGTGAGCGGGAAATCCGGCGAGGTGACTCCGAGCGAGCTCACCAAGTTCTCGTTGACGATCCCGTCACTGGCCGCGAAGAAAGCCAACACGTGCGAGATGAAAAACCTCTCGTCTTCCTTCAGAAGTTCCCAGTGCTGAATGTCCTTGGACAGGTCCACCTACGCGCAAGCACATAAAGACGTTAGACGGAAGTTGGACAGACGGCTGTCCGGCGCTCGCTCGGACACCGACCTCCTCGGCGGTCCAGAAAGACGCCTCGGCCTTCTTGTACATGCGCCAGATGTCGTGGTATTGGATGGGGAAAATGACAAAGCGGCGGGGGTTGTCCTTCAGCAGAGGCTCCGCCTCATCACCTCCGACGCTCTTCTTGGCGCCTTTGAGCTGAAACGTGCACACAAAGCAGGTCAACTTATTTTTAGTTACTTACAACTTCATTTGGAATGGGAGCGTCGCCCCCACCAATATGGCCGCCACTTAGCCACGCTAAGACAGCCTGTTACACTCGTCACATTGTTTGTGCTACTGTGCTAATGAATGCGCATCGTTACAGCACAACTATACAATCGCTGACATCATTATTAAAGGCTAATGTTAAATGTAGTACGCATTTATCGCGGCTTTATCAAGTTAAAATAAGACCAAAAAAACGCTTGTCACTTTAGTGAATGAGTCTGCTAACAATCAAAATTTGGCTAACCTATGACGTCACTTACCGGCGTCTCGGCGAAGATTTTGCGCGCGGTTTTGGACGCCAAGATGCGCGCCGTGTTCATGCTTGGAGGCTACGAAACAAAAAGAAAATTTCAAGGCACACTCACAACTGTATGAAGGCCATTTGGGAAGCTAGTCGCGTTTTCTTCTTCTCGGCGTAAACCCGGCAACGGCTAGTTACTTGTCGGCGCTCACCGTGTTTTCTTTGTCCAGCGACATTTTGTTGAGGTCAGCGTTTAGCTTATTCTCCTTCAAGGGGGAAAGAGGCGCACGAATTGACTGCATTTTCACAGTTGAAATAAATTTAAAAGAAAAAAAGGTAAGAGAGAGCACAATGCAGACTGAGCGTCGATAATGAGTGTTGCCGCTTGCTAGCTGTGCTTTTTGTTGAAACGTTGGCGCCGGAAACAGCGCGAACCAATAGGAGGGCAGCTCCTCCTGTCTCTGACGAGTGACGCCAAAGAATGACCAATCAGAGCGCTGTTGACTCCTGGGCACCACCCAGCCGGTCTCGCGGCAAATTTGAACAAACAAAAAAAAAAAGTGTTACAAAACTGCGTCAGAAATGTTGTTTCAAAACCCTTGCCGGTCATTTCAAGTCCATACATGGCACGGAAGATAATTGATATAAAAAATATTGGAAGGACCAAACAAAAATAAATGAGACCAATGATTATTACGATCGAGATCGTTATTAGTAATGCATTTCTGCTTTTGGCCACATGATGTCTGTCTTTAGTTCTCCCCCCAGCCACTCGGTCAAACCCCATTCAGATGCATTACGTAATGCTTTTTATCGGCAAAGGGCGAGAACGAAAAGTGGTATTTGTTTTTTCATGTGGCAAAATGGATTTTGCTATGTGGCAATTTTTTGTTATGTGGATTTTTTTTGCCATGTGGCAAAATTGATTTTACATGTGGCATTTTTTTTTGTAAGTGGCATTTTTTGGGGTGTATGGTATTTTTGCAGGTCATGCACGTCCAAGCCATTGACGGCTATGCATGTCCAAATTTTCCATACATATTAAATGGCAGAAAAAACATGTGTGGCTGTGATTTTTGACCATTGACTAAAATACATAGTCAAAAATGGCAGAAAAAACATGTGTGGCTGTGATTTTTGACCATTGACTAAAATACATAGTCAAAAATCACAGCCACACATTTTTTTCTGCCATTTAAAATGAATGGAAAATTTGGACGTGCATAGCCATCAATGGCATAGCCTTACCTGGGTGCCAGTTGAATGTCAATGAGCTCTAATGGTAAGTGTATATTCAAAAATCACAGCCACACATGTTTTTTTTTACAGCAGTTATGTAACATATTTTTGTATTTGAAGTACCTTTTTTGTTCAATTTTCACACTACTTTCCGTACGGGACAAAACTTTTGTCTAACCAAAGTTTGACTTTTATGTCTTCATTAAATGATAAATCTTTTTTTCAGTGAAACAAATATATTTTTTGTACATTCATCATTTGGGAAGGTCTTAGCTTTCATATGAGCCATTTCTGAAACCAATTGAATAATTAAAAGTCAGGTTATTAGCAATTATTTCCACAAAATGGATAAGCGTTACAAGACTTATGTCAGGGACTATAGATGGGACCATTTCGTCTCAACAAAACAAGCTCAGGCCTCCCACTGATTCAACGGGTGAGTTACATTTTCCCTGCACTTAACACTATGGCGCTAAAAACAAAGGTTATTTTATATTTGCTGTATTTTTCTGCCACACATTGGTGGTGTTCTGACAAATTTTCCATGCGCTCAACGTTAAAAATGGTCCAGAAGAACGCTCCAGCCGGTCGCCTTCGCTGATCCACGGCCCGTGGCGTAGAGCCACTCCACTTCGATTAGTAGGACCTCGGGAGGTCTCAAAAATGTTCTCTGCAATTCCATTCTCCTGCTCTGGCAGGGTTAGGGTTAGGGTTTAGACGGTATAGGCGGACCAGAAATGCCTAAAAAAAAAAAAAAAAAAAAAAAAACAAGTGGTCAGACGAGAATTACAAGCGAAACGAGACGTCGATGTCTTACCGGATTTTCATAAAAGATTTGTCTAAACAGAAGGTCCTCTGTGTGGACTTCTCGAGCGGCAGTCTCTCCGAAAGCCGTGTGGACTCGCTGAGTTGGACTCGGTGGAGGGGGGGGGGGTGTCGAAAAGCAGCAAAATAGCCAACCTAGCGTCGTCGAACTTGTACCAGTCGTTATCCTCCAGGCTCCAGCAGTATGCCAAATAATGTTTGTTCGGCGTTTCCCCGTGCTTCACCATGCCGTACAGGTCATATATATCACGTGTTCTGTAAAGGGTGAATGATCAGGAAGAAGTCTAATGAACATTTATTTTCAGACTGTGAAAAATTTACCACCTATATACCAGCGCCCATTGTGAAGGTTCTGGCAGTATGCCACATACAGTGCATTGCAAAAGTATTCGGCTCCCTTGAATCTTCCAACCTTTCGCCACATTTCAGGCTTCAAACATAAAGATATGAAATTTAATTTTTTTTTGTCAAGAATCAACAACAAGTGGAACACAATCGTGAAATGGAACAACATTTATTGGATAATTTCAACTTTTTTAACAAATAAAAAACTGAAAAGTGGGGCGTGCAATATTATTCGGCCCCTTTACTTTCAGTGCAGCAAACTCACTCCAGAAGTTCAGTGAGGATCTCTGAATGATCCAATGTTGTCCTAAATGACCGATGATGATAAATAGAATCCACCTGTGTGTAATCAAGTCTCTGTATAAATGCACCTGCTCTGTGATAGTCTCAGGGTTCTGTTTAAAGTGCAGAGAGCATTATGAAAACCAAGGAACACACCAGGCAGGTCCGAGATACTGTTGTGGAGAAGTTTAAAGCCGGATTTGGATACAAAAAGATTTCCCAACCTTTAAACATCTCAAGGAGCACTGTGCAAGCCATCATATTGAAATGGAAGGAGCATCAGACCACTGCAAATCTACCAAGACCCGGCCGTCCTTCCAAACTTTCTTCTCAAACAAGGAGAAAACTGATCAGAGATGCAGCCAAGAGGCCCATGATCAATCTGGATGAACTGCAGAGATCTACAGCTGAGGTGGGAGAGTCTGTCCATAGGACAACAATGAGTCCTACACTGCACAAATCTGGCCTTTATGGAAGAATGGCAAGAAGAAAGCCATTTCTCAAAGATATCCATAAAATGTCTTGTTTAAAGTTTGCCACAAGCCACCTGGGAGACACACCAAACATGTGGAAGAAGGTGCTCTGGTCAGATGAAACCAAAATTCAACTTTTTGGCCACAATGCAAAACGATATGTTTGGCGTAAAAGCAACACAGCTCATCACCCTGAACACACCATCCCCACTGTTAAACATGGTGGTGGCAGCATTATGGTTTGGGCCTGCTTTTCTTCAGCAGGGACAGGGAAGATGGTTAAAATTGACGGGAAGATGGATGCAGCCAAATACAGGAACATTCTGGAAGAAAACCTGTTGGTATCTGCACAAGACCGGAGACTGGGCCGGAGATTTATCTTCCAACAGGACAATGATCCAAAACATAAAGCCAAATCTACAATGGAATGGTTCAAAAATAAATGTATCCAGGTGTTAGAATGGCCAAGTCAAAGTCCAGACCTGAATCCAATCGAGAATCTGTGGAAAGAGCTGAAGACTGCTGTTCAAAAACACTCTCCATCCAACATCACTGAGCTCGAGCTGTTTTGCAAGGAAGAATGGGCAAGAATGTCAGTCTTCTGATGTGCAAAACTGATAGAAACATACCCCAAGCGACTTGCAGCTGAAATTGGAGCAAAAGGTGGTGCTACAAAGTATTAACGCAAGGGGGCCGAATAATATTGCACGCCCCACTTTTCAGTTTTTTATTTGTTAAAAAAGTAAAAATTATCCAATAAATGTTGTTCCACTTCACGATTGTGTCCCACTTGTTGTTGATTCTTGACAAAAAAATTAAAATTTTATATCTTTATGTTTGAAGCCTGAAATGTGGCGAAAGGTTGCAAGATTCAAGGGGGCCGAATACTTTTGCAAGGCACTGTATATATATATATATATATATATATTAGGGCTGTCAAAATGATCGCGTTAACGGGCGTTAATTTTTTTTTTTTAATTAATCACGTTAAAATATTTGACGCAATTAACGCAGATTACCCGCTCAAACAGATTTAAATGAGGGTACAGTGAAACACCACTTGTTAATTGTGTTTTATGGAGTTTTGCCGCCCTCTGCTGGCGCTTGGTTACAACTGATTTTATAGGCTTCAGCCACCCATCAGCATTGTGTAAGTAATTATTGACATCAACAATGGCGGGCTACTAGTTTATTTTTTGATTGAAAATTTTACAAATTTCATTAAAACGAAAACATTAAGAGGGGTTTTGATATAAAATTTCTATAAATTTTACTAAAATTTTTCTTTTAAGACCTACAAGTCTTTCTATCCATGGATCGCTTTAACAGAATGTTAATAATGTTAATGTCATCTTGTTGATTTATTGTTATAATAAACAAATACAGTACTTATGTACCGTATGTTGAATGTATATATCCATCTTGTCTTTTCTTTCCATTCCAAAAATAATTTACAGAAAAATATGGCATATTTTATTGATGGTTTGGATTGCGATTAATTGCGATTAATTACGATTAATTAATTTTTAAGCTGTAATTAACTCGATTAAAAACTTTAATCATTTGACAGCTCTAATATATATATAAAATATGAACTTCCGGTATCGATATTGGATCGGGATCGCAATATTTGGCCTTGGTATTACTTGGTATCGGATCGAATCCAAAATCACTTGTATCGCCCACCACTAGAGGGCACTGTATGTAGCATTTAGCTTTTGGCTTTGTCTTTTAGTACAGTGGGAGACGAGGAAAGACCAGTCTGTCTACTTTGTCTAAAAATGTTCACAGCGGACAGCAGGAATTATTTTTTTCAGCGAGTGCCAAATATTGCCAGCAATCCTCCCGCTTTGTCAGTGTTACATCAGTAAACCAGCGAGCACGGTTAGCATCATATAAGGTGGCATACCGGGTTGCTCAGTGTAAAATAACCCCACACCATAGCAAAGGAGCTGATACTGCCTGCAGCAAAAATAAAAACTGTCCCTTTGCCCACTGCCATGTCGTTTTTGTTCCATTAATTTTTGTTTTTTCGGTCTAATTGTTTGACATATTGTCTTCATGCTTGATGTTGCTAATCAATTTAAATGTATTGTCATTTATTGATTTCATTAAACAGTCAAAAAATGTATCGAGTGTATTTTTACAGAATGATGTTTTTTAAAATACACTTTATTGGAGGTTGATCTATATTACTTTTCTCTTTAATATCAAAAATTAGAGCTGTCAAACGATCAAAATTTTTAAACGAGTTAATTACAGATTAAAATTTAATCGTAATTAATCGCAATTCAAACCATCTATCAAATATGCCATATTTTTCTGTAAAATATTGTTGGAATGGAAAGATAAGAGACAAGATGGATACATATATTCAACATACGACACATAAATACTGTATTTGTTTATTATAACAATAAATCAACAAGTTGGCATTAACATTATTAACATTCTGTTAAAGTGATCCATGGATAGAAAGCCTTGTAGTTCTTAAAAGATAAATTTTAGCACAAGTTATAGAAATTTTATACTAAAACCCCTCTTAATATTTTTGTTTTAATAAAATTTGTAAAATTTTCAATCAAAAAATAAACTAGTAGCCCGCCATTGTTGATGTCAATCATTACACAATGCTCATGGGTGCTGAAGCCCATAAAATCAGTCGCACCCAGGCGCCAGCAGAGGGCGACAAAACACAAAAAAACACAAGTAACAAAAGGACATGACACTGTCATTTTAATCTGTTTGAGCGGGGCATGTGCGTTAATTGCGTCAAATATTTTAACGTGATTAATTTTTTTAAATTGCCGCCCGTTAAAGCAATAATTTTGACAGCCCTAAAAATAACACAATGTTATGCAGAGTACTTATAATAATAAGAATTTTATATACAAATGATACTACAGTATTTATAGTGGTGGCAGAGAGTTGGGGGGGGCACGGAACGTTTACGTCTTCCTGCGGGGGCGTGACAGAAAATAATTGAGAAGCACTGCCTTAAGTCTTTCTGATAGTTTTCCCTTGACCTTTTTACTGCAGTAATATCATGAAAACCTGAAATTATGGCTCTTAGTTTTGGTGTGCCACCCCAAGATTTTAAGTGGCCCCATCTGGCCACCCCTATATGAAAAATTTCTGGAGGCGCCACTGCCTGCCTGCCGATTTTGGTGCATTTTGAAGCATTCTAAGGGGGTCAAATGGAGCTCAAAGATGCTGAGGAACAAAGAATAACTATAATAATAATAATAATAAAACCGAGGAATCACAATAGGTTACCTAAAAAAATACATTGTCACATGCATGTCCATACTGTTCAGTTATGGATGTGTTCTAAGTCAAATAAAATCAAATCAACTAGTATATTTTAGACCAAATCACAACAACAGTTATCTCAAGGAGAAAACAAAACATGTTTTTAAGGTGCAATAGCTCTACTCTGGATTTCGACCTACTTGAGCATTGTAACTTTTTTTTTTTTTTTGGTATGTATTCAAGTAACGAAATGTATTTTGACATATGGCATTTTTTTGGGTATGTGGCAAAATGGATGTTGCCATGTGAATTTTTTTTTGCCATGTGGCAAAATTGATTTTGCCATGTGGCATTATTTTTGCCATGTGGCTTTTTTTTTTTTTTTTTTGCCATGTGGCGTTTTTTTTTTCCATGTGGCGAAATGCATTTTGACATGAGGCTTTTTTTTTGCCATGTGGCAAAATGGATTTTGCCATGTGGCATTTTTTTGCCATGTGGCGAAATGTATTTTGACATGAGGCATTTTTTTTGCCATGTGGCAAAATCGATTTTGCCATGTGACATTTTGCCATGTAACGAAATGTATTTTGACATGTGGCATTTTTTTGGTTATGTGGCAAAATCGATTTTGCCATGTGACATTTTATTTTGCCATGTGGCAAAATTGATTTTGCCATGTGGCATTATTTTTGCCATCTGGCTTTTTTTTTTTTTTGCCATGTGGCATTTTTTTGCCATGTGGCGAAATGTATTTTGACATGAGGCATTTTTTTTGCCATGTGAAATTTTTTTTTTGCCAAGTGGCGAAACATATTTTGACATGTGGCGAAATGTATTTTGACATGTGGCAAAATGGATTTTGCCATGTCGCGAAATGTGTATTGACATGTAGCAAAATGGATTTTGCCGTGTCGCGAAATGTATTTTGACATGTGGCAAAATGGATTTTGCCATGTGGCATTTTTTTTGCCATGTGGCGAAATATATTTTGACATGAGGCTTTTTTTTTGCCATGTGGCAAAATCGATTTTGGCATGTGACATTTTTTTGCCATGTAGCGAAATGTATTTCCACATGTGGCATTTTTTTTTGGGTATGTGGCAAAATTGATTTTGCCATGTGGCATTTTTTTCGGTATGTGGCAAAATGGATTTTGCCATGAGACCTTTTTTATGCCATGTGGCAAAAGTGATTTTGCCATCTGGCTTGACAAGAGGCTTTTTTTTTGCCATGTGGCAAAATCGATTTTGCCATGTGGCTTTTTTTTTTTTGCCATGTGGCGAAACGTATTTTGACATGTGGCATTTTTTTGGGTATGTGGCAAAATTTATTTTGCCATGTGGCATTTTTTTCGGTATGTGGCAAAATGGATTTTGCCATGAGACCTTTTTTATGCCCTGTGGCAAAAGTGATTTTGCCATGTGGCATTATTTTTGCCATCTGGCTTGACAAGAGGCTTTTTTTTGCCATGTGGCAAAATCGATTTTGCCATGTGGCTTTTTTTTTTTGCCATGTGGCGAAACGTATTTTGACATGTGGCATTTTTTTGGGTATGTGGCAAAATTTATTTTGCCATGTGGCATTTTTTTCGGTATGTGGCAAAATAGATTTTGCCATGAGACCTTTTTTATGCCATGTGGCAAAAGTGATTTTGCCATGTGGCATTATTTTTGCCATCTGGCTTAACAAGAGGCTTTTTTTTTTGCCATGTGGCTTTTTTTTTTGCCATGTGGCAAAACGTATTTTGACATGTGGCATTTTTTTGGGTATGTGGCAAAATTTATTTTGCCATGTTGCATTTTTTTTTCTGGTATGTGGCATTTTTTGGGGTGTATGGCATTTTTGCAGGCCATGCACATCCATTCCATTGACGGCTATGCACGTCCAAATTTTCCATTCATATTAAATGGCAGAAAAACATGGGTGGCTGTGGTTTTTGACCACTGACGGAAGATAAGTGTTTAGTCAAAAATCGCTGCCACACGTTTTTCTGATATTTAAAATGAATGGAAAATTTGGAACAAAACATTTGGGTTTCCAGTGGCCGTGTGAAGGATGTATAGTAAGAAGGTAATGAATACAGTTGTAGCTAAACAAAAGCATATGACGGTTAGCAACCTATGGCCTGGTGTGGCTAAACCCCCCCCACCGGAACTCAGGTGGGGGTAGGGGGGGTGTCACACCAGTGAGTGATAGCCTGACCAATGATTATTCTGCATATTCTGTTCTTATGAAAATATTTTATAAAGGTTGAAAAGTTACCTAGTGTTGCTTTAAATCATAATGCTAAATTATCAACTCGAGTTTTCATCTTTTTTTTATTGTTTTCTTTTTTTTTTTAACAAATACGAACATCTGATGATGAAAAGAAATGCTTCCTTACACGAACAGTCACATGAGGTATTTTGTTCCAGGCTACATCGTTTTAAAAATATTACAAAGTAGTAGTAGGTAGTATCAGAGTGAGAATATCAATAATTGTCACAGAACAGTAGATGTGCGATGACCATTAAGAACGAGCACGACACTTCAACCATAGACTTCATAATTACTTGACTGGACACATTAGGTATTGATGAGTAATTTGTTGGAGGATTCAAGGTCATTATTATATTTTTCGTACCATGCATGCATTTTGAAACGTGATGAAAAAAAATCAATGGGAGAAATTAGCCGCTACGGCATTGGCATCATAGTTTGCAATAAAAAAATGCTTACTGCACTTTTGTTTGTTTTTTGCTTTAAACCAAGAATCGAGACTGTTTTACGTCCATATCTATAAAGAATTAAGTGATTTAAGCATTGATTCACAAGAATTTTCAACGGGAAAAGCTCTTTACACATGGGCTAATTTTCGTAACTGACTAGCCTTATAATTGGCAATATTTACGCAAAATAAATGCGACCTGCACGTTTTTTTTTTTTTTGCTTTTAACGTAAGAATCGAAAATGTTTTTCGTCCAGATCTATAAAGAATTCAGGGATTTAAGCATTTATTCACAAAAATTTTCAACGGAAAACGCTCATTGTTTTGCTACGGCAGCCATGTTGGATTTTGTATCACTAAATTTTATTTTAGACATTTCTGCGTCCATATTAAAAACAATCAGCTTTTACGTGTTTTACTTTATGTAACTTTACAATCTAATTACTTTGTTTTTATAGCCAATTTAAGTTTTGTGATACATACCGTAAATTTCGGACTGTAAGCCGCTACTTTTTTTCTTCATTTTGAATCCTGTGCCTTATAGTCCAGTATGCTTATTTGTTGATTTATTTGGGTTAATAGGCAACACATCCCTCCTAGAATGCATTGCACCACTAATTATTTATTCAGTTCGCTACTGTTCCAGTTGTTTCATTAATTGCTTATTATAGTATTTACTAACACTTTATTTGACAGCGGCGTCATAGGACATAAGGTATTACTGAATACTTACGACAGATGTGATTATCATCCGGCAAATTATGTTACTAAGTCCATTTATGTCCAGCTCGGATCTTTTACATCCATTCAAAAGTGAGATCATTAGCCGGATGACACTAAATGACATCTGTTATAAGCATTCATTAATGCTCATGACAGTGTCATGTCATAATTATGATTGTCTAATGACAGTCTTAAGGCACCACTGTCAAATAAAGTGTTACCAACTACAATAACTAGCAATGAATGAAATAACTGGAACAGTAACTGAAGACATAATTAGCGCAGAACATGAATTTTGATTGTTATTTACAGTTCCCTCCATAATTATTGGCACCCCTAAATATTTTTTTTTCAATTCAAATAATATAGGACCTTAATGGAAAAAAAGAGAAAAATCCAACCTTCAATACAAGTGCATTCATTCAGTGGGGGGAAAAATCCCACGTAAGGAAAAAATTATTTGACATCAAATAATGTGTGTCACAATTATTAGCACCCCTGGTGTTAATACTTTGTACAACCCCCTTTTGCCAACAAAACAAGGTCTGGGGACTGAGATGGCCATGGGAGGAGCTTGATTTTGTGTCTGGTGAACCAAAAATATACACGGTCCCAGGCTTCAACTGGGACCGTGTGCTTTGGTCAGATGAGACCAAGGGGCCGTTTACATGGTGACGCTCGGAGAATACGAACAATTTCAAATTTGCATTTGCGTCTCCATTTGAACAATGTCGCAATTCCGCATGAAAACGATGTAATATTCATGCCAGGCGCTCGGGGGCAGTGCAGATTTACTGGGCGACAGAGAATGATGCACTTTGAGCCCACCAAGCTCCCTCAGCCCGGAAAAAAATATGCCCGCCCACTCGAAGCAATGTCATTTTTCTTTTGTTCAAAAAGGCACAAAAATTGAAACGTTCAACATATTTAATTTTAAAATATTATTAAAACAGTAAATTAAAGCCGACATTGCGCCATATTTGCTGTTTTTAATGTTTAGTAGCACCGCTGCGCACGCCCAATGTGACGTGTACGAGTGCTGACGTTAACAGCGCAATCTCGCGCCGCAGGAGCCTTTGAAATGCATGCCGAGGAAGCTCCCCTCAATTGGATTCTTCCACTTTGGAGGCAGGATTCAGAATTTTTCGTCTTCGCCGACACCATATGCACACGAGGCGAGTCCGCAACTCAGTCATTGCGTCTTTGTGTCGCAGAGTCGCCATGTAAACTGCCCCAAGATTGAGCTTTTTGCCATGTGACATTTTTTTTGCCATGTGGCAAAATCAATTTTGCCATGTGACATTTTTTTTGCCATGTAACGAAATGTATTTTGACATGTGGCATTTTTTTAGTTATGTGGCAAAATGGATTTTGCCATGTGACATTTTTTTTTTGCCATATGGCAAAATTGATTTTGCCATGTGGCATTATTTTTGCCATCTGGCATTTATATTTTTTTCACCATCTGGCATTTTTTTTTTGCCATGTGGCGAAATGTATTTTGACATGTGGCATTTTTTGGTATGTGGCAAAATGGATTTTGTCATGTGACTTTTTTTTTGCCATGTAGCATTTTTTGCCAGGTAGCAAAATTGATTTTGCCATGTGGCATTATTTTTGCCATCTGGCATTTTTTTTTTGCCATGTGGCATTTTTTTTGCCATGTGGCATTTTGTTTTGTCAAGTGGCGAAATGTATTTTGCCATGTGGCATTTTTTTTGCCATGTCGCGAAATGTATTTTGACATGTGGCAAAATGGATTTTGCCATGTGGCATTTTTTTTGCCATGTGGTGAAGGTTGGATTTTTCTCTTTTTTTCCATTAAGGTCCCATATTATTTGAATTTTAAAAAAATTATTAGAAGCTAAAAAACACATCTTTTTCAGGGGTGCCAATAATTATGGAGGGCACTGTACATCTGCAACGCTGCAATGCATGCTAAGAGGCATGTTGGACAACAACAGTGTTGACAGCAGGTGGTTGACTGTCTCCCCCAAAGGAGCAGTGATGGCCAAATGAAGCTTCTTGAAGCAATGAAGCCCATTTAGTTCAAAGCTTCATGGCGTTTTGGTTGTATGGCAGTCGAATGATGCCGCTGTCAAATAAAGTGTTACCGGTTAATGTCTTTTGGTGTAAACATCCCATAATACACTGAAAACAGCTGAGACTTATAGTTTGGTGCGGTTTAGCTATGAGCAAATGCTGTTTTCTTGCCACATTTGGCGAGTGGCGGCTTATAGTGCAAAATTACGGTATATAAAAAATCATGAATCGGGATTTTATAAGGAACAACTTTGAATTTTTTTATGCTGCTGCTCATGGAGACTCATATGTGGCTAAGGTAGGTCCCTGTTTTGGTTTTAGGTCGGTAGCAGCTTTGGTTTTGAAAATATTTGTAGTATTTGAAATTGGCCCAGTATGGATCAGCCCTGTGTCATGTCAATAGGTTATGAAGTCTATGCTTCAACTTTGGTCCACGAATGCAACGTGAGATCATTCATACAGGAACAGAGAAGAGTACAAAAAAAGATTTTGACATTTCAAATATTTCTATTTCCTGAGCGAGACGTCGTTTTGGTAGCGGTCACGCTAACTTTAGCTTCTCAACCTAATTCTGATTTGTGAACACGGGGCTTCAAGTTAGCGCGACGCTAACACCGCCGTGCGGTCTTGAGGTCACAGTTCAAAAACCGGAATGAGCATTTGGAATAGAAAAGAGGCGGAGCCAGTTACAGTTCAGCATGCGGGAAGCTCCTCCCATTCGCCCGACCAGGAGGCGACTCATTTGTTTGCGGTGACCACGAGGGCGACCACTCCCGAGTCTCGAGGGGCGGCGGAGGCGGGCCTTTTGGCGTGTCTGCGAGTGTGTTTGGTCAGGTGGTCGCTGCGCATGAAGCGTCGCGCGCACACGCCGCACGCAAACTTCTTCTCGCCCGTGTGCGTGCGACGGTGACGGGAAAGTTCGTCAGAGCGGGCGAATTTTTTCTCGCAGCCTTCCCAGCGACAGCCGAAGGGCTTCTCGCCTGCGGAATAAAAAACGTAGACTTTTAATCGACCGGGGTTTTTGTGACATACCGTATTGGCCCGAATATAAGATGGTGTTTTTTGCATTGAAATAAGTCTGAAAAAGAGGGGGTCGTCTTATATTCGCGGTCTAGAAATCACACCTATTCAAAACGCTAGATGGCGCCAGATATCATTGAAGCGATGTTCTGTCATGACAGATCTTAGCTACTCTCAAGTTTAACCAGTTTGCAATATTTTCCTTATTCCGATTTGTTTCAAGACTACAGTTACAGTTAGACTTCACTTTGATGGTTAATGCAGTTATTGCAATTTTGTTGTTTGGTTTATTTACATTTCAAAAACCAGAAGCCATTCATTTACGAATGTGATTGCACTTTAGTTTACATATTTAAATGCTCAGATATTAAGATTTGAAGGCAAAATAACATACTTTTTCTCTCAAATATATTGTTATAATCTTTTTCAGATGTACTGTAATTATTTTCTGTATAAAAATTAATTTGGTGTTCAAAAAGTCTTTTTTCAAACTTGAGTCTTGAAAAAGAGGGGGTCGTCTTATAATCAGGGCCGTCTTATATTCGGGCTAAGACGGACGGTATTTATGTCACACTGCTGTTGCCATAGTTGTGCGCCCCATGTTGTTTTGGTATACGGTAAAAAGAAACCTAAGTGATGAGTCGTGTGCACATGTGATGAGAAGCACACTGAATAAAGAAGTGTTGTTCCACTCAAGTCTCGGCCTGAAAAGTACTGTATTGGCCCGTATATAAGACGGGCCTGATTATAAGACGACCCCCTCTTTTTCAAGACTCAATTTATATAACAAAAAAGAATTACAGTACATCCGAAACAAATGATTATAACAATATACTTGAGAGAAAAAGCATGTTATTTTGCCTCATTCAAATCTTAATATCTGAACATTTAAATATGTAAACTAAAGTGCAATCACATTCGTAAATGAATGGCTTCTGGTTTTTGAAATGTAAATAAACTAGGGCTGTCAAACGATTAAAATTTTTAATTATAATTTATAATTTAGTTAATTACAGCTTAAAAATGAATTAATCGTAATTAATCGCAATTCAAACCATCTCTAAAATATGCCATATTTTTCTGTAAATTATTGTTGGAATGGAAAGATAAGACACAAGACGGATATATACATACAACATACTGTACATAAGTGCTGTATTTGTTTATTATACATATATATATATATATATTATTATTATAATATATATTATATTGTACAATTTTCAATCAAAAGTAGAGTTAATATAATAATAAGAAGAATAAAAATAACAATAAGAAGAATTAAGTAAACAAACTCTGAGTAATGCCAGTTCACTTTGCATTGTTGTTTAGCTGTGTGAGAATAGGGCCTCATTACTACAGACTGAAGTGCTTTTCTTTTTGTGAACATTATTTTTTTTGAGAGATAGCAATATTATTTTTGTTGTGCTTTCACCAAATGATACTTCTGTTTGTTGAGAAGGAGTTGCAGAAGCTTATGTCAATAAATGGCGCAGCCCAAAGAACGCCTGTGTCCACTCGCCTTTATAACAGATATACTGTATCTCTGTGCATATCTTACCCAAAATACAACAACGAGACACATAATTGCCACTAAAAGAAAGCAAACTTACCGAAATATGTGTGGAGCACAAAGCAACAGCATAAACGTCTCACAACTAATATTTCTCCCACTATTAGAAGGAATAACATTAGTATGGAACGGTCCTGTGCTGCCCCCAAGCGCCCGGTGGCATTCTCTTCACTCTTAATGTCCATAAACGGCGTCATTGAAATCTGTTTGAGGCAATGCGACAGCTGCTCATTCAGTGCATGCGTTAATTGCGTCAAATATTTTAACGTAATTTAAAAAATTAATTAACACCCGTTAACGCAATATTTTTGACAGCCCATAATAAAACAAACAACTATATTGCAATAACTGCATGAACCATCAAAGTGAAGTCTAACTGTAACTGTAGTCTTGAAACAAATCTGAATAAGGAAAAAAATTGCCATAAAATAATGCAAACTGGTTAATCTTGAGAGTAGCTGAGATCTGTCATGACGGAACATCGCTTCAATGATATCTGGCGCCATCAAGCGTCGTGAATGGGTCTAATGTCTAGACCGCGAATATAAGACGACCCCCGGTTTTTCTATCTTATTTCAATGCAAAAAAACACTCTTACATTCGGGCCAATACGGTACTTAGATTGTTGAACAGTTTTCTGGCGCTGATATTTGTCAGGGTTAGCGCCGTCGATTCGCTAGTCCAACGCATGCGACGTGACCTACCCGTGTGTGTGCGCAGGTGCGCTTTCAGGTGAGAGCTCTTGAAGTAAGTTTTCTCGCAGCCGGCAAAGCGGCACACGTAGTTGCGTCGTCGCGACCGGTCCCGGCCGCCCGAAGCCAAGTAGAGGGGAGACGGCGCCAGTTGCACTAGCTTGGCGCCGCCCGCCGTCATCAGCGGAAGCACCAGCACCAGTGGCGGAAAACAGGGAGGGGGCGAGGAAGACGGGGCTTCGGGACTCTGAGGCGGAGTCATGCACTGTCGGAGCAGAATTGCAATTCATTTTTAGCGATGTCGCGTCACTGTGGGGAAAAAAACAAACAAACAAACAAAAAAACAGTCAGGCGTTTACCAGTGTCGATGAAGCCGTCGTCTCATTGGTCGAAAAGGCGGCATCCGAGTGCGGGGCGGCAGAGTCGCAAGAGTCGGAGGAGGGCGTCGGCGAGCGGGGCGTTGGGGACCTTTGACCCCAGACGCTCATGCTAACCAGCGCCTCGGCCGCCTCCAAATCCACCTGCGGGTCGGAGGCCTGGTTAAAGGTTACATCCCGGGGAAATCGCTGACGCGCGAAGCGTTTGGTCATTCAATGTCGGACCTCCCTCCCACTACAAACGCATTGGACATCCATTGCTGTCGATGGCAGACGAGTTTCAAAAAGTCAAATTTGTTCTTCCTCTGGCCAAGATGCAATTCATCGCTAGTAGAGGTACATTTAAAGTGGGAGGCTAGCAGCGAGCAACATTAAATGCTATGATCAGCAAATTTCTGGTCACAAACAAATGCTATGACTGAAGGATGGAAATATCATGTCTGGTGAACGAATATGACCTTTTAGCCAGGTTGCCGGAATCACGCCAGCCAAACCGCCGGATCTATGCTGGCGCAGCTCCAACAACACCGGCGGGCAAAATTCCGACAACCCGGCCAAAAGACCAAACTCCGAGGGTTCACCTTAGTCTTAACCCCTTGTACCGACTCCATTTTGAAAGCTGGAAGAAGGCCTCGAAACGCAAGTTGACAATTTATTCAGCGATTAAACGGCAAGGCAAAACAGTGACAGACCCAGGCGAGGAGGAGACTCAGGGTCACCATATCACAAGTCAACAAAAGGTTCCCGAGAAAAATGACCGTGATTAGTTAAACACACAGTCTTTTTGAAGGCTCTCGCGGGGTGGGCCGTGGGCAGCAAGAAGGGTGTGTTTGGGTCTTCTTCTGTTGCAGATTTGGGTGGTAAGGCTATGTTGAAGTAATTAAAAATAGAAATGAATAAAAATGGAAATAAATGCTGAAATATATATTGGAATAAACAAATAAATGTTGAAATAGAAATGGAATGAAACTAATTAAACAAAAATTGAAATATAATTCGAAATAAATAAAACCTGAATATTAAAATGAATAAATATTGAAATAGAAGCATTTCAATTACACATTTAATAGTTTTAATTTTTGCCTCGTGGCCCTCCTGAAGTATCATCATCATCATTAAAGAAAATGTCACAGATTGAGCATGATGACTAAAGAAATGCGCAGCAACAACAACACAAAAAAGGACAAAAGATCTAGCCCATTTTCGTTCGTAAGAGGACTTCAGTTAGACTTTCTGAGAAGAATTGATTTGACTTGCGGCAGGGCAATTGACAGTCGATGTATTTGAAACATCCGTTGAGTTTACGGACGTCTGGATAAACCGTGCTAAAGACAAAGGTAGTAACGCGCAAGTGGTCATGGGTCCCTGAGTGACATTCGAACTCAAAACCTCTCCATCCATCACGGGTAGAAAACACTTTTAAAATGACGTCAACGAATAGTGAGCGTCGTGCAAAAATGAAGCGTCGACTCGCTGCGGCTGATGAGAAGGATGACGCCTTTGTGGAGGAGGATGCTCGCCGTATCCTCGGACGATCCGAGCGGGGTGACCCGAGTTGAACCCGCGTGCGCCCCGCCCCTCCTCACCTCGCCGAGAGCGAGATGGCAACAAAGCACGTTTCGGTCGCTCCGGTCCACTCACCTGGCGGGAAGGCAGCATGACGGGCGGAGAGCGTCGCGGTGGTCCGGGAAAACAAAAGCTCGGGTTCGGCACTTCGGTTCGGGCCGGGGGACGGCGGGCAGGAAGACGACGGGGAGGAGAGAGTGGGTTCCGAGTGTCCAATCGGCTGCAAAGGTGTAGCTGGCCTCGGCCAATCGGCGGCGGGGACGGGCGCGGTCACCGGCGGGCCGAGGCGCCATTGGCCGACCAGCGTCGGGGGACGTCGGGGGCGACGAGTCAGCCGTGTCACGGTGCACTCCGTGAACTCAGTCAACCCGCACACGTGTGAGGACACCACACAAAGACGCACCTCCGTTACCTACACAAAGACGCGTACAGTAAAATACCATTCACATGGATTGGACGTCTAGAAGTGATCAAGTCAGGGGTGAAAGTGGCTAGAATTTCTTGCTGGAACTCCCCGACATGAAGGTCGCAACGGAACCAGAAATTTTATCTATTTATTTTTCATTCAAAATTGTATTTTTTTCAATGATTTGCAAAATAAAAGTTAAAAAAACAGTGTGGTGCAGAAACCCATAAAATCAGTCGCACCTAAGCGCCAGCAGAGGGCGAAAAAACACCAAAAAACACAAGTAACAACTGGACATTACACTGTGCTGTCATTTTAATCTGTTTGAGCGGGGCATGTGCGTTAAATGCGTCAAATATTTTAACGGGACGTATATATGTATATTAGGGCTGTCAAACGATGAAAATTTTTAATCGAGTTAATTGCAGCTTAAAAATTAATTGATTGTAATTAATCGCAATTCAAACCATCTATAAAATATGCTAGATAAGACACGACGGGTATGTAGATTCAACATACGGTACATAAGTACTGTATTTGTTTATTATAACAATAAATCAACAAGATGGCATTAACATTATTAACATTCTGTTTAAGTGATCCATGGATAGAAAGACTTGTCGTTCTTAAAAGATAAATCTTAGTGCAAGTTATTGAAATTTTATATTAAAACCCCTCCTAAAATTTTCGTTTTAATAAAATTTGTAAAATTTTCAATCAAAAAATTAACCAGTAGCCCACCATTGTTGATGTCAATAATTACACAACGCTCGTGTGGTGCTGAAACCCATAAAATCAGTCACGCCCAAGCACCAGGGCAAAAAAAAAAAAAAAAACACCAAAAAACCCAAGTAACAAGTGGACATTACACTGTGCTGTCATTTTAATCTGTTTGAGCATGGCATGTGCGTTAAATGCGTCAAATATTTTAACTATATATATATATATATATATATATATATATATATATATATATATATATATATATATATATTAGGGCTGTCAAACGATGAAAATTTTTAATCGAGTTAATTACAGCTTAAAAATTAATCGTAATTAATCGCAATTCAAACCATCTATAAAATATGCTAGATAAGACAAGACGGGTATATAGATTCAACATACGGTACATAAGTACTGTATTTGTTTATTATAACAATAAATCAACAAGATGGCATTAACATTATTAACATTCTGTTTAAGTGATCCATGGATAGAAAGACTTGTCGTTCTTAAAAGATAAATGTTAGTGCAAGTTATTGAAATTTTATATTAAAACCCCTCTTAAAATTTTCATTTTAATAAACTTTGTAAAATTTTCAATCAAAAATAGTTTCACCATTGTTGATGTCATAATTACACAACGCTCGTGTGGTGCTGAAACCCATAAAATCAGTCGCACCCAAGCACCAGTAGAGGGCAAAAAAACACCCAAAAACCCAAGTAACAAGTGGACATTACGCTGTGCTGTCATTTTAATCTGTTTGAGCGCGGCATGTGCGTTAAATACGTCAAATATTTTACCGGGATGTATATATGTATATTAGTGCTGTCAAACGATGAAAATTTTTAATCGCGTTAATTACAGCTTAAAAATTAATTGATTGTAATTAATCGCAATTCAAACCATCTATAAAATATGCTAGATAAGACAAGACGGGTATATAGATTCAACATACGGTACATAAATACTGTATTTGTTTATTATAACAAATCAACAAGATGGCATTAACATTATTAACATTCTGTTAAAGTGATCCATGGATAGAAAATTTTCGTTTTAAAAAAATTTGTAAAATTTTCAATAAAAAAATTAACTAGCAGCTCGCCATTGTTGAAGTCAATATTAATTACACAACGCTCGTGTGGTGCTGAAACAATTAAGCGATAGTTATGGGGTGGATAACTGTGACTTATTTACAGACACCATTTTTTTCATTGTGACATAATTTGTTTAAAAGGTTAAAATCTGCGAGTGAATAATTTTTTAAAGTCGTTTTTTTTTTTTTAAATGAAATATTAGACATCAATTAATGATTCTAAGCTAAAATGACAGACATTTTGAATAATAAATATAATTAATTACCTTCGTTTTATGGCTGGGTTGAAACAAAAGCGGTTGCACGACGTCTGTAAACGGGGGTTTTCCAGGGTAAAACTGACAAATTAAAAATTTGGGGGCTTCACGCGCCATGAATCTGCTATGGCAGCATATAGACATATTGTTCTATCAAACACAACAGTTATTTTAGCTTAAAATACAGCTGTTTATTTTAAAGAGGGGTACAAGAGCAGAATCTACTTTTGTCTGTGTTTTCTGCCATATATACAGTGTTGGGCACGTTACTTTAAAAAAGTAATTAGTTACTCACTACTTCTTCCAAAAAGTAACTGCGTTAGTAACTGAATTACTCTATAGTAACTATTTCCGTTATTTTAAAAAGAAGTTGTTGTATGTCAAAGAATTTGAAATTTTCTGAGCAATATTCGAGTCAGTAGAATAGAGAAGAACAGACCGGTAGTTGCAGTAGTATGCAGTGTTGGGAATAACGGCGTTATAAATAACGCCATTACATAACGTAACATAACAAACATAACTTGTTTATATGTGAATTGTCTCGCCCTATGTTTGCATATGTGTATTTGTGCTTAATAATTCTTTTTTTTTTTTTTTTTAAACTTCAGAGACGGTGTTTTCACACACAAACCGGAACAGCGTGTGTGGCAAACACGCAAAACAAATGCAGAGGGATATGATGGCAGAGCATTCAGACGAAAAAATGTCCTTTACGTGGTAGAGATATAGACACTATTTCAAGTTGGTCGAAATGAAAGGAAAGAACATGCATGTAAAGTGTCATTTATGTCCCGGGGCAAAGCTTTTGTCGACATCTGTGGTAAGCAATTCAAATCTGTTTATTTTTGTTGCACTTCAAGTGTAGGATAAATCTGTTGCTGGTGAGGTGCAATAAATATTACAAGGTTCTATAAAGGGCCTTCGGAAGCGAAACAGCCCCACAGCATCACTGACCCACCCCCATATTTCACAGTGGGTATGAGGTGCTTTTCAGCATGCGCATCTTTCGTGGCACGCCAGACCCACTTAGACCGTTTGTTGCCAAAAAGCTCAATCTTGGTCTCATCTGACCAAAGCACACGGTGCCAGGCTTCAACTCACTTCCAAAGGCCCTGGGAACCTTGTTAGGGTGCATGGCATCATGAATGCTTTGAAATACCAGGACATTTTTAAATCAAAATCTGTTGCCCTCTGCCCGAAAGCTGAAGATTGGTCGTCACTGGGTCTTTCTGCCAGACGATGACCCTAAACATATGGGCAAATCTACACAGAAATGGTTCACCAGACACAAAATCAAGCTCCTCCCATGGCCATCTCAGTCCCCAGACCTTGTTTTGTTGGCAAAAAGGGGTTGTACAAAGTATTAACACCAGGGGTGCTAATAATTGTGACACACATTATTTGATGTCAAATCATTTTTTCTTTATGTGGGATTTTTTTCCCCACTGAATGAATGCACTTGCATTGAAGGTTGGATTTTTCTCTTTTTTCCATTAAGGTCCCATATTATTTGAATTTTTAAAAAAAATATTAGAAGCTAAAAAACAAATCTTTTTCAGGGGTGCCAATAATTATGGCGGGCACTGTAGATGGATATTATCCACTACCTGACAAGTCTAAAAGCAGCTCACCAGATGGCAAAAACAGGTAGCGTGCTCGTGGCACTTGATGGTGCTCTGGGAGTCACACTCCAAACTAAAGGCCTTCTTTGGACTTTTTCCTTTGACTTATAACATGACCCGCAAGGACGCGCTTCTCCATGCTCAGGACTTCCCGGTACAGCCGAGCGGGGCTTGCTCTCAACATGAAGGCGAAAAGGTCCACCACCCACACGAAGGAGCGCGGCAGTGTGGGCTCTGTCTCCGCGTAGTGACTGCTGCAAATCCTGGAAACGCTAAGAAAAAAAAAAAAAAAAGTTGGATTAGCTGAGCTCTTTGCACCATGAAAAAAAAAAAAGTTCACCATCTTCAATGTCCTTTTCACAAAAAAAAAAACAACAACATTCGACTCCAAAGTCTCAAAAATAAAAGGTTTTTAAATGTAATTCTTTAGATTTGTGATGCAGCGTGGAGGTCAGCGGGCTTACCGGGGGTTGCAAGATTTGAGGGGCGGATGCCAGTACGCGGCGTTGACAGGGGTCAGCATTTCCCCTTCGGACCGGACGGCGCCGGCCAATGTGGACCGGCGCAAGTTGGGCCCGTCGGCGCCTGGCTCTTCCCCCCAGAGGAATGTGAAGGTGGAAGGCGGCGCGGAGGGGCCGCGCGACGCGGGACGTGACCGCAATTGCTCAAAACACGACTTCAGATGCTCGGCGTTTCCTGGGAAAACGCGCGTACGTGAGGTTACGAACGTCTTTGTTCACTTTGTCTTTGGCGCGTCGTCTTACTTTGCCTTTTGACGGCCTTGCTTTCCACCTTCTTGTTCGAGTAAAGGAGCGTGGACTTCCACCGCTTCCTGTCGGAGGCCGGCAAAATTTTTGCGGTTTTGAAACGGTGACGTTTTCATACCACAGTAAATTAGGGCTGCAGCTATCGATTATTTCAGTAGTCGATTAATCAATGAAGCAGTTAGTTCAAATAATCGAGTAATCGGATACGGAACATGAACAATTTAAAATACCAAAATACCTGAGCTGAGCCTCAAACGGTATAAAAAAATTTAAAAAAAAGATCTATGTACAACAACAGAACAATTGGCTAACTTACATAGCAAAAGTCTGTTAGCTTCATTGCTATAAAATGCTAACTTTTTTTTTTTTACAATGCTCTTAAATGGTTCAGACCCGTATTTCCACAAAAAAACGGCTAAATATGCCTATAAACTAAATTATGAATGCATAAAAAACATTAGCTCAAACAACAACTTAGCTAACGTTGGTCTTAATGAGGCAGACCAGAGAGCAGTGCATCCACCCTAATCAATAAAACTAAATGTAAACACTTTCAAAATAAACCATTACAACGCTTCTTTAATCAAATGAATACTCGGAGCAATAACATTTTATTCTAATATTTTTTTCTTATCGAATACTCGAGTTAATTGATTAATCGTTGCAGCACTACAGTAAACCTTGTAACCGGCACATGCCTAGTGATGACGATTAAAAGAGCCATAATACGAGGTCCAAGTTAGTTTATGTCGAGATGACCCAAGTTTGCTGTCTGGTAAAAATAAAGTCAAATCAAACATCAAACTCTAACATTTCATTTTTTCTCTAAAAGTTACATTTACTTGAGTAATGACATCTCTCACCTGGCGATGCGGTCCTCTCGCATCAGCTCCGCTCGCAACTTGGCGGCGTGCAGCAGACGGTACCACCTCCTCAAGCTGAAGGCGCTCCCCGTCTGCGGCGGTGACGCAGTGGCGGCATTGGATAAGTCCCTAAAGTTAAAAATAAAGTGGCAAGGGCAGCGGAAATAGCAGGTAATGTCAAAAACTAAACAGCTAATACAGTATATTCATAAAATGTCATTTTGTTTTATCCATTTTTTTTGGTATGGCTCCAAAAAGGAATTTGTTGACTACTAGTTTTGAAAGCATTATTTCTAGGTTAAGGGGCAGATCTACAGTGGTATGAAAAAGTATCTGAACCTTTGAGAATTTCTCAGATATCTGGATAAAATCATCAAATGTGATCTGATCTTTTTCAAAATCACACAGATATAAAACCAGCATCTGTTTAAATATGAAAATATATTTTTTAGGGCTGTCAAAATTATCACGTTAACGGGCGGTAATTAATTTTTTAAATTAATCACATTAAAATATTTGACGCAATTAACGCACATGCCCCGCTCAAACAGATTAAAATGACAGAACAGTGCAATTCCAACTTGTTACTTGTGTTTTTTGGAGTTTTGTCGCCCTCTGCTGGCGCTTGGGTGCGACTGATTTTATGGGCTTAAGCACCCATGAGCATTGTGTAATTATTGACATCAACAATGGCGGGCTACTATTTTATTTTTTGATTGAAAATTTTACAAATTTTATTAAAACAAAAACATTAAGAGGGGTTTCAATATAAAATTTCTATAACTTGTACTAACATTGATCTTTTAAAAACTACAAGTCTTTCTATCCATGGATTGCTTTAAAATAATGTTAATAATGTTAATGCCATCTTGTTGATTTACTGTTATAATATAAATATAAAATTAATATAAAATTAATATATAAAATACAGTACTGTGCAAAAGTTTTAGGCAGGACAACTGCCTAAAACTTTTGCACAGTACTGTATATTTTTATTATATTATGCATATACAGGATATACTGTATGTATATATTTTCCCCAAGTGGAAGCTTCCATGATCCTAATAAATGTAATAATTAAAAAAAATATATACAGTACTGTGCAAAAGTTTTAGGCAGGTGTCCTGCCTAAAACTTTTGCACAGTACTGTATATATATATAATATTAATAGAAAAAACAAATACAGTACGTATGTACGTATGTTGAATGTATATATCCATCTTGTGTCTTATCTTTCCATTCCAACAATAAATTACGGAAAAATATGGCATATTTTATAGATGGTTTGAATGGCGATTAATTATGACTAATTAATTTCTTAAGCTGTAATTAACTCGATTAAAAATTTTAATCGTTTGACAGCCCTATTTTTTTCATATTTTAATGAGGATAGTATGTAAACAATGACAGAAGGGGGAAAGTAAGTAAGTGAACCATCACATTTAATATTTTGTGCCCCCGCCTTTGTCAGCAATAACTTCAACCAGACGCTTCCTGGAGCTGCATATCAGTCTGGCACATCGATCAGGACAAATCTTGGCCCATTCTTCTCTACAAAACTGCTGTAGTTCAGTCAGGTTCCTGGGATGTCTTGAATGAATTGCTGTCTTTAGGTCATGCCACAAGATCTCAATGGGGTTCAAATCTGGACCTTGATTTGGCCACTCCAGAACGTGTATTTTGTTCTTCTGAAACCATTCTGAAGTTGATTTACTTCTGTGTTTTGGATCATTGTCTTGTTACAGCATCCATCCTATTTTTAGCTTCAATTGTTTGACAGACGGCCTCAGGCTTTCCTGCAAAACTTTTGAATTCAGTATTCCACTCATGATAGCAAGTTGTCCAGGCCCTGAGGAAGCAAAACAGCCCCAAATCATGATAATCCCTCCACCATGGTTCACAGTGAGAATGAGGTGTTGATGTTGGTGAGATGTTCCATTTTTGCTCCAGACGTGACGTTGTGTGTTACTCCCAAACAATTGAAATATTTTGCCACAACTTCCGTGGAGTGTCCAAGTGCCTTTTTGCAAACATTAAATGAGCAACAATGTCTTTTTAGGCAGCAGTGGCTTCCTCCGTGGAGTCCACCCATGAACACCATTCTTGGGCATAGGTTTACATATAGTTGATGTGTGCACAGAGATATTGGACTGTGCCAGTGATTTCTGTAAGTCTTTAGCAGACACTCTAGGGTTCTTTTTTACCTCTCTGAGTATTCTGCATCATCTTTGGTGGACAGCCACTCCTTGGGAGAGAAGCAACAGTGCCAAACTCTCTCCATTTGTAGACAACTTCTTTGACTGTCGATTGATGAACATCCAGACTTTTAGAGATGGTTTTGTATTCTTTCCCAGCTTTAAACAAATCAACAATCCTTGATCACAGGTCTTCAGAAAGCTCTTTTGACCGAGCCACGATGCACATCAGACAATGCTTCTCATCAAGACATTTCTTACCAGGTGTGTTTTTTATAGTGGGGAGGGCAGCTTTAAGCTACTCATCAGTGATTGGGCACACACCTGACTTTAATTGTTTCGTAAAAATTTCAATTGCTGTTTAAGTCTCCTTAGTCAGAGCGTTCACTTATTTTTTCCGCCTTCTGTCATTGTTTGCATGCTATCCTCATCAAAATATGAAAACCTATAAATGTTTGGGTGGTTTTAGTTCAAGCAGACACTGTATTTTCATCTGTGTGATTTTGACAAAGATCAGATCACGTTTGATGGTGAGTTCATTCAGAAATGTGAGAAATTCTTTTTCATACCACTGTAAGACAAATCTGCTCTCTTTCATCCATTGTAAACATTGTGTCCCTTTCTTATTAAAAGAGTCAAAGTAAAAATGATATGAAATGTGTGGCTTCTTGCTACATTGGCGTGCACGAGGGCTCACCATTCCGTATGGTCGTCCAGGCCAAAGAAGAGCTTGAGGGCGAGCACCACCAGGGCAGCGGCCCGTAGGTCGTACTCGGGCAGATTGGGGCCGACGGAGGGTTCGCCCACGCGATCCAGCAACGCACACACCCACGGGTGGAGATCGTCTACCGGGGATAGACGACCGATCATCCTTTTGCACGTGAAATGACGTGCGACTCTACTTTGGTGCGATTTATCATTTTTAAAAATACGGTATTTTCTGGCCCGTAACTTTTAAAGCAATGGCCATCTTGTTTGTTCATCTGTCACATTTTCTTTTGTCCATTTAATTTGTTGACATTACCTCAGATTGTGTGCAAGGTTCTGCATTTTGTTAACTTAATTTTGTGCAGTGTTCCTTATATTTGTGAAATGCTGTGCAGTAGTTAATCACCATGCGTGAATCTTTGTTCTGACATTAGAGATTGGCTAAAGCAGTATCTGATTTTGTCAACTTGGACTTGGTGGCAATAATAAAACTTCCAAGTTTGAAAGAATTATCGTGATAATAATAATTGATATCGACTGGTAAGAACATTTTCGAAAACTTCCGATGTCTAGCGCTGTCAACGGCGGGCAAGAAGTTAACTCGCCTCAATTACAGTAGCGAGTATTAAAGGACGCCTGTAGCGCCAGATTCCTCTCAGATAGCAGGCTAGCATGAACTTACCCGGCAGGTTGGCGTCGGCCAGATACCGCAAGGCAAGCATTTCGGGGTGCAGCGGGTCCTGGCGGCGGACCGGAGGAAAGGCGGGAAGTCGCAGAAAGCGCTGGAGAGTCCGGGCCTCCCGGTGCAGCTCGCCGTGCCTCGGTACGCTCTGGCGGGTGACGCGTGTCAGCACACCGGAAAACCACGCGGAGGCGCAAAAGAGGCTTCTGACCTGCGGGGCAAAGATGCCCACTTTGGTGGCGTCCAGCTTCATCTCCTCGGGAAGAACCCGGTAGGCGTCCAAGTACGGGATGTATCCGTCGTCTGCTAACCTGAGGGCAAAAGATTTAATGAATCTGACGGAGTTCTGCGAGGGCCGTGCCTCGCGGCTCACCCGATCAGGTCGCCGAGCGTCAGCGCCTGGCGACTCCACACTAGCGCCAAGTGGATCAGAGCCAGCGTCCTTCTCATGCTCATGCCGTCGCCGACGGCCACGCGGCCGGTACACGGCCCCGCGGAGACGTCCCGGGAATCGGAGGACCAATCGCCGCGGCTGTCTGCGGGATCAAAGGTCATACAATAAGCCGGACTACACGACAGAACCTGATGTTCATGTCATTTTCCGGAAGCGTCCATCGTCATCAATGGCACTGAAAGAGTTCAAATACGCGCGTGTAGTAGTATTTGTCAAAAATGTGGAGCGCCGACCTGACTGGGACACGTTGTCCGTCTCGCTGGTAGACGGGAAGGACGACCCGACGTCACTTTCCCAGTCCGAATCCGCAGCTTTCTGACGACCATGGAAAATTTTTTTTTAAAAAAACATAACAATCCACATCAAAGTTCAGACACTACAATACAGTATTAAATAAACATACTCATTTGTTACCAGAAATAGGAGAAATTTCATTTTGCACCACCACTTTCGGGTCACTTCTTAGACATTTGGGGCATTCCGAGTTCACTCCCGGTTGATCTCAGGTCACCGTAGTTTTGGGGCACTTGTAGATCACTTTGCTAATTTTGATCGCCGCGAAGTGTGAGTGATGACGTCAATCACAGCCACTCTGTCGCAACTGATGAAGCGTACCAACTCTCTCAATAACAGTTAAGAGCATTGTATTAAAAATAAATAAATCAATTACAGCTTTTATAGCATTTAAGCTAGCTGACTATTGCTGCACAAGTTAGCCGATTGTTCATTTGTTGTACTTTGTTGTTATTCATCAATTGTTTTATAACGTTTGGGGAATGAAAGTGCAATTCTGCATCATTTTAAAAAAACACTTGGAAATTTTATTTTCTATTCACATTTAATGCTCATTTGAAAGTGCAATCTCAGCAAGCCTTTGTTTTACATCTCCGGAATTTGATTCTGCAACGCATTAAAATGTTCCTTATCCCATTACTTGATTATTCAAACTAACTAACTGATAGATCAATCCATTATTTGAATAATCGATAGCTGCAGCCCTAATTATGATGCAGAGACAATAATCATTCTTATTAAATATTTCCTCATATAATTAACGGCTTACAATAAGATATGCTTTGGTGATTGCTTACAAATATGAATATAGAAATATGCTGATGTTATATGTTCCGGTAGGGCAGTCCCAAACAACTAATTTTCTCCCGATTAGTCAGCCGACTATTGTTACGATTAGTAGACTAATACTAATACTAACTTAGCGATGAAATTTTTGTCGACGCTTATTACTTCACAAAAACATTTTGGAACACTTAAATTCTTTATTAAAGTACAAATAAAGAT
The DNA here is from genome assembly GCF_030265065.1 of Corythoichthys intestinalis. NCBI lineage: Eukaryota > Metazoa > Chordata > Actinopteri > Syngnathiformes > Syngnathidae > Corythoichthys > Corythoichthys intestinalis. The sequence goes on from NC_080413.1 coordinate 1,561,058, forward strand.
GTAAATAACAATAATTAATCACACAAACAATGAGGTCAAATGTTGATAGCGTTTATTACTGCAAATGAATGAAATGAAACAGATTCAGAACACTGACTTCGCCTTTCCAACATTATTCAAAACAATTCAAAAAAAAAAATCTAGCATTATTATGATAGTGTACTACTATATATAATAATATTACAATAATTAAAATATTAATTGCCAATCATATTTTTCAAAATGGGTCATTTTAAAGCTATTCTTAATGTAGAATTTGAATTCTGTAGTATTATAGTATTTACATATTATAGTATTTATTCTGAAGTATGTGGGATTAAGTCCAGAAATCGTTATTTATATGAACATGACATGCTTTTATTTTGAAATGTACACCAGAAGTACGTTCGCTACACCGCTAACAGCTTCACACTCCGCGAAAAAAGCACTTTGCTTGTGGTGTCACTAGACTTTTTTTTTTGCAAATGCTGTTAACCAGCGATTTTTAATGTTTGAAGTGTCACCTTTTAACCGCAAGTTTGCGTTTTGGTGAAGACTGCGAATGTTTTATCGCAGGCTAAAATAGGTTGTCTTTTTTTCCCCATTAGTCTCAATGTAGCAATGCTAACGTTTAGTGTTTAATATACATGTGTTTCCTTATTTTGTATGTCTGCACTGTAATTCTACTGTGTATTGATTACCAATAAACATCTGTGAAATGAACTGGAGTCTCATATGTCCTCTACACGCACACACAAATGTACGCATGCACACAGTCGGTAATAAAACACAGACATGAAAATTATTGCCCTCATTTTTATTTACCCTGTCGACAAATGGACTCATTGCATATCGCGACAGGATGAGCAACTTCAATAAAACATGTCGTTAGTAGTTAGATGGAATTACGATCCCACCCCTCCCTTAAAAATTTTCTCCTCGGATCTACACAATTTACGTAGGTCACCATTTTTGACTTCAAGACGGCAAATTTCGCCGAAAGGTGAGTGATTTTCATGCCTGACAAAGCTGAAAATCAATTTTAAAGCAATAAAACTGGCCACTGGAGGGCGTTAGCGCATTTGGTAAGACCAGCAACCCGATTCAACGGCAATGAACGGCCAAGCCGCAAGGCCGGGCGCCGGCGGAAGATGACCGAATGGATGCCAGGCGGGCAGACGACCGAGCAGAACAACCGGTAGGACGCCCGGGATGCCAGGCGCTGGACGACCGAGCAGAACGACCGGGACCACTGGTGCAGCGGATGATGCCTTTGAGTCCGTGCTGCTCGCGAGCAGAGCCCGCAGAGACTCAAAAAAGTTCATCTTTATGAGACAGACGGCGATAAGGGAAAAGTTTAACCGGCTGTCACGGCCAGATCAGCGTCATCTTTCAGTTGGTAATGTGTAAATAAATTGTTACTTTGCTGTCAAAAGCTCTATTTGTCTTGTTGTTTATCTTATTTTGTAATAGGAAAACATTATTCAGATGTTTGGGAAGTAACTAAAGCAAAAAATAGCTGTGTATAAGTCAAAGTTATGTTTGAAATGTATGCTTTCACAAAAAGCTAAAATTCATCAGAAACTGGAAAATTGCTCAAACCCATTTTCTAATGCTGATTTGTAAAGAATGGAAAAAGATATGAACTAACTTTTTTTCTGCTGAAAGAAGAGAGTCTAATCTTTCTTTTGGTGGGTTCCATGTTTATATACCAATAGAACAGAATTTTCTGTGGGCCTTGCAAAATCAGTCAAAATCCAGTAAAACGGCCAGGAGCGAAGGGCTTTGCTCCGGTGAAAATGGCTGTGAGTGAATGAGTTCATCTGTTGCTAAATGCATATTGCTAAATGTTGTCACACGCGCACTAATACCACATACAGTATAACAAAACAAGTCCAAGGGGTGTCGCCAGCTTGTTTCCCCAATTTCCTTTTAGGGCAAGACACCCATCTGTTGCTAGGGCCATCCCGAATAAAAAGAAAGGAGATGGAAGGCCTTGGTTAAAACGATGTTCAGGGACTGTATTGTGTAGTTGTGTTGTGTAGTTCCGTTTTGTTCTCCTTGCAAGTTTCTCAAAAAAGCTGTATGGCTTCTCTCCTTATTTTGAGTAATGTTATTAATGTCCTCCTTAGGATTGACATTTGAGCTTGACAGTAAAAATTCATGAAAAAATTTATTGATGCAGTCTCAAAAATGGAATCAAGTATTTTTTGAGAGTATCAATATCAAGTTGAATATTTTTGTACGGTGACAACGGTACACCAAATTACAGAAGCCGCTACGCCGCGAGTTTCGAGAGCCTCACCGCTTGAGATGGGCCCTTCTCGGCGAGGGTGCCGTGCGCCTCCCGCCGGGTCCTCAGGTAGCGTCGCCACAGGGGCCACAAGACCTGGTCCTTAAAGGCCGGTGCCACGCCCAGCCGGACCAACGCCGCCGCTTGCTCGCTCAGGATGAACTGGAAGCCTTCGCACGCCGCCCAGCGGTATCCGCGCTCTGCGGGGAAGAATAAAACAAAGTGACAAAAGCGAAGAGAGCACGAGAGGACGACGGCAAGGACGAGCGAGCAACCTCGCCTCTCGACCCTCTGTTCTCGGCCGAGTGTGGTGACGCGCGACGATCCCGCTGTGTACGGCTGCTCCTCCACCTCTCGGGTTCTCTGAACACAAAAAAAAAAAAAAATTCAAAAGTTCATATCGCCTGCCAGGCCTCGCCGCTTCTGTCAAGTTCAAATATCAATCCTTAGGTAGACATTTATAATATTACCAAAAATAAGGAGAGAAGGCACTCAATTTAGTGAAAAGCTTGCAAGGAGAAGGAGGAAGCTATACAATGGACTACAAAATACAGCTTCCGCAATCGTTCTAACCAGCCCCTCCTTTACCTCGCTTTTTATTTGGGATGGCCCTAGCAAAAGACGGGTGTCTTGCCCTAAAAGGGAAAATGGCTAGGTGTGTGCGTGTAGGTGGAATTATGTACATATGTGTCAGCTCATTTCAGCAAAGCGGCATCTTCTGACCTTGACCAGGTGAGACAAAACATTCTTTCTTTGTGAACAATAATAATAAGCAAAAGCATTTCTTCATTGCGGGCAGCAATTGATAAAAGCAATTATATAATAACAACTTAATAATGATCTCATCAAATACATTTCGTGAAGGCATTTGGTAAGCAATAAAATGCAACAATAGGATTCCTTAAATGTACTAAAGTTGACCTGTGGAACCTAGGCCGGTTTAAACCAGTCAGAATGACAAGGCAGTATTATCAAGAGCTAAACATGTCTATAGTTATCAATTCCAAAAATGTCTCTGACTGCAATCAATCATGGAACATCCTATTATCGCAATCAATACTTTATTATGAGCCTTCATTGGTAAAAGCAAATGTTAATAAACGTTAATTGTTAATGTTAATAAATAAACATTTAATAATTATCTTATCAGCTTCAACAGATTAGACGCCTGTTGCCATCAAGAGTCGCTCCAACCCCTTCTTTTGAATTCATTAGAAATGTTGAAATGGATCAAAAATTTGTTATATATTTTAAATTTGGAAAAAATATTTTTTAATTCAAATGATAAAATGTAAGTAACTAAATGCAGTTTTTATTTTACTTTTTTGTCTTTTTTATTTACTCGAGAGAACTTCAATACTAAATAAGACAATTTTTAGTGTTTTTTTCCCTCTTTTGTTGATTTCATTCCTATTTTTAAAAAATGAATGAATAAGACAGCATTTTCTATTAAGACTTTAGCTGCCATGAACCAACGTGATTGCGGATCACGAGCGATACACTCATTGGAATGAACCAGCGTACAGTGGGGCAAATAAGTATTTAGTCAACCACTAATTGTGCAAGTTCTCCCACTTGAAAATATTAGAGAGGCCTGTAATTGTCAACATGGGTAAACCTCAACCATGAGAGACAGAATGTGAAAAAAAAAAAAACAGAAAATCACATTGTTTGATTTTTAAAGAATTTATTTGCAAATCATTGTGGAAAATAAGTATTTGCTCAATACCAAAAGTTCATCTCAGTACTTTGTTATGTACCCTTTGTTGGTAATAATGGAGGCCAAACTTTTTCTGTAACTCTTCACAAGCATTTCACACACTGTTGCTGGTATTTTGGCCCATTCCTCCATGCAGATCTCCTCTAGAGCAGTGATGTTTTGGGGCTGTCAATGGGCAACACGGACTTTCAACTCCCTCCGAAGATTTTCTATGGGGTTGAGATCTGGAGACTGGCTAGGCCACTCCAGGACATTGAAATGCTTCTTACGAAGCCACTCCTTTGTTGCCCCGGCTGTGTGTTTGGGATCATTTTCATGCTGAAAGACCCAGCCACGTCTCATCTTCAATGCCCTTGCTGATGGAAGGAGATTTTCACTCAAAATCTCTTGATACATGGCCCCGTTCATTCTTTCCTCTACACAGATCAGTCGTCCTGGTCCATTTGCAGAAAAACAGCCCCAAAGCATAATGTTTTCACCCCCATACTTCACAGTGGGAATGGTGTTCTTCGGATGCAATTCAGTATTGTTTCTCCTCCAAACACGAGAACCTGTGTCTCTACCAAAAAAGTTCTATTTTGGTTTCATCTGACCATAACACATTCTCCCAGTCCTCTTCTGGATCATCCAAATGCTCTCTAGCGAACCGCAGACGGGCCTGGACGTGTACTTTCGTCGGCAGGGGGACATGTCTGGCAGTGCAGGATTGGAGTCCCTGGCGGCAGATTGTGTTACTGATAGTAGCCTTTGTTACTGTGGTCCCAGCTCTCTGTAGGTCATTCACAAGGTCCCTCCATGTGGTTCTGCGATTTTTGCTCACCGTTCTTGTTATCATTTTGACGCCACGGGGAGATATCTTGCATGGAGCCCCAGATCGAGGGAGATTATCAGTGGTCTTGTATGTCTTCCATTTTCCAATACTTGCTCCCACAGTTGATTTCTTTACACCAAGCGTTTTACCTACTGCAGATTCAGTCTTCCCAGCCTGATGCAGGTCTACAATTTTGTCTCTGGTGTCCTTCGACAGCTCTTTGGTCTTGGCCATAGTTGAGTTTGAAGTGTGACTGACTGAGGTTGTGGACAGATGTCCTGTATACCAATAATGAGTCAAAACAGGTGCCATTAATACAGGTAATGAGTGGAGCCTCGTTAGAAGAAGTTAGACCTCTTTGACAGCCAGAAATCTTGCTTGTTTGTAGGTGACCGAATACTTATTTTCCACTCTAATTTGGAAATAAATTCTTTAAAAATCTAACAATGTGATTTTCTGGGGTTTTTTTCTCCACATTCTGTCTCTCATGGTTGAGGTTTACCCATGTTGACAATTACAGGCCTCTTTAATCTTTTCAAGTAGGAGAACTTGCACAACTGGTGGTTGACTAAATACTTATATGCCCCACTGTATATTCGCTGCCAACCGCCAAGTTTAAATGGATTGGACGCCTACTAGGAACAAACTCATTGATGGGAGGGATGAAAGTAGGGTCTTGATCGTAGGAAAAACACATTTAATAACAGGGACTACAGCATGTAAACCTTACTTTATACGAGTTTGTTAAAATGGTGACATTTTAAAGCTACTCACTTCAATAACATTGTGACAGGTGGTACAGAAAAAGCGTCCCTCGTCTGAGATACTCCAGTGTACAGACCCACACTGCAAACACGGCTCCCGGTAGTCGTCCTGAAATCAAATGACATGATGAGACTTTTTCTTTTTTTTAATTTACGAGGACAACATTACAACTCATTGTAAAATATTCCAGAATTAGCTAAAAGGCTTGGCTTTCACCCAGCGTTGTTTTTGACAGCCCTTTTAATCTTTGTCTCAGTCTTTTGGACGATAATACTGATTAGTCATATTTTATTCATTTCAAAATGTGTTTGTCCTCGTCGATTTTTTTTTTTGACGAAAACTAAAGACTAATTTCGTCTAGTTTAAGTTTACCTAATATTTGTATCTGTAAAATTCGAAAGTTTCACTCCAAGAATAATAAAAAAGTTTTCCAACAATTTCGAATGAATACTGACAGTCGAGCTCATATTGTAGCATCTATAAATCTACCATGTGACAATACACACTCAGCAGAAAAACAGTACACTATTTTCAATTATTATACCCACCTGGACACCACGAACTGTATGTGAAAAAATAAAAATAAAAAAATAAAAAAGTTGTCCAAGCGTTTAAGCTCGCTGTTAGCAATAGCCTAATGCTGACGTGAATGCTAAGCTAACCCTATGACTTATATTTAGTGTGCGCTGATTACTCAGAGTAGACCTTTGAAGGCTACAGCAACATTGCATCTTCTCTCTTGCCAAGATAAGATGACAAATCTTACCATGTGTCTCAAATCAACCGATGGAGAGACTGGAGAACACACTAGTGGGTGAATTGGGGGGGCGGAGCACGACACGTGAGTGACACAACCAGACACTGCTAAAATGCAGGCTAACAACACATAAAATGTCACACGTTGTGAACATGTGACGGAAATTATGCCGCATTTTCGTCTCGTTCTCGTCTCGTCAGACGAAAACTGGCATTCATGTCATTGTGTTTTAGTCCGCTAAGACCCGTTTTTAGCTTGTTATAGTCTCGCCACATCATAAAAAAAATTGTTCGTCGACGAAATATTTTCGTTATAGTCATTGTTGATGAAAACAACACTGCTTTCAACTAGGGGTGCACGATATCCATTTTTTGAAACCGATACAGATATCGATAACTTCCTGCTCCTCAAGGCCGATACCGATACGATAACCGATAATATATATATAATTTTTCAATCTATATTCACCTGAGTTTTTGAACACCTGTAGGTAAAAAATACTAGTGGTTGATTCAGCTTAGATTTGCCTTTGACCGAACCAGAATTTTCGTGATGACATGAACATTATTACAATGAACAAAACAAAGACAGTAACAAAACTTTGCATACTGAAAAAATAGGAGTGGAAACATACGCACAAATCCCAATCCGACACCGTGCCAAAAATATTATCAATAGGGCCGATAATCCATTGTTATCGGATTTATTGGGATGACGTCATAACTCCTATTATCGGACCAATACTGATCGTGCACCTCTACTTTCAACCATGCATCCTGGAAATAGTAAAATATTTTCATGAAGAATATTTACATGATAAAAAGCTTAGTAGAGCAAAATTGCAAAGAAAAAAAATGAGGACAAAAACACTTGCAAGCTATGGGAAAGCTCATTTCGAAGGAGCCAACATTTTTACTAGATTTAAATAACTTCAATAAACTGCAAGTGGTGATTTCTCCGATTGCTGTGGGAATACTACTGCTCACTTTTGAGGTTTTAACAGAGAAAGCCGATTTACTGAATTCAGATTTTCGTCATGAAATCACAGTCACCTCGAGACGTTCCTCGTTTAGTGACTGGTCTTATGTATGTATGTATCGAATAGTTATTTATGGGGTGGAGGAGCCAGACTTTCAAGGATTTTATACTCGCTTCAAACTTCCACAGTAGCACCCCATTAAGAAAAGTGGTAAGTACTTGTCTAAAATACTGCTTTTAATGGACATTCAATGATTCAAATTTATTCATTTATTCAACATTCAAATGATACTTTGCCAACGGATCGGCTATTATAATGTTGACCGCCGTCACTAATGAGCATAATAATGACGTTAGCAGAGGTAGGTTAGCAAATTAGCTAGCTAGCTAACTGCGACGAAAAACGTGAAAATAAGATAAAACAAGAGACAGCATACCACTTCCTCCATTTGGTCACCTCCAAAAGTCTTAAAAATTCCAAAAATGTAGTTGACGACTTGGACCTTATCACGTGCACGACCACCGGTGGTTGTTGACACATTTTCTTCTTCTTTTTGTAACTTTTTGCAACTGAACGTTAAATGCTGCCATCTAAAGGCAACAACAAAAACTGCGGCATTTGCGTGACGTTTCATGGCAGTGAAATTTTCTCACAAAATATTTTTTTTAAAATAAATTGGTGTTTCAAAATGTGATGTTTAGAAAAAAATACATATGAGTAAATTGTAATCTCCTAAAGCCGACAATGAGTTTTGCAGCTGTTGGATGAGCTCAGTATTATAAATAGACACTCATTTTGATTGACAGGACACGTTCTTGGCAATTAGATCTGCAGTTTTTTTTGGCCCCTAGCCATAAACGAATTTTAAGGGGGGGCAGGCCCCCCTGGTGGCCGAAAAGTGTCATTGCATATAATTGACTTTCCTATATATATATATATATAAGTTGTAAAGCAAAAAAACTGCTACGAAAATGGATGAAATGAACAAAAACATATATTTTCATAATGGGTCAAAATTAATTTTAGAACAGATCATGTGACTCGCGCCTTAGACGGTCATTTGCTTTGCATAGAATTTAAAAAAAAATGAAAAAAAAAATGAGGGGAGGGCAATTTTATTTTTCAAATGATTTTTTTCTTGGATTTAAAGTATTTTTTTTGATTGAAGCAATTTTTGGGGGGATTGAATGATTTAGACACAAATGTCCTACCCATAATATGGCCCAAACACAAAAAGGATTGCTTCGATCATAGAAAACTTTTGCGATGAAAAATGAAGTGTTCAAATGCAAATTTTTCAATCTCGAATATTTTTTCGAATTCTAAACCATTTTCTATGATCTGAAAATATATTTTTTGAAGACACTTATTTTTTGATTGAATAATAAAGACAAAAATGTCCTAGCCAAAATGTGGCCCAAACACAAATAAAAAAAAAAAAAAAAAAAAAAAAAAAAAAAAAAAGAAATCAAAGAAAAATAGCTTTCACATGCATTTTTGAATTTCATATATCAAATTTATTTATTTATTTACAACTACACAAATTTATTTTGCATTCAAACACATTTTTTTTTGACTGAAGTGACTTTTTTTGGTTGAAAATATATATTTTGATTGAAGCAACTTTTTTTATTGAAGCAACTTTTTTTTTTTGATTGAATACTAAAGACACATATCTACCTCCATATGGCTCCGCCCAGGGGGTACAATTTTTGACTGGGGTAACTACATTGGCACGACACTGGCGGGTGTACCATATTCAATGGATGAGGATCTTGGCGAAAAGTACTGCCTAAGCAGCCTGATTTAGAATTCCCCTCAAGAATAATGTGAAACAGAAAACACTCAACTTGTCAACTTCTTATTATAAATATTCTTGTAAGTTAATTTGATTGCTGACACTACGTTTCGGGGTCATCAACATGTTGTGCCCCCCCTGCCCCAAAAGTCCGCCTATGCCCCTAGCTGGCTACCATTGACGGCAAAGGACGTCCAATCCATTTTGACTTGGAGGGGTCTATCAACGTCAATGGAAGCCAACGAGTTCATTTTGTCATATTAGTCCTCTGCCGCTTCCTGTTAATTGCTTTTAGCGCTACTATTTGAGTAGTCGATGAATATATCAACTAGCTAGTTTGAATAATCGAGTCATCGGATTAGGAACATTTGGTTTAGGAACAAGGCTTGCTAAAATTGCACTTTCAAAAGGGCATTAAATGCAAATACAAAATAAAATTCACCGACTGTTTCGTCAAACTATACAGAACTGCACCTTCATTTAAGAATAAATTCAAATACCTGACCTTAGCTTCAAACGGCTTAAAAAATAAATATCTAAGTACAACAAAAAAACAATCGGTTAACTTGCAGAGTAAAAGTCTACTAGCTTAAATGCTATATAATGCTAACGTTGTTTTACAATGCTCTTAACAAATCGTTTAAACACATATTCCCACAAAAAAAAAAAAAAAAAAAACGGCTAAATATACTTACAAACTAAATTACGAATGAATTAGCAACATATTAGCTCAAACACAAACTTACCTTATGTTGGTCTTAACAGGGAGAAGGTGGATTCAGCCATGTGAAGTGAGTTATGTCATATTAACTGTTGCCACGAAATAACAGTATATCCACCCAAATCAATAAACTAAATGCAAACACTTTCATAACAAACCATTACAACACCACTAATTAAACGAATACTCAAAGCAGCAAAATTTGATTTGAAACTTTTTTCTAATCGAATGATTCGAGTTAATCGAATAATCGTTGCGGCACTAATTGTTCTTGGGTCACTTCCTTGTCTGCCGTCTAGTAATCCATTTTGACTGTTGAGAAAAACGGCGAATGAACCAAAAGTAGTCCTGATATCAAAACCACTCAAAAACTGGCTATAAAAAAATAGCTATCAAAACTACCTACTAACTAAGCGAATCGACGAGCAAATTAATATTTCTGGCGAGATTGAATCAAAGACGAAGTGGGAAAAAAAAAAACCTTTGTTGTGAAGGCGCATCCGATCACTTCCGCTTTGACTGCTAACTTGACAGTTCGCTCAGCTCTTCCTGGTTTTGTCAACTTGACTTTTTTTCCTTTTCTGACAAGAGTTGAACTTAACCAGATCTGCGAAGCCTTTTTTTTTCAAACCTTAAAATGCCAACTGCCGCCTCAAGTGTTTTATGACGGAAGCCAAAGAAAGACATCAACATGTTGCTACTGTTTTGTTTGTTGGTTATCACGCCGAATGAAGCGTCGACGCACTCGCGAGACCCGCAACTCTGTAAGTCAGATACACTACATAGAAGAACCGCTGAGTAAATCGGAATAAACTTACTGGCACGCACTTATTACCCCCGATGACTGGAATTGACGACGATAAACGTCCACTCCATTTGAACAACGAGACGCTGGCAGCGTTTGAAGATCAAATAAATCAGAATCTAGTGGTGTCAAATCCACGGCCTGCGGGCTAGAAACTGCCAGCCAGGGGTTGCAATCTGGCCCCCTGTTGGGGTTGTTTTGCTTGAAAGGCACCTTTCACAGCGCTGGCCAAAAGTGTTGGCACCCCTACAATTCTGTCGGATAATGCTCAATTTCTTCCAGAAAATGATTGCAATTACAAATGGTGGGTAGGAATATCTTCATTGATTTTGCTTGCAATGAAAAAACACAAAAGGGAATGGAAAAAAAAAACAACTAAATCATTATCAGTTTACAAAAAACTTAAAATGGGCCAGACAAAAGTATTGGCACCCTCAGCCTAATACTTGGGAGCACAACATTTAGACAAAATAACTGAACAACTGCTTCTGGTATCCATCAATGAGTTTCTTACAATGCTCTGCTGGAATTTTAGACCATGCTTCTTTGGCCAACTGCTCCAGGTCTCTGAGATTTGAAGGGTGCGATTTTCAGAACTCTCCACAGGATTCAGGTCTGGACTCATTGCTGTCCACTTTAGAAGTCTCCGGTGCCTTCTCTCAAACCACTTTTTACTGCTTTTTTAAGTATGTTTTGGGTTATTGTCCTACTGGAAGACCCATGACCTCAGAGGGAGGCCCAGCTTTCTCACACTGGGCCCTGCAAAATTTGTTGGTAGTCTTTAGACTTCATAATGTCATGCACACAGTCAAGCAGTCCAGTGCCAGAGGCAGCAAAGCCACCCCAAAACATCACAACATGTAGTGTCAGAAAATTGGGTCTGCGTCAGAGGTCATGGGTGATCCAACAGGACGATGACCCAAAAACATAAGCGGATTTTAAGGGGAAGCAGCCCCCCCTCCCCCGGTGGACGAAAAGTGTCATTGCATGTAATTGACTTTCATATATATATATGTATATATAAGTTGTAAAGCAATAAAACTGCAACAAAAATGAATGAAATGAACAAAAAATATTTTTTTATAATGGGTCAAAATTATTTTTCAAACAGATCATGTGTTTAGCAACTTAGACAGAAAAAAATGTGTATATATATTTTCAGATTTTTTTTTTCTTTGATTGAAAATATATATTTTTTGATTTAAGCAACTTTTTGGGGGATTAAATGATTTAGACACAAATGTCCTACCCATAATATGGCCCAAACACAAAAAGGATTGCTTCAATCAAAGAAAACTTTTTCAATGAAAAATTAAGTGTTCAAACGCAAATTGTTCAATCTCAAATATTTTTTCGCATTCAAAAAATTTTACCATCATCGAATTTTTTCTTTTTTTGACTGAAGTGATTTTTCTTTTTGAAAATATATATTTTTTTGAAGCAACTTATTTTTTGATGGAATAATGACAAAAATGTCGTAGCAAAAATGTGGCCCAAACACAAATCAACATTACTTCCATCAAAAAAAAAAAAAAAAGCTTTCACATGCATTTTTTTTAAATTTCAAATTTATTTTTGCATTCAAACATTTTTTTTTTTTTTTGATTGAAGCGACTTTTTTGGGTTGAAATTATATATTTTGATTGAAGCAACTTTTTTTTTGTTTGAATAATAAAGACTAGGGCTGTCAAACAATTAAAATTTTTAATCAAGTTAATTACTGCTTGAAAATTAATTAATCGCAATTCAAACCATCTCTAAAATATGCCATATTTTTCTGTAAATTATTTTTGGAATGGAAAGCTAAGACAAGATGTATATATACATTCAACATACGGTACATAAGTACTGTATTAGTTTATTATAACAATAAATCAACAAGATGGCATTAACATTATTAACATTTTGTTAAAGTGATCCATGGATAGAAAGACTTTTAGTTCTTAAAAGATAAATGTTAGTGCAAGTTATAGAAATTTTATATCAAAACCCCTCTAAATGTTTTGTTTTAATAAAACTTGTAAAATTTTCAATCAAAAAATAAACTAGTAGCCCCCCCATTGTTGATGTCAATAATTACACAATGCCCATGGATGGTGCTGAAAGCCATAAAATCAGTCGCACCCAAGCGCCAGCAGAGGGCGACATATCTCCAAAAAACACAAGTAACATGTTGGCATTGCACTGTGCTGTCATTTTAATCTGTTTGAGCAGGGCATGAGCGTTAATTGCGTCAAATATTTTAACGTGATTAGGGCTGCAGCTATCGAATATTTTAGTAATCGAGTAATCGACTGAAAATTCTATCGATTAATCGAGTAATCGGATTTTTAGGTGAAGAGCAATTATAAATATACATGAGAAAACAAGACATTTCATCTAATCTTGAACCATTTTCAGTCAATCAATGTCTTTATTTTCGATGTATATTGTTGAAAACAGCCAACAATTGCATCTCAGATGTAACTAGAATTGAAAAAAAAAGACTAATTCACTGCTTTCACTCAAAAAAACCTTTAGACCTTATTAAATTTATATATATATAAATATACACACCTAAAAATGCCTTTACGCTTGATAACACACATCACTTAAAAGTTAGGATTTTTCCCCACGTGTTTAAATTGAATTTCTATTTTTGTCAAGCCATTTTTAAGTTGTAGTTAAGTTTTAAATTAGTCTAAACTGTAAGTCCTGATAGGATTTTGAGTTTTTGCAGTGTTCAAAATAAATGTATGATACAGGCTGTATGGAGCACATTAGGGACCAGTGCTACTTGGTGTTTTATCCAGCTAAAATTGATAGTTAGCATTATTAAGTTTTTATTTTACACCCTCATCACTCCACAATGCTATGTTATGTTAAACCCTGTATGTAAGACACGTTAGCCACGCATCGACAGTGGTCATAATTAATAGAAACCCAGCCCTCCGCAGGGCTAACGTTACGTGAGCTAGTAGCGACAGTAACGTCAATCTTATTTATTAGCGCTTAGCGCTCTTTATTAGCACTTAGCGCTCTACTGCTTTAAGATGGCGGCTGTTTACTAACGCTGCCCAGACGCGGCAGAGTCTGTCATGCGCATCTAGTACAACATACATGTGATCTCTATGAGACGCATCAGACGCTACCTGCTACCAACATAGCATCGTGCGGGCTAGTATTTAGCAACGTCGGCGTCGTTTGTAGCGGCTGTCGGCTGCAGTAAGTTTTTTTTTTTTTTTTCCTCCTCTCCGCACGTGACATCAGCGCGTTGTCCCGCATTAAAAGTAGTCCGAGCAAAACGTGATGCTTAGAGCTGTCAAAATAAACGATTACTCGAGGTGAATAAAATTACTCAGATCACTTTTTAAACTCGAGTTACTCGAGTTGCTCGAGTATTCATTTCAGCTCTAAACGTGATTAATTAAAAAATAATAATAATTACCGCCTGTAAACACGATAATTTTGACAGCCCTAATAAGGACACAAATCTACTTCCATATGACTCCACCCAGGGGATACAATTTTTGACTGGGGTAACTACATTGGCATGACACCGGCGGGCGTACCATTTTCAATGGATGACAATCTTGGCGAAAAGTATAGCTGTCCTAAGCACCCTGATTTACAATTCCCCTTAAGAATGATGGGAAACAAAAAAACACATTGTCAACTTATTGTAAATATTCTTGCAAGTTAATTTTACTGCTGACACTGCGTTTCGGGGTCATCAACATGTTGTGCCCCCCCGGCCCAAAAGTCAAACTCTGCCTATGCCCAAAACATACCTCAAATAGCACCAAGAAATTGTTGGAGACAAAGCGCTGGAGAATTCTGAGGTGGCCATCGATGTGTCTGGATCGAGAGATCTCAAAACTGCTGTTGCAAGAAGGCACCCTTCAAATTTGAGAGACCTAGAAGAGTTCGCAAAAGAACAGTGGTCCAAAATTCCATCGGAGAGCATGAAAAGTGCATGAAAGTTGTTGATGATTATAGAAGCGATTGCTTTCTCATTTCTCTGAGGAAAAAAATCCAGGGGTGCCAATAATTTCGTCCATGACTATGTGTTTGAACAGAGCATTGTGAAAAGAAAAAGTTAGCATTTTATAGCATTTAAGTTAGCGGACTTTTGCTATTTGTTAGCCAATTGTTCTTTTGTTGTACCGCACTTGATTTGAGCGCCTTTTTCCTTCCGGCGCGGAATTTTTTTCAGCGTCCGTGAGCGAGGTGTTGGACGACTTCGAGGTGCTGGCGCCGTCCAGCTTACGCACGCATTCGATCCGTCGCCGAGACCTGCTCAGCACTCACGTGGAGAAAGAGATCAGCTTCCACGCGCTGCAAAGGTCAGCCTTCCGTTCGTCTGTCCGTCGGTCGATCCGCGACTCACGGCGACGACATCGTCCACAGACACTTCCGTCTCTACCTGAGGACCAACGAGCACATCTTTACCCGAGACTTTTCCGCCTGGGCCGTGGACCGGGACGGCGAGCGAGAGCTGCGCGTAGACCGCCACGCTTTCTTCACCGGACACGTTATCGGTGACTCCCCTGCTCGCATGGGCGGCCCAGGCCATTTGGGGGCCCTAAGCAAAATAATGCCAAGGGGCCCATATTTTTGGCCCGCCATTTCGTCACAGTGTACTGCGAAACCCATACATGCAATCCAACCCATATGTCCATATTTTGTATATTAATCATATTTTGTTGCACTGCATATTTCAAACTTCTCACCCCAAATGATTGTCAGAACTTACAGTAGATAGCGCCAAACCTTTTTCTAAAAGAGGAAAGAAAGAAGTTAAGGAAGGACTTTTATTTTTTTAAGCTTGTAATCAAGTATCAAAACAAAAAAAAAAAAGTAAAATAAAGCAAACTGTAGTAAACAAAATAGAATATAAATGAAACAATTACCAAATTGGGGGCCTCCTAGTGGTCAGGGGCCTTAAGCAGCTGCATAGTCTGCGTATAGGCTGGGCTGGCCCTGCCTGCTCGCGATGTATTAGGTCAACCTCCGGACGCGGCGTGATCTCCTCAGTTTCTGACAGTTTTTGCATCCCGGCAGGTGAAGAGAACTCTCGAGTTCAAGCGCACATGAAGGACGGCGACTTCTCTGCCCGCATTCTCACACAGGATGGCGAATATACTATCGAGGCGAGAGCGCGGTCGATTCGTATCCCCGATCTGGGGGACTCTGAGACCGACCGTTTGCTTCTTGCTCTTTCAGCCTCTTTGGAGGTTCACCACGCCCTCCGACGACCGTCTGCTGGCGTATCGCTCGGACCGCGTCCGAAACCCAGACCGATCGCGGCGGCCCTCCGTCTGCGGGTACGTGGACGGCGACCCTGGCCGCCTGCTACCCGATGGGGCGGCCGGCGCCGCCGAGGACGACGAAGGTATGATTTCGACCCCTACCGGTCTTTGCGCCGCTTCCCGTTCGCGTGGCTGACTTCTGGTCGTGGCGGCGTACGCGCCAGAGTGCACGTGGCGCGCTCGACGCGATGCGAATTCGCACAGTAAGAACACGTGCCCTCTGCTGTTGGTGGCCGACCATCGCTTCTTCACGTACATGGGACGCCGCGACGAGAGCACCACCCTAAACTACCTTGTGAGGCGCGAGTACTCGCCGGCCGACGCATTTTTGTGGGAGTGCTACCGTGGCGGTCTCTGCGCAGATCGAGCTGATAGACCGTGTAGACGACATCTATAGAAACACGTCGTGGGACGACGACTTCTCGGGCTACGGCGTCCAAATCCAACAGGTTTGCAGCGGCCCGCCGCCGCGCCTCGGTTGTCCGCTTTGACGTATGTTCTTGCGGCAGATCATCGTGGAGAAGACGCCGACCCCGGTGTCGCCGGGAAACGTTCACTTCAACATGCTTGGAAGTCCCGTGGAGGGTCGAGACGTGTGGGACGTCAAAAGGCTCTTGGAGGTAACCTGCGCGCGTGTCCGAGAGCGCCGACGTGACGGCTGACTTCCCGCGTCTGGTAGCAATTCAGCCTGGACGTGTCGGAGAAGGCGGCCAACGTTTGCCTGGCACACTTGTTCACCTACCAGGACTTTGCCGAGGGCACCCTAGGACTAGCGTACGTGGCGCCGGTCAAGGGCGACATCCCAGGTGGGCTCTGCTCCAAAGGTGGCCCTGGGGTCGACCGCCGGGTGGTGTACCTCAACACCGGACTTACCAGCACCAAAAACTACGGCAAGACCATCCTGACCAAGGTCGGTCAGTCGGCCGAGGACTTGCACCGAAGCGCGAGCCTAACCTGTTGCCTGACTTTATGTCCCCGCAGGAAGCCGACTTGGTGACGACGCACGAGCTAGGGCACAACTTCGGAGCGGAGCACGACCCCGACAACGTCCCCAACTGCGCCCCCCGAGAGGACCAAGGAGGGAAGTACGTCATGTACCCCATTGCAGTTAGCGGAGACCACCTCAACAACAAGGTGGGTTCCTTTGACAGTGCAGGCCCACTTTACTTGGAGTTGTCTGAGTCCCTGCAGTGGTATGAAAAAGTATTTGAACCTTTTGGAATTTCTCTGGGGACAATTAGGGGGCGTGTCCTGGTCATATCAGGTTATTTGGGGACATTTGGGGGACTTGTTCTGGTCATATCAGGTCATTTGGGGGCGTGTCCTGGTCATATTAAGACATTTGGGGACAGTTAAGGGGCGTGTTCTGGTCATTTGGGGACAATTTGGGGGGCATGTCCTGGTCATACAGGGGGGCGTGTCCTGATCATATCAGATCCTTTGGGGACAGTTGGGGGGCGTGTCCTGGTTATGGAAGGAATGGAAGGTAATGATATAGCGCATTTATCGACATTGTTACAATGCCCAAAGAGCTTTTACATTAGCACACATTTACCCTTTCACTTACACATTCACACACCAATGGTGCTGCTGCCATGCAAGGCGATGCCAACCAAATTAGGGGCAAATTAGGGGTCAGTGGCAAGGGCACTTCGACAGTGGGCAGTCGTAGCCGGGAATCGAACCGCTGACTTAGGACAACTCCAGCTACCAACTCCGCCACGGCCGCCCGCACGGTCATACGGAGGATTCCACGGAGGAAGCCACTGCTGTCTAAAAAAAAAAAAAAACATTGTTGCTCGTTTAATGTTCACATAAAGGAACTTGGACACACCACAGAAGTTTTGGCAAAATATTTTTTGGACTGATGAAACCAAAGTTGAATTGTTTGGGAGTAACACAAAAATGTCACGTCTGGAGCAAAAATGGAACAGCTCACCAACATCAACACCTCATCCCCACTGTGAAGCATGGTGGAGGGATTATCATGATGTGGGGCTGCTTTGCTGCCTCAGGGCCTGGACAACTTGCTATTCTGAATGGAAGAATGAATTGAAAAGTTTTGCAGGATGTTTTGCAGGAAAACCTGAGTTGAAGCTCAAAAGAGGATGGATACTGCAACAAGACAATGATCCAAAACACAGAAGTAAATCAACTTCAGAATGGTTTCAGAAGAACAAAATACACGTTCTGGAGTGGCCAAGTGAAAATCCAGACTTCAACCCCATTGAGATTCTGTGGCATGACCTAAAGATAGCGATTCATGCCAGCCATCCCAAGAATCTGACTGAATTACAGCAGTTTTGTGGAGGTTAGGGTCCTGATCTATGTGCCAGACTGATCTGCAGCTACAAGAAACGTCTGGTTGAAGTTATTGTTGCCAAAGTGGGGACCACAAAATAATAAATGTGATGGTTCACTTACCTATTTTCCCCCTTTCTGTCATTGTCTGCATATGATCCTCATTAAAATATGAAAACCTATAAATGTTTGGGTGGTTTTAGTTAAAGCACGCACTGTTTTTTACATCTGTGTGATTTTGACAAAGATCAGCTCGCATTTGATGGTGATTTTATGCAGAAATTGAGACATTCCAAAAGGTTCAGATACTTTTTCATACCACTGCACATCGAGTCCGGTTCTTGTCCAAGTTCCCAAATTTGAAATATTATGCTAGTCCAACTCCCAAGTATGGGTTTGAAGTTGTAATTTAAGTAGGGCTGTCAAACGATTAAAATTTTTAATCGAGTTAATTACAGCTTAAAGATTAATTAATCGTAATTATCGCAATTAATCGCAATTCAAACCATCTGTAAAATAGGCCATATTTTTCTGTAAATTGTTGGAATGGAAAGATAAGACACAAGATGGATATATACATTCAACATGCGTTACATAAGGACTGTATTTGTTTATTATAACAATAAATCAACAAGATGGCATGAACATTATTAACATTCT
This sequence comes from Corythoichthys intestinalis, assembly GCF_030265065.1. Taxonomy (NCBI): domain Eukaryota; kingdom Metazoa; phylum Chordata; class Actinopteri; order Syngnathiformes; family Syngnathidae; genus Corythoichthys; species Corythoichthys intestinalis. Next base: position 1,579,938 of record NC_080413.1, read on the forward strand.
GTTAAAGCGATCCATGGATAGAAAGACTTGTAGTTCTTAAAAGATAAATGTTAGTACAAGTTATAGAAATTTTATAATACAGCCCCTCTCAATGTTTTCGTTTTAATAACATTTGTAAAATTTTCAATCAAAAAATAAACTAGTAGCCCGCCATTGTTGATGTCAATAATTACACAATGCTCATGGGTGCTGAAGCCTATAAAATCAGTCGCACCCAAGCGCCAGCAGAGGGCAGCAAAACTCCATAAAACACAACTAACAAGTGGGCAGTTCACTGTACTGTCATTTAAATCTGTCTGAGCGGGGCATGTGCGTTAATTGCGTCAAATATTTTTACGTGATTAATTTTAAAAATTACCGCCCGTTAACGTGATAATTTTGACAGCCCTAAATTTAAGTTTTGGTCTCAAACCAAAAGGATAGGAAAATGTCAGAAAGGGCAGGACGAGCTCACAAGCAATGTTAGTGACATGTCATGGGGAAGGCAGCGTTGGCCTATTAACTAGGGCTGTCAAACGATTAAAATTTTTAATCGAGTTAATCACAGCTTTAAAATAAATTAATCGTAATTAATTGCAATTCAAACCATCGATAAAATATGCCATATTTTTCTGTAAATTATTGTTGGAATGGAAAGATAAGACGGATATATACATTCAACATACTGTACATAAGAACTGTATTTGTTTATTATAACAATAAATCAACAAGATGGCATTAAAATTAACATTGTTAAAGCAATCCATGGACAGAAAGACTTGTAGTTCTTAAAAGATAAATGTTAGTACAAGTTATAGAAATTTTATATTAAAACCCCTCTTAATGTTTTCGTTTTAATAAAATTTGTAAAATTTTCTATCAAAAAATAAACAAGTAGGTCGCCATTGTTGATGTCAATAATTACACAATTCTCATGGTCATAAAATCAGTCGCACCCAAGTAGGGTTGTCCCGATCTGATATTTGGATCGGATTGACCGCCGATATGTGCAAAAAAATGCGCATCGGTATCGGATCGGCTGACACGGAAAAAATTCCGATCCAGACTCCTGATCCACTTTTTTTTTTTAGTTTTCCAGTGCACCGATTTACATAACCCATTCCAGTTTTTGCTTTGGTTTCCCTAAAATCCAGTCCGCATTTTATGGCACACCTTCATTTTTTTTATGCTTTGGTACAGTTGTTCAAGAGCAGAGAACTGATGCGGAGTTAATAGTTCATTTTCCACGGAGGTTGTGCGTTTTGCTTTTTTAAGACAGTTTACAATATTATTTGCACGTTTTACTGACATAATATGCCATTTCTGTTTGTTATTTATAATGTTTATCACTGAATAAACAGGTCAGTTTCTTGTTACCAACCACTGTGTTATTCAAATTCACTTAATTCAGGTGGCTAGTTGTTATCAAGAGTACTAAAACCCTTTTCAACATGAGTCTGACAACTAAGTAAGTAGGCTAAATAATTTTAAACTTTAATACTGTACATGCTCGGATAGGCCGGTATCGGTATCGGCCAGTATCAGTATCGGATCGGAAGTGCAAAACAATATCGGTATCGAAAACCTGGATCGGGACATCCCTACACCCAAGCGCCGGCAGAGGGCGACAAAACTCCAAAAAATACAAGTAACAAGTGCACATGAACCTGTGCTGTCATTTTAATCTATTTGAGCGGGGCATGTGCGTTCATTGCGTCAAATATTTTAACGCGATTAATTTTAAAAAATGAATGACCGCCCGTTAACGCGATAATTTTGACTGCCCTACTCTTAACTGAAGCGAGTTTTCGCACTCGCAGGTGTTCTCCAAGTGCTCCAAGCGTTCCATCGTCAAGCGCCTGCGCTCCAAGGCCACGTCGTGCTTCAAGGAACGGACGGTCAACGTTTGCGGAAATTCTCGGGTTGAACCCGGAGAGGAGTGCGACCCTGGCCTGCTGCACTTGACCTCTGACCCCTGTTGCACTGCCAAGTGCCGCCTCAAGGAGGGAGCGCGATGCAGGTCTGAGACCTTTTCGCCATTTTGAGTAGAAACGTTTGCTCAATCATGTAAGCTCGCATTGCTCACAGTGACAGGAACAGCCCGTGCTGCAGGAAGTGCCAGCTGGAGACGGCGGGAAAAGTTTGCCAGGAGCCCATCGACGCCACGTGCAAGGGACGTTCGTACTGCACGGGTCAGCTGCCGGTCACGCGTTGGACTCTTTGTGTTTTTTTTCGTTTGAAATCACGTCTGTCTTAGGCGAAAGCGAAGACTGTCCGCCTCCTGAAAATGCTCTGGACCACACGCCGTGTTTGGACAGCGGCGAGTGTCAAAATGGCTCGTGCGTTCCTTTCTGTCTGGCCGTCCTGAAGCTGGAGCCTTGTGCCTGCAACGGTAGGGCCCGCCGGAGTCCTCCCGAATCTTCCGGCGGCAATGGCACGCCCGTCATCTTTTCCTTCCAGAAACGGACGCCTCCTGTCAGGTGTGCTGTCGCAGCGAGAGCGGCGTGTGCGCTCCCTACCGTGACGCGGAAGGTCACTTCCTCTTTCTGCGCAAAGGCAAACCCTGTACGGTGGGCTTCTGCGACGGCGCGGTAAGACGTTTGCCGAGTGCAATCGCGTTCGGCGGGTACATAACGTGCGCTGACCGGCCTTCTTCAGGGCAAGTGCATGAAGCAGGTGCAGGACGTGGTGGAGCGACTGTGGGACTTTATCGACAAGTTGGACATCAACACGTTCGCCACCTTCCTGGCCGACAACTTGGTCGGCTCCGTCGTGGCCTTCTCGCTGCTTTTCTGGATCCCCTTAAGTGTACTGGTACACTGCGTGGTATGCGGACCCCGCCGCCTGTCATCAGGTCAACCGCCAGTTTGACGAGTTGTGGGGTTGTTGTTTTTTTACGCTTTAGGACAAAAAGGTGGACCGCCAATATGAGCAGACCACCAAGTCTCTCTTCTTTCCAAGCGTAAGTCCGCCCCTTTCCATCATTGGTCCGTGTCCCGACCCGCCACATCTTTTGCCCTCAGAACGCGGAACTCATGAGCAGCCCGGAGACCGCTTCAGTGCGAATACTCAAAGTGCCCGACATGCGCTTTCGGGCGTCCGGGCCCCCGGAGAGCGCCGGCGTGGACGAAGCGGCGCTGCAGGCGGCGTTCGGGCGTCCGCAGAGATCGGTTGCGCGTTCCTTCGAGGACCTGACGGAGCAAAACTTGGCGGCAGTGCCGAAACTGAGACGTCAGCAACGTGTCGACGGCGAAGAAACTCTGTGCTGATCATGCCGTGGCATTCAAAACTTTGTCGGACGATCGGAGTCCGGGTTTGCACGCGACTAAGACTCGATTTGACCTTCGAGTCTAGCGGCGATGGCCAAAGCGCCAGTTGATCTGGAGGTACGCAACTGAGGACGTGTCCAGAAATCTTTGCAAATGCTTCCCTGACTTGCTCTACTGTCCTTGACAAAAGTCTTGTCGCTTATCCATTTTGTAGAAACAATTTGGAATTTTTTATTGTCATCATCATCGGTATCATTGACAATTACAAAATGTGATATGATTTGCCCAAAGGAACCGAAGAAGACGACAAAGGCGGACGGGATGAAGCATATCCTTATCAGTTTCCCGTCCCCCATACAACTAAAGACGCACATTCAGGCATGGAACATACATCAAAACTGTAAAATAACACAGTCAACAATCTGGGTTTAGTAACTCAGCGTCCAGTCAAGCAGTTCAATTAATTTCAGGGCGTACAGCTTCGTCATGTCCCTGACATTTTTGCATCCGTTCGCTGTGGAACATTTTGTTGTGGCTATGTATGTGGCGTGTTATCATAGCTGGTGTGAGTAGCTGCTAATAACCTGACTTTTAATGATTTAATTGGTTTCAGAAATGGCTCATATGAAAGCTAAGGCCCTCCCAAATGATGTTGAATCTACAAAAATAGATTTGTTTCACTGATTATCATTTGACAAAGACATAAAGGTCAAATTTTGGCAAGACAAAAGTTTTGTTGCCTACAGAAAGTAGTCTGAAAATTGAACAAAAAAAAAAGTACTTCAAATACAAAAATATGTTACATAACATAAGCCAATCAAGTAGTGATGCTGTGAGATCCAAATTTAATATTTTGTATGACTTCCATGTGGTTCGGCAAAGATTCATACAATTTACTGATGAAGTCATCAGAAACATAAAAGAAAGCAGTATTGCCTGCCTCCCAGAGTTCATCCACATTCTTTGGTTTCGTCTTCCATGCTTCCTCTTTCATCCTGTTCATGTCTGGTGACTGGGCTGGCCAGTCCTGGAGGATCTTGATCTTCTTTGCCTTGAGGAACTTTGAGGTAGAGATTGAAGTATGCGATGGAGCACCATCCTGCTGCAGAATTTGTCCCTTTTCATGGTTAGGAATGGAAGAGGCAGCTAAGATTTGTTGATATTTCAGACTATCTCTCAGGGTGCAGACAATTGAAAAACTGTGGCATTTGCCAAGGCCCACAGCTTGTCAAAAGAATGGATGCTGGAAAAGTGGCAAAAGGTGGATTTTTCAGATGAATCTTCCATTGAATTACACCACAGTCGCCACAAATATTGCAGGAGACTAGGGCTGCAGCTATCGATTATTTTAGTTGTCGATTAATCGAGTAATCGGATAAGGAACATGACAAATTATAATACACCTAAGCCTCAAACGATATTAAAAAAAAAAAAAAGAGGATCTATGTACAACAAAACAATTGGCTAACTTACATAGCAAAAGTCTGCTAGCTTAAATGCTATAGAATGCTTTTTAAAAAAAAAATTTTATACAATGTTCAAACATATTCCCACAAAAAAACGGCTAAATATATCTACAAACGAAATTACAAATGCATTAAAAAACATTAGCTCAAACAAAAACTTAACATCTGGTGTTCTTAACAGGGAGCAGTTGGATTCAGCCATGTGAAATGAGGCAGACCAGAGAGCAGTGTATCCACCCTAATCAATAAAACTAAATGCAAAGACTTTCAAGATAAACCATTACAACGCCACTTTAATTAATTAAATTAATCAAACGAATACTCGAAGCAATTTAATTCGAATATTTTTTTCTAATAGAATACTCAAGTTAATCGATTAATCGTTGCAGGACTACAGGAGACCTACTGGAGCCCACATGGATCCGAGATTCACTCAGAAAACAGTGAAGTTTGGTGGTGGCAAAATCATGGTCTGGGGTTACATCCAGTATTGGGGGTGTGCGGGAGGGTGGAAGGCAACATAAATAGTCTGAAATATCAACAAATCTTAGCTGCCTCTTCCAATCCTAACCATAAAAAGGGACAAATTCTGCAGCAGGATGGTGCTCCATCGCATACTTCAATCTCTCCCTCAAAGTTCCTCAAGGCAAAGAAGATCAAGATCCTCCAGGACTGGCCAGCCCAGTCACCAGACATGAACATGGTGAAAAAGGAAGCATGGAAGACGAAAGCCAAGAATGTTGATGAACTCTGGGAGGCATGCAAGACTGCTTTCTTTGATGTTTCTGATGGCTTCATCAATAAATCGTATGAATCCTTGCCGAACCGCATAGATGCAGTCCTTCAAGCCCATTAAAGTGATACAAAATATTAAATTTGGATCTCACAGCACCACTATTTAATTCGCTTATGTTATGCAACATGTTTTTGTATTTGAAGTACATTTTTTGTTCAATTTTTTGTTCAATTTTCACACTACTTACTAAAATTGGACCTTTATGTCTTCATTAAATGATAATCTTTTTTCAGTGATACAAATATATTTTTGTACATTCAACATCATTTGGGAGGGTCTTAGCTTTCATTCGAGTCATTTCTGAAACCAATTGAATCATTAAAAGTCAGGTTATTAGCAATTGTTTCTACAAAATGGATAAGCGACAAGATTTTTGTCAGGGACTGTACATTTTGTACAAAGGGAGGTCCCTGCTTTGGATAGTTAAAGGAATAATAAAAGAGGTGGCTGAACGACTCTTGCTCGTGATTCTGGGTAGGCTTCTTGTCTGGGAGCAGCACGTGGGTACACTGAAAGACTCAAACCGACAGGACAGTCCACTGTTACGCTAATACAAGACCGAGTCTCTCCATTGATTTTCCCCAGGTTTATTTTAAGAAAGAAAATGTAAAAGAATCCAAACTTGAGTGTCAGCCTCTCTCCCGATCAGCAGACGGGGTTGAGAGCTTCGTACAGCCGATGCACGGCAACCTCCAGCATGTCCTTCAGAGACTCGTCCTCGACGCACGTCACCTCCTGCAGGTGGAAGAATCACATTACCGGGGTATGTCTAGCGGCGATGACGTCGCGCGTGGCCGCAGAATGGGCCGGGGACAATTTTGGATACTTACGCGAGTCTCGGGGTCCACGTGAGCCGAAGCGCCGTCCACGTTGACCGTCACTTTGTCGCCGTCTTTGAATTGGACGCAGTCCTCCCCGAACATGTCACTACACACAGATAGCAGATTAAAAATCTGATGTTCAGATCCTAGGACAGTGGTTCTTAACTCATTTGCTCCCAAAAACGTATAAATAAGTTTTATTTTTAATAGCTTCAGTGTCCCAAAGACTGTAATTACTTTTACTTTTTTGTTTTCGCAAGAGACATCTCTAGGTTCTGATGCAACTTAGCTCCAAAGCACAATGCTGGAAATCCATTTTAAAGCAATAAAACTGGCCACTGGAGGGCAATAGCGCATTTGGTAAAACCCGCAACCCGATTCAACCGAATGAACGGCCGCGGCGCCGGCAGAAGACGACCGAATGGACGTCCAGATCGCCAGGCGTGGGAAGCCCGAGCAGGACGACCGGGAGGACATCCGGGACGCCAGGCGACGAACGACCAAGTGCGACGACCAGCAGGATGCCAGGTGGCGGACGACCGAGCAGAACAATCATGGAGGACGTCCGGGATGCCAGGCATTGGACGACCGAGCGGAACGATCGGGATCTCCAGTGTTGCGGATGATGTTGTTGAGTCTGTATTGCTCGTTAAGTAGAGTTCGCTTTGCCGTGTTCGGCCACTAGTGTCTCGTAACTCAGCCGGAAACACGCAAAACAGCGTCATCTCTCAGTTCAATAGTTTAGTTCTGTGTAAATAAATTGTTACTTTGCTATCAAAAGCTCCATTTGTCTTGTTTTTTTTATGTTATTTTGTAGAAGGAAAACATTCAGATGTTTGGGATGTCACAAGAGCAAAAAATAACTTAAAGTCAATGTTTGAAATATATGCTTTTACAAAAAGGTCAATTTCTCTTTTTTTTTTTCATCAGAAATTGAAAAATTGCTCAAACTAAGCTATTTTCTAATGCTGATTTCTAAAGAATGGAAAAAGATATGAACTATTTTTTTCCCGCTGAAATAAGAGAGTCTAATCTTTCTTTTGGTGGGTTCCATGTTTACAGTGCCCTCCATAATTATTGGCACCCCTGGTTAAGATGTGTTTTTTAGCTTCTAATATATTTTTTTAATTCAAATAATATGGAACCTTAATAGAAAAAAAAAAGAGAAAAACCAAACCTTCAATACAAGTGCATTTATTCCGTGGGGAAAAATCCCACATAAAGAAATAATTATTTGACATCAAATAATGTGTGTCACAATTATTAGCACCCCTGGTGTTAATACTTTGTACAACCCCCTTTTGCCAACATAACAAGGTCTGGGGACTGAGATGGCCATGGGAGGAGCTTGATTTTGTGTCTGGTGAACCATTTCTGTGTAGATTTGGCCATATGTTTACGGTCATTGTCTTGCTGAAAGAGCCAGTGACGAACCATCTTCAGCTTTCGGGCAACAGATTTTGATTTAAAATGTTCTGGTATTTCAAAGCATTCATGATGCTCAGGGTTCCCAGGGCCTTTGGAAGCAAAACAGCCCCATAGCATCACTGACCCACCCCCATTCTTCAGTGGGTATGAGGTGCTTTTCAGCATGCGCATCTTTCACGGTCCCAGGCTTCAACTGGGTCCGTGTGCTTTGGTCAGATGAGACCAAGATTGAGCTTTTTGGCAACAAACACTCTAAGTGGGTCTGGCGTGCCACGAAAGTTATACCCACGTTATACCCATTCACGACGCTAGATGGCGCCAGATATCATTGAAGCGATGTTCTGTCCTGACAGATCTCAGCTACTCCCAAGTTTAACCAGTTTGCATTATTTCATTGCAATGTTTTTCCTTATTCAGATTTATTTCAAGACTACAGTCACAGTTAGACTTCACTTCGATGGTTAATGCAGTTATTGCAATTTTGTTGTTTTATCACAATAGATTGGTTTATTTACATTTCAAAAACCAGAAGCCATTCATTTACGAATGTTATTGCACTTTAGTTTACATACTTAAATGTACAGATATTAAGATTTGAATGAGGCAAAATCACATGCATTTTCTCTCAAATATTTTGTTATAACCATTTGTTTCAGATGTACTGTTATTATTTTCTGTATAAAAATGAATTTGGTGTTCAAAAAGTCTTTTTTAATCAGGGCCGTCTTATATTCGGGCCAATACAGTACATATTACTAAAGGTTCAAACCAAAGTTAGGAAGTATACTAGAACTTGGGACTAAAACCAGGCCGAGCTCTCAAGCTAAAACAGGTCTGTACTCACTGCAGCATAAGTTCCAGTCTTTCCACAAAGACTTCCTGGTCAAACGTTTCGGGCCGCGCCTCCAGGACTGAAAACAGAGTTGGAGGTGAAAGATCAAGCGCGGTAAGGTGATCACCCGCTTTCCCCTTCACTGACTCTTCTGAGCGTTGGGATTGGACTGGACCTCCAGAACCACCGTGGTCACCACGTCGGCGTACATGTCGTTCAAAGGGTTGGCCAGCCACTGAGCGGAGAACACAAAACGTTTCAACGGGGCCGGCGCCTCTTCGTCGTCGTCGCGGAAATCCCACCTCCAGCGTGACCATGCCGGATTCGTAGACTAGAGTGACACTCTTGAAAATCCGCACGGTGATCTTCTCGGCGGGCTCCACTTGCTCCACGTCGCCTGAACGCGTCGACGACACGGGTGAGGAAAGCGGGCTTCGCGTGAGCGGACGCGTCGGCGTTACCTGTCAGGCATCGGAGTTGGCTGACCAGCAGCGAGATGGGTCCCGTGTACGGGATGGCCTGCGTCTGCGTGATGGTGCCCACGCTCAGATCGGTGTACTCTGAAGGAAATCACGGTAGTTCAACTTCGCTGCGCTTCCCCTGCACGTGTGCACGCGTGATACCTGATAGGTCCGAAGGCGTGAGGATGTGATAGTTGAAGTTTTTCTTAACCAGGATACCAGACACCCTCTGGCCTTGCGTGCACGCCTTATCCGCCAGCGAGCCCATCACCTGCGGTGGGGCACGGAAAGAGTTATCGGCGCCAGTTGGACCGTGCCGAACCAAACGACGTACCTTTGCCAGCTTCTCCCCTCGAAAGTTGAGCGTGACCACCTCCGTGTTTCTGGGGTTGTGCACTTCAATGTGGACCTGCTCGTTGTCTTCGTACTCGCGGATCAGCGCCGCCTTCAGTCGCGCCATCTCGTTCTGCTCGCCGTGGACCAGGATCTGAGAAGGACCGGAGAGGGAGGAAAGGTGGGTTAACAATTAACTCGAGTAATTTGATTAGAAAAAAAAAAGCTTCGAGGATTCGTTTCATTGGATTGGCGTTTTAATGTTTGTTTTTTTGAAAGTGCATTGAGTTTTATTGATTTGGATGGGTACACTGCGCTCTAGTGGCAACAGTCAATATGGCAACTCATCTAACATGGCTGGATCCAGCTGCTCCCTGTTAAGACCAACATCTTTGTTTATGCATTTGTAATTTAAATTTGTATATTTAGCAGTTTTTTTTGTGGGATATGTTCTTGAGCATCCGCGACCCTCGTGTGGAAGAAGCGGCATGGAAAATGAATGAATGAATGAATGAATGTTCTTGAGCAATTTGTTAAGAGCATTGCAAGAAAAAAAAAAAAAACATTAGCATGATATAGCTTTTAAGCTAGCTGACTTTTGCTATGCAAGGTAGAAAATTGTTCTTTTGTTGTACTTAGATGGTTTGTTTTGGAAGTGCACGCATTTATTTTTATTGATTTGGATGTTTACACTGTACTCGAGTGGAAACAGTGAATATGACATTACTCGTCTAACATGGCTTGATCCAGCTGCTCTCGGTTAAGACCAACATAAGTTTTTGTTTGCGTTAATATAATTGTTTATGAATTTGTAATTTAGAAGTATATTTAGCAGTTATTTTGTGGGAATATGTTTTTGAGGAATTTGTAAGAGCATTGCAAAAATAATAATAATAATAATAACATTAGCATGATATAGCATTTAAACTAGCTGACTTTTGCTATGTAAGGTAGAAAATTGTTCTTTTGTTGTACTTAGATGGTTTGTTTTGAAAGTGTACACATTTATTTTTATTGATTTGGCTGTTTACACTGTACTCGAGTGGAAACAGTGAATATGACATTACTCATCTAACATGGCTTGATCCAGCTGCTCTCTGTTAAGACCAACTTAAGTTTTTGTTTGCATTAGTATAATTGCTTATGAATTTGTAATTTAGAAGTATATTTAGCAGTTATTTGTGGGATATGTTTTTGAGGAATTTGTTAAGAGCATTGTAAAAATTAAAATCATTAGCATTGTACAGAATTTAAGCTAGCGGACTTTTGCTATGCAAGGTAGAAAATTGTTCTTTTGTTGTACTTAGATGGTTTGTTTTGAAAGGGCATGCATTTAGTTTTATTGATTTGGGTGGGTACACTGTACTCGAGTGGAAACCGTGAATATGACATTACTCATCTAACATGGCTGGATTCATCTGCTCCCTGCTAAGACCAACACAAGTTTTTGTTTGCGCGAATATGATTGTTAGTTTGGAAGTATATTTACAATATTTTTTTGTGGGAATATGTGTTTGAACCATTTGTTGAAAAACAGCGTTAGCATTTTATAGCATGTAAGCTAGTGGACTTTTGCCATGCAAATTAGCCAATTGTTCTTTTGTCGTACTTTGATTTTTGATTATTATTTAATTTTTTTACACCATTTGAGGCTAAACTCGGGTTTATTTTGAAATTATCTTGTAAAATGAAAGTGAAATACTGCATAGTTTGAAAAAACACATTTTGTATTCCCATTTAATGCACTTTTGAAAGTGCTTTCTTCGCAAACCTGTTTTACATCTTCTAAAATTGATTCTGCAACGCATTAAATGTTCCTAATCCGCTCATTCGAACTAACTAGTTGATTAATTGATTACTGAAATAATCGATAGCTGCAGCTCTAGAAACTTGTGTAGCTAGGATACTCCCAATTACACTAAAAGAGGAAAGTGTAACTGCAGTACGCTTAGAATTGGTTGGGATTAAAAATGGGCGCGTGCTAGCTTGCCAGAAGGCAATACTCGAATGTGCTCCTTTGCCAGTTTCAGGTGTTCGACCCTAACAGAGGGAGAGCGGTCCGGTCCGGGGCGGGGCGGGGCTCACCACGTGCGGAGGCTTGAGCGCTCGGATGAACTCGCTGGTCTGCCGGTAGTCTGTGTGCGCCGAGAAGGAGATGTAGTCCACGGACATCTTCAAAGGAAGCTTTTGACCCGACATGGTGCTGATCTCTTCCGGCTCCGTCATGATGTGCTGAAAAGTAAGGCCGGTTGACTTTGGCGCATCCCGTTTTCTTCACCCCCACCCAAATAGGTTGTCAGACCTTGGCGAGGGTTCCCTCCACGCAGTATCCGGCGATGATGACGCCGTTGCGCTTGTCGGTGCACCAGCTCTCGAACAGCTCTCGCGACAAACCGCTCTGCATCATGCCGGGGGACGCCATCACCACGCTCGGCCCGATGTCGTCAAAATGGTCCATGCTCTGCGGAGGCCGGCGTTAGCGCTAGCGTCGGCAGAGGACGACGAGCCGAGTACCTTGAGGTTGCTGATGTGTTTGAAGACGAAGGGGTTGTTGACGTTGATGGCCTTGCGGATCTTGTCGTTCATGGCGTTGATGTACGTCTGGTAGACGGCCATGCACTTGCGGGCCAGCGACGACGCATAGTAGATGGGGATGTCGTGAAGCTCCGGGTGGTTCTGCCAGTACTCGTCTGTGACACGTGCAAATATACTAATGCATTAGTATCGTAGACGTTCCCGGTCCAAACGGATTGGACGTCTTGCACAGTCAATGGCAGGTAAACTAATGTTTGACTTATCAGCAATTTAAAAGATAGTCAATCGACTGCTTGTTGATCGCAAAATGGTTTAGCCTCATTTTTGAACCTCTTAATTTTTTTTTCTTTGTTTTAAAGCCCTGATCTAGAAGTTAAGGCATCTACAGTCTAATCTACAGTGGGACAATTAAGTATTTAGTCAACCACCAATTGTGCAAGTTCTCCTACTTGAAAAGATTTCAGAGGCCTGTAATTGTCAACATGGGTAAACCTCAACCATGAGAGACAAAATGTGGGGAAAAAAAAAAAGAAAATCACATTGATTGAATTTTAAAGAATTTATTTCCAAATTAGAGTGGAAAATAAGTATTTGGTCACCTACAAACAGGCAAGATTTCTGGCTGTCAAAGAGGTCTAACTTCTAACAAGGCTCCACTGTATTAATGGCACCTGTTTTAACTCATTATCGGTATAAAAGACACCTGTCCACAACCTCAGTCAGTCACACTCCAAACTCCACTATGGCCAAGACCCAAGAGCTGTCGAAGGACACCAGAGAATACACTGTAGACCTGCACCAGGCTGAGAAGACTGAATCTGCAATAGGTAAAACGCTTGGTGTAAAGAAATCAACTGTGGGAGCAATTATTAGAAAATGGAAGACATACAAGACCACTGATAATCTCCCTTGATCTGGGGCTCCATGCAAGATCTCACGCCGTGGCGCCAAAATGATAACAACAACAGTGAGCAAAAATCCCAGAACCACACGGGGGGACCTAGTGATGACTTACAGAGACCTGGGACCACAGTAACAAAGGCCACTATCAGTAACACAATGCGCCGCCAGGGACTCAAATCCTGCACTGCCAGACGTGTCCCCCTGCTGTAGTCAGTACACGTCCAGGCCTGTCTGCGGTTCGCTAAAGAGCATTTGGATGATCCAGAAGAGGACTGGGAGAATGTGTTATGGTCAGATGAAACCAAAATAGAACTTTTTGGTAGAAACACAGGTTCTCGTGTTTGAAAGAGAAAGAATACTGAATTGCAGCCGAAGAACACCATACCCACTGTGAAGCATGGGGGTGGAAACATCATGCTTTGGAGCTGTTTTTCTGCACAGGGACCAAGACGACTGATCTGTGTAAAGGAAAGAATGAATGGGGCCATGTATCGAGAGATTTTGGATGAAAATCTCCTCGCGTCAGCAAGGGCATGGAAGATGAGACCTGGCTGGGTCTTTCAGCATGACAATGATCCCAAATACACAGCCGGGGCAACATAGGAGTGGCTGCGTAAGAAGCATTTCAAGGTCCTGGAGTGGCCTAGCCAGTGTCTAGACCTCAACCCCACAGAAAATCTGCAGAGGGAGTTGAAAGTTCGCGTTGCCCTACGACAGCTCCAAAACATCACTTCTCTAGAGGAGATCTGCATGGAGGAATGGGCCAAAATACCAGCAACAGTGTGTCAAAAGCTTGTGAAGAGTGACAAAAAATTTGGCCTCCGTTATTGCCAACAAAGGGTACATAACAAAGTATTGAGATGAACTTTTGGTATTGACCAAATACTTATTTTCCACCATGGTTTGGAAATTCTTTAAAAATCAAACAATGTGATTTTCTGGGGTTTTTTCCACATTCTGTCTCTCATGGTTGAGGTTTACCAATGTTGACAATTACAGGCCTCTCTAATATATTCAAGTGGGAGAACTTGCACAATTAGTGGTTGACTAAATACTTATTTGCCCCACTGTACATTTCAGGAACCAATAGCATTTGGCAAGTAATAAAATACAACAATATGGTTTCTTAAATGTCCCAGACAGTTTGGTTACCCAATGTCTGTGGCTTGTCCTCAAAGTTGACCTGTGGAACCAAGGCCGGTTTAAAAGGTCAGAATGACAAAGCAGTTTTATCAAGAACTAAACATGTCTATAGTTATCAATCGCAATTAGTGGTTGACTAAATACTTATTTTCCCCACTGTATATATTTTGATTACAGCAACTTCTCATTTGATTGACCGCGTGCGCTCGCAAACCCACCCAGGATGAGCAGGAGCTCCTGCGCTCGTCCCAGCGCGAAGACGGGAATCAAACAGCGTCCCTCCCGGTTGACGATGTCGTGGACCGTGTTGCAGAAGCGCGCCTCGCGCTCTTCGCGCTTCTCGTGGATGTGCGTCCCGTACGTCGACTCCTAACACATGCGGGCGACACGTTAGCAGGACGGCTTACGAGACGCCAATGCTCGCAAACACAAGCGCCGACCGTTATGAGGATGTCGGGTTTGACGCTAGGGATCTCGGCCGCCATCAAGTGGCGGTCCTCCTGACGCGAGAAGTCGCCTGTGTACAACAACTGGACAAGCGCACGTTTAAGTTCAGTTTGGCTCCCGGCGGGACGCGACGAGGCGGGATGGAGCTTACCTTGACTCCGGCGATCTCGATCATGAACATGGCGGCGCCTAGCACGTGTCCGGCGTGGTAGCACCAGAACTTGACGCCGGCTACTTCCTTGACCTCGTGGAAGTTGATGGTCTCGATCTTCTCCATGCTCTCCTCCAAGTCGGTCTCGGTGTACAGCATTTCGTCGGCTGAGATGTTGCTAACGGTGGGCGTCATAACGTGATGTTTTTTTGGTCAACCGGCAGCATTGACATTCAAATTAAGTAATCACTCGCTTATTTCTCAAGCTATTTTTTAAAAGATTTGATCAATGAACAAGCATCTTCTATAGTGCTGGCCAAAAGTATTGGCACCCCTGCAATTGTGTCACATAATGCTCAATTTCTCCCAGAAAATGATTGCAATTACAAATCCTTTGGTAGTAATATCTTCATTTATTTTGCTTGCAATGAAAAAAAACAAATGAGAATGAAAAAAAATTAAATCATAATCATTTTACCCAAAATGGGCCGGACAAAAGTATTGGCACCCTTTGAAAAATCACGTGATGCTTCTCTAATTTGTGTCATTAACAGTACCCGTTACTTATTTGTGGCACATAACAGGTGGTGGCAATAACTAAATCACACCTGCACCCAGTTAAAATGGATTAAAGTTGACTCAACCTCTGTCCTGTGTCCTTGTGTGTACCACATTGAGCATGGAGAAAAGAAAGAAGAACTGTCTGAGGACTTGAGAAGCAAAATTGTGAGGAAGCATGGGCAATCTCAAGGCTACAAGTCCATCTCCAAAGACCTGAATGTTCCTGTGTCTACCGTGCGCAGTGTCATCAATAAGTGTAAAGGCACAGTGACTACCTGACAAAGCCAAAAACATTTTGGAAGAATGTTCTCTCGTCAGATGAGACAAAAGTAAAGCTTTTTGGGAAGAGGCATCAACATGGAGTTTACAGGGACAAAAAAACGAGGCCTTCAAAGATAAGAACACGGTCCCCACAGTCAAACATGGCGGAGGTTCCCTGATGTTTTGGGGTTGCTTTGCTGCCTCTGGCACTGGACTGCTTGACCGTAATGAAGTCTGAAGCCTACCAAGAAATTTTGCAGCATAATGTAGGGCCCAGTGTGAGAAAGCTGGGTGTCTCTCAGAGGTCATGGGTCTTCCAGCAGGACAATGACCCAAAACAGACTTCAAAAAGCACTAGAAAATGGTTAGAGCGAAAGCACTGGAGACTTCTAAAGTGGCCAGACCTGAATCCCATAGAACACCTGTGGAGAGATCTGAAAATGGCACCCTTCAAATCTCCTGGAGACCTGGAGCAGTTGCTCAAAGAAGAATGGTCTAAAATTCCAGCAGAGCACTGTAAGATGGATACCGGAAGCGGTTGTTCGCAGTTATTTTGTGTAATGGTTACGCTACCAAGTATTAAGCTGAGGGTGCCAATAATTTTGTCTGACCCATTTTTTGAGTTTTGTGTAAAGTGCTAATAATTAGATTTTTTTTTTCATTCATTCATTCATTGCCCATGCTTCCTCACAAGTCCTCAGACAGATCTTTGGCTTTCTTTTCACCATGCTCAATGTGGTACACACAAGGACACAGGACAGAGGTTGAGTCAACTTTAATCCATTTTACCTGGCTGCAAGTGTGATTTCGTTTTTGCCACCATCTGTTATGTGCCACAGGTAAGTAACAGGTACTGTTAATAACTAGGTGTAACGGTACATGTATTTGTATTGAACCGTTTCGGTATGTGGCGCTCGGTTCGGAACGGAGGCGTACGGAACGAGTTTCTGACGTAGTGTAACCCTTACTTTTTGAGGCTATGAGTCCATCAGGTTACAGTTTCTTTGTAGGGATTATATTTACTACGTCTTCTGTACTATGAGGACCAACACGGTAGGACAGTATAACCCAGAAACGTCAACGGCGCGACAACGTGGCTGCTGCGAGAACGCAGCGTAACGTGGGCATTAAAGTCAATCAGCTAATGCACACCAGTCGCAGTGCAGCCGCGTGTTAGACGCGTTCCAGAAGCGGCTCAACGCGACGCGCGCGAAAAGAACGGCAGAGTTTATTATTTGACGCGAGACGCGACCCTCCTGTGTCAATACTACTACCGGTAGCTATGATCGGGCGGTGCGGAAGTCACTCGTGTTAAAATACGGTGGATCCGGTCGATTTTAAAACTAATATGCAATCGTAACCCACTTTTTGAGTCCATCAGATCTCTTGAGTGGTAGATCGGGCACAGTTGACTTGTCTTTGTTGATTTATTGCTGTCTTCTCTGCTATAATAATAACCAACACGGCCCCGTGTTCAATACAAAACCCTCCTACCACAACAAAACAAGTAGGAACTAATATTCACATAACATAAAATATACAATATAAATGAATACTACATCACATTTGTAAAATTTAAACACATAATAAAATAAATAATAGCCCATTTAAATAATATAAATTGGAAATGAGCTGAAACACCTGTAGTTAAATAATAAGAATAATACGCACATCCTGCTTACACAATTAAATTGATTAATTTCTCTGTGGCGCTTTAACTTGAGAAAATCCACCAATAAAGCTTTTGAAAACCGTTCATAAGGAGAAAAAAAAATCATTAAGGCATTTCATTTGTAAAATACATGTTAAAATCTTTGTCATTGGGATTGCTTTTCTCTTTAGCACAGGACTTTTTTTTTCTTCTTCCTTTCAGAAATAAAGCAGACCAATACGCGGGGTCTGAAAGGCAAATTGTTGTTGGATTATCTTTAAATACCCGCTACTTTTTGAGGAGAATTCAAGCTTTTTATAGGCTAATGTTCCTATTCTTGAAAGCACAAACGTGTGCAATAAACAACTAGCACATTTATATTTTGCATTTTGTTTTCTTACTGTACCGAAAATGAACCGAACCGTGACCTCAAAACCGAGGTACAGTTGTGGTCAAAAGTTTACATACACTTGTGAAGAACATAATGTCATGGCTCTCTTGTGTTTCCAGTTATTTCTACAACTCAGATTTTTCTCCGATAGAGTGATTGGAACAGATACTTCTTTGTCACAAAAAACTTTCATGAAGTTTGGTTCTTTTATGACTTTATTATGGGTGAACAGAAAAAAGTGATCAAATCTTCTGGGTCAAAAATATACATACATGGATCTGAAAATGCGAATCATTGCCTTGAACAAGTCAGGAAAGTCACTTGGAGCCATTTCAAAGCAGCTGCAGGTCCCACGAGCAACAGTGCAAACAATTGTTTGTAAGAATAAAGTGCATGGCACGGTTTTGTCACTGCCACGATCAGGAAGAAAACGCAAGCTATCACCTGCTGCTGAGAGAAAATTGGTCAGGAGGGTGAAGATTCGACCGAGAATCACCAAAAAGCAGATCTGCCAAGAATTAGAAGCTGCTGGAAGTGTCCACAGTCAAGCGTGTTTTGCATCTCCATGGACTGAGAGGCTGCCGTGCAAGAAGGAAGCCCTTGCTCCAAAAGCGGCACCTTAAGGCTCGACTGAAGTTTGCTGCTGATCACGTGGACAAAGATAAGACCTTCTGGAGGAAAGTTCTGTGGTCAGACGAAACAAAAATCCAGCTGTTTGGCCACAATGCCCAGCAATATGTTTGGGGGAGAAAAGGTGAGGCCTTTAACCCCAAGTACACCATGCCTACCGTCAAATACGGTGGTGGTAGTATTATGCTGTGGGGCTGTTTTGCTGCCAATGGAACTGGTGCTTTACAGGGAGTAAATGGGAAAATGAAGAAGGATGATTACCTTCAAATTCTTCAAGATAACCTAAAGTCATCAGCCCGAAGGTTGGGTCTTGGGCGCAGTTGGGTGTTCCAACAGGACAATGACCCCAGACACACATCAAAAGTGGTAATGGAATGGCTAAATCAGGCTAGAATTAAGGTTTTCGAATGGCCTTCCCAAAGTCCCATTGAGAACTTGTGGACAATGCTGAAGAAACAAGTCCATGTCAGAAAGCCGTCAAATTTAACTGAACTGCACCAATTCTGTCAAGAGGAGTGGTCAAAGATTCAACCAGAAGCTTGTGGATGGCTACCAAAAGCGCCTAAGTGAAGTGGAAATGGCCAAGGGACATGTTACCAAATATTAGCGCTGCTGTATGTATATTTTTGACCCAGCAGATTTGATCACTTTTTTCTGTTCACCCATAATAAAGTCATAAAAGAACCAAACTTCATGAATGGTTTTTGTGACAAAGAAGTATCTGTTCCAACCACTCTATCAGAGAAAAATCAGAGTTGTAGAAATAACTGGAAACTCAAGAGAGCCATGACGTTATGTTCTTCACAAGGGTATGTAAACTTTTGACCACAACTGTACATACCGAACCGAGATTTTTGTGTACCGTTACACCCCTATTAATTACACAAATTAGAGAAGCGTCAGGTGATTTTTCAAAGGGTGCCAATGCTTTTGTCCGGCACATTTTTGGAGTTTTGTGTAAAATAAAATGATAATGATTTCTTTTATTTATTTTTTTCATTCTCTTTTGTGTTTTTTCATTGCAAGCAAAATCAATGAAGACATTACTACCAAAGCATTGGTAATTGAAATCATTTTCCTGAGAAATTGTGCATTATCTGACAGAATTGCAGGGGTGTCAATACTTTTGGCCAGCACTGTATCAGTCGACTTTTAGCATTGACATTCAAATCAAGTTATCACTAGCTTATTTCTCAACCTCTTTTATTTATTTATTTTTTTTTAAAGTTTTGATCAATGAACAAGCAACTGCTATTTGCCCATCGACAGCGCTCCATCCCACCAATTTAGCAGCGAATGAACATTGTTCGTTCAGTGATAAACTCATTTCCTTTCAGAAAAGAACTTATCAGACTAAGTAAAACTACTAAAACTAAGTACAATAAAGCCTAAAATGACAAGCCAACGAGTAAAAGAAGGGTGCTACTGCAACTCTTACAATTTGTAGCTGCTAGCAATTTTAGAACCCACCTGACTTTAACGTAGTCCGACAGCAGCCAGCGGTAGATGGCCTTGGTGGCGTGCGTCATGAAGGTACGGCCCTTGAAGGTGGTCTTCTGCAGGAACCAGGGTAGTGCGCCGCAGTGATCCAGGTGGAAACTAGGAACCGCACGGAGAAAACATGTCACCGGCACGCCGGTTCAAAAACGGCGAGTCGCGAACGACGACGACCGACTGGCTGATGAGAAGCAGGTCAATCTCGGCCGGGTCGATCAGGTCGATGTAAGGCAGCGCGTCCATGCCCTCCAGGCCTGGGTGAATACCGCAGTCCAGCTGTGGTACAAAGCATGAGGATGCCATTGCCAGTAGGTGTGTGCCAGCTTAGGCACCCCGCGAATTGATTTGATTACGATTCAGGGGGCCACGATTCAATTTTTGAATGATGATGATCACGGTATTGATGATAATCGCGGTTATACGATTATCGCTGTACCGTACATTACTGATATATAAAATATATATATAAAATTATAAAATAGCCAAACAAATTTATGTCCATTATTTATTTAAAATATCCTTATGATCAACAGGAATGATGGAAATATGCCCATACAACAAAAAGCTGCTTATTTATTTATTTATTTTCTGCAAAAAGTGCAAAAACATGAACCATTTTAAAGGGAGTACTTATTTTTCTCAACAATACAATCAAATTTACACTGTTGGAATGAATTCCACATTTTCTGGACACAAACAAATTGTCTTTAGAAATAAGACTTCTTTTAAACAATATACTTTGTTTTCACAGTGTTACCTCCCTTGTGTAACAGGTGGAAATCACAACCGCTCTTGATCACTTTTAACTTGTGGCGCTTATTGCCGAGCACATAAAAAAACAACACCGCCACACACACTAATTACAACGCGCGCACTTTCTTCTCTCCCTGCCCGCCCACGCGCCTGTCGGCTCCCAGGCAGCACTTGCAACAACAGACTCTGTACTATTTCGCATGTTTGTAGTGTTACCGCTCTACTTAATCATGGTTTTACATGTTTTGCATATGAAATACACGTCAGCCGATTAGCCCACTAGCTTAGCGCTCGGCGCTATCTATTAACATCTAAAAAACAACAACAATAAAGCCTAAACAGTACAAGAGGGCTTGTGTACTCACCTCTTATAGACGCACACGGGTCTTAGTAACACACTCAGGACATTTTTCAATTGAAATGCCTTAAAGCTACTGCTGTGCTGGACATCTGAAAGACAAGAAGCAACGAACTATCTCTCTTCCCCTATCGCTCGAAAAACTAACTTGCGCCTGCCTGTCTCATACACATATTTATTTTCCAGTCTTTTAAAAAGAAGTAAATCTCTCTCCCAGTAACCGGGAGCATCCATCATAACATTGTGCGTGCGTCCGCTAACGGTGTCCGGGCAGCAGACGTGTCTTGAATTTTGTTCCGCTACGAGCGGCTGTCATAAAGTTATGAGTGAAAATCATCGTTTTTGAACCTTTATGAATCGCAATCGAATCGTCGCGTGTCAAATCACGATGCATGTAATAATTGATTTTTTGGAGCTCCTTTAGTTGCTAGCTTGAAAACAACAACGTCGCCAAGTGCTGCTTACCATGATCTTTCGGCCTTTGAACTCCAGGATGATGCAGGACCTTCCCACCTCTTGGCCAGCTCCGCTGCACACAAAGTATAGCATTTAGTCATGACAGACACGTATTGCTGCCACAACCGAAGAATCCAATCTCACGTTGTTGCGTTAAACAAAATTTATGTGACAGAGAAAAAAAACTGAGGTCAATCTCGGCGATGAGCCGTGAATTGTTTAATATCTCAAACATGGTGGGGATGCAAACTGACAGTAGTTTTGCAGATAGCTAACAGTCATTCAAAAATAGTTCAACGTTTATAGTTTTCAAGCAGTTTGTTACAATCCAGTTGAGGCAAACATTAAAAAAAAAAAAAAAGAAAATGACACATACTGTGCATTAAAATAAAAAACACATTTTTTTTTCATTTTGTTTGTAAAAGGAAAAGCAACAGAAATCTGTAAAATCTCTTCGTATTGTACGTCGAAAGAATATGCTTTTCAATAAAAAACGGTCAATCTAAAAAAAATATATAATAAAACACAAAATACATTTAGTTTTTCATACACTGGCTATCTTAAATGTTGATTGACAATCACGTAATAACAAAAACAACAACAAAAAGTTCAATTTGCCTTGTTTATCCCTCAGAACAATTTGTTTAAAACTAGCAAAACTAAAAGGCAAGCTTTAAAAAATGGTGAAAAGAATCGAGGACGTTCGATATGAAAAATAAAAATGTTATCGCCCAACATCACTCGATTAATTCTCTTGTTTTTACATAATTCGTTCAACAAAATAAATGACCCCATTTTAAACAAGAAAAGGCATAAAAATCCCTCATCCACTAGTGATTGTTGCAAAGTTGGCCTCATTTTGCGAGCATATTACAAATGTTTAATTAGCTATGCAAGTGTTCGGTTGATCTCGTCTAGTAAAATGAATAAAATCGTCTATTGATCGCACAGCATCAGAATCCAGTCAGGGTGAGGGTTTAGATTAGAAAGAATGATTGAAGAACTAATTGCCATTTATAAAGAGGTAGAGCAGTTTGGCGGGTGTTGAAGACAAAAGGAAAAGTTCTCCAAGTACTCACAGAGGACGAATTAGCAGCTGGTCACTTTCCTCCGCGGGCACCGCCGCCTCAGATTTACGTTTGCTTGTCATATTTCAGTCTGAAAAGGCGTCAAACGCCCGAGAAATGTTTCAAAACCACAATGTGGACAGCGGCGTTGGAGTTCTGAACGAGTTTGTGGTGTTACTTCCGCATTTTTCTTCGTCGTTGCAGCTGCCGGAACGTACTTGGCGCGTTACCTTTGCTTGATCGCCACCTGTCGGCCACTACACTACACTAGAATACTTTTTTTTTTTTTTAAACTGAAGTCACGGTACTAGTGATCCTTGCTTTTCGCGGTTAATGGGGAGCAGAACCCGAAAAGCCGCGAAGTAGCGCCCCGCCCTAATTGATTTTTTTTTAGATTTTTTTTTTTTTTTTTTTTTTTAATGTTCAATGTATTTATTGAGATTTAGCATGGGATACATATATGACATGCTTTTCCACTTTTCCCCCAAACGCCGATTAAAAAAAACTTTTGTACATGTACACACACACACACACATATATAATAGTCCTTCTAAAAAAATGCATATTGTGATAAAGTTCATTATTTTCTGTAATGTACCGATAAACATTAGACTTTCATATATTTTAGATTCATTACACACAACTGAAGTAGTTCAAGCAGGGCCGGCCCAGGCCATTTGGGGGCCCTAAGCAAAATAATGCAAAAGGGCCCATATTTTTGGCCTACCATTTCATTACAGTGTACTGTGAAACCCATATGTGCAATCCAAGCCATACGTCCATATTTTGTATATTAATCAGATTTTGTCGCACTGCATACTTCAAACTTCTCGCCCCAAATGATTGTCAGTACTTACAGTAGATAGCTTTTTCTAAAAGAGGACAGAAAGAAGTTAAGTAAGAACTTTTTTTTTTTTTTTTTAAGCTTGTAAGCAAGTCTCAAAACTCACAAAAGTCAAATAAGGCAAACTGTAGTAAACAAAATAGAATACAAATTAAACAATTGCCAGATTGGGGGCCCCCTGGTGGTCAGGGGCCCTAAGCAGCTGCATAGTCTGCGTATAGGCTGGGCCGGCCCTGAGTTCAAGCCTTATATTGTTTTAATATTGAGGATTTTGGCAAAAAAGTCAAGAAAAAAACAAAAATCCCTAGCTCAAAAAAAATGAGCATATCATGAAAAGGTACTCTAAACAAGCTACTAACCTAATCATCTGAATCAACGAATGAACTCAAAACCCCTGCGAAAGATTCCTGAGGCTTTTCAAAATGTCCAGCCTGGTTCATGACTCAAAACCACAATCATGGGCAAGACTGCCGACCTGACTGCTGTCCAGAAGGCCATCATTGACACCCTCAAGCAAGAGGCTAAGACACAGAAAGAAATTTCTGAGCAAATAGGCTGTTCCTAGAGTGCTGTATCAGGGCACCTCTGTGGGAAGGAAAAAATGTGGCAGGAAACGCTGCACAATCAGAAGAGGTGACCGCACCCTGAGAAAGATTGTGGAGAAGGGACGATTCCAGACCTTGGGGGACCTGCAGAAACAGTGGACTGAGTTTGGACTAGAAACATCCAGAGCCACCGTGTACAGGCGTGTCCTGGAAATGGCAGAAGCGCCTGACCTGGGCTACAGAGAAGCAGCACTGGACTGTTGCTCAGTGGTCCAAAGTACTTTTTTCGATGAAAGCAAATTTTGCATGTCATTCGGAAATCAAGGTGCCAGAGTTTGGAGGAAGACAGGGGAGAAGGAAATGCCAAACTTTCTCAAGTCTAGTGTCAACTACCCACACTCAGTGATGGTCTGGGGTGCCATGTCAGCTGCTGGTGTTGGTCTACTGTATTTTATCCAGGGCAGGGGCAATGCAGCTAGCTATCAGGAGATTTTGGAGCACTTCATGCTTCCATCTGCTGAAAAGCTTTATGGAGATGAAGCACGACCTGGCACCTGCTCACAGTGCCAAAACCACAGGTAAATGGTTTACTGACCATGGCAATACTGTGCTCAATTGGCCTGCCAACTCTCCTGACCTGAACCCCATAGAGAATCTGTGGGATAGTGTGAAGAGGAAATTGAGAGACACCAGACCCAACACTGTGGATGAGCTTAAGGCCGCTATCCAAGCATCCTGGGCCTCCACTTTTTTGTATTGAAAACACTTTTTTGTATTGGTCGGATGAAATATGCTAATTTTTTTAGATGGGGATTTTCTTGACTTTTTTGCCAAAATCATCAATATTAAAACAATAAAAGGCTTGAACTATTTCAGTTGTGTGTAATGAATATAAAATAAATGAAAGTCTAATGTTTATCAGTACATTACAGAAAATAATGAACTTTATCACAATATGCTAATTATTTTAGAAGAACTAGTATATGTGCACACATATACATATATGGCGGAAAACTCAGGAAGTTCCGCTCTGAGACCCCAATCTGCCCAATTTTCAAAATTGTCAGATATGCAGGTGTGAGTCATTATTGGAAAGCTTAAAATCTCAATTTTCTGGGGGAAGAAAAATTTTGAACAGGAGGGCATTTAAAAAAAAAAAAAGTTTTTTAAACAGCAAAACCCTATCTGGAGGTGAGAGCACGCGAGAGCAGAATTACAGACGCCATGACTTTAACGAGATATTATTGCGTACTTACCTTGTTTCGATCCAAAACTCCATGTAGTGTGTATCACTGAGTGTCAAGACACAGCTGTGAATGGCCACAGCTGGATTTTTGGGGGATTTTATGGGTGAAACATGGTCATATAACAAGGGTTGCGATGCAGAAATCGCAGACATCAAGGAGTGGTCGAGATTTTCTTTTTCATATATTTACCCTTTCAAACATTTTTTTACTTCAAATTTTCTTGACAGTAATGCGACAGTAACAAAAAAAATACAATTAAGCGATAGTCATGAGGTAGATATCCGTGACTTATTAACAAAGACTATTTTTTTGTGATGTAATTTAAAAATTTTAAATATGCGAGTGAATAATTTTTTTAAAGTCGTATTTTTTTAATATTAGACATCAATGAATGATTCTGAACTAAAAACATTTCGAATAAAATAATTACTTAGCTTCTTTTTATGGCTGGGTTGAAACAAAAGCGGTTGCGCGACATCTGTGAACAGGGGTCTCCAGGGTAAAACAGACAAATTAAAAATAGTTTAGGGGCTTAATGTACCATGGAAATGCTATGGCAGCATATAGACATATTGTTCTATCAAACACAACAGTTCTTTTGGCTTAAAATAGTTTATTTTAAAGAAGGGTGCAAGAGCAGAAACGGCTTTTTCAGCCTTGTCTGTGTTTTCTGCCATATAGCCATTCATTGCAAGCAAAATAAATATATTAATACCAAAGCATTTGTAATTGCAATCATTTTCTGGGAGAAATTGAGCATAATCTGTCAGAATTGCTACCTAGTGAGTACAAAATATATGTAGCGTATAGAAATGTGCTTGTTAGAAAATGTTCAAGAAGCGCAGCATGAGGATATTTTGCCCCAAATAAATTTGTCACCCCTTCCAGTAGAAGGTGCCCTAGACAACTGCATGGCTTGCCTATGCCCAGGGCCAGCCCTGTCTACAGTATCTTGGATGCATTTATTAAATTTAAACTTTTGTTGATTTGGTTTTCAGTGGTGTTGACAATACCCATTTGGACCGAATGTCTAAATAAATTGGACCTAACCTCAAAGCCGATTTAACAGGTTATTGATGTGATAGCATGTTTATCCATTTTTAGCACAACTCTGGCACGACTGGCACCTTAAAATAAAATTCAAATGTCTTCAATCAAACCACTCGTAGCGTCAGTAGATACTTTTATTGTTTGTCCTCATTACAAAGTTTCCTGGTGATTCTGGCAAAAAAAAAAAAAAAAAAAAAAAAAAGGGAAACAGTAGTGTTGACCCGACCCCTGGAGGTCAAAAGTTAAGAGCAAGAGCAATGACAACAATGTGCAACTCAGATACAGTAGTGTTTTTTTTTTTTCCATTTTCCTTGTCAAACGGGAAGTGATTCGATAAGTACAAATTAGCGGTCGACCCCCGGTCAAAAGGGGCGGAGCCCGCCGTAGCGACATGAGGCTTAAAAGCGAAATAAAAGCAGGAAGTTCACTCACACCGCCGCAATAAAAGGAGAATAAAACGGAAAACGCGGCAGGTGGCGAACGGCCTCGCCGGAGAGCGCGCGTCTTTCCTTTCGTAGGGTGCAAAGCGAGGCGGAGGCTGGGGCGGGGCCGGAGCGGACGCCGGCCAGCCCGCAAAATTCAATCGGCGGAGGCGTCGGAGGAGAGATCCACGCAATATTCGCCGCCGGGCGCAGCCTCTCGCTCGGCCTCGTGCTCCGCCTCCTGGGCGCCGCCCGCCGGCGAAGCTCCGCCCCCAAAGTCTAGGGACAAATGGCAAAAACAAAGACGGCGTCACTCGTTTGTCCGCTCGCCGGCAAGCAAAATGCTACCTGAGGTGGTGCGGGTCATGTGCGTTTTGCTGCGCTGATGGCGGGAGATGCCGGACAGGGGGCGGGGCCTCTCTTTCACCGCGTCCTCTTGAGACGATGACAAAACCCCCTGCGCACAAACGCACAGGTCAAGTGACCATGACACGGCACTTTTCACATTCTTTTCAAACTTTTTCGTCGGGACAGAAAATATCAGGGGAAACTAATTTTTTTATCCCTGAACCATTTTTTGAAAAACCATTTTAAACTGAAAGTGCAGAAAATAGACATTTTCCAAAGTAAAAGCAGGTGTCTTATTTTGAAAGATTTCCTGGTGACGGGCTCCTAACATTTTCCACCAAAGGATTATTTGTAATCGAAATTGATTTGATCGCGGATTAATGAACAAACAACAATGTTTGTCCCCCTAAATCATTGAATGCCATTGACAGCAATAGACGTCAAATCTGTTTGAACTTGCAGTTAAATTATATATATACATTAGGGCTGTCAAAATAATCGCGTTAATGGACAGTAATTAATTTTGTTTAATAAATCACGTTAAAATTAGGGCTGTCAAACAATTTAAAAAATTTAATGGAGTTAATTACATCTTAAAAATTAATTAATCGTAATTAATCGCAATTCAAACTATCTATAAACTACAAACTATCTATAAAATATGCCATATATTTCTGTAAATTATTGTTGGAATGGAAAGATAAGACACAAGACGGATATATACATTCAACATACTGTACATAAGGACTGTATTTGTTTATTATAACAATAAATCAACAAGATGGCATAAATATTATTAACATTCTGTTAAAGCGATCCATGGAAAGACTTGTAGTTCTTAAAAGATAAATGTTAGTACAAGTTATAGAAATTTTATATTAAAACCCCTCTTAATGTTTTCGTTTTAATAAAATTTCTAAAATTTTCAGTCAAAAAATGAACTAGTAGCTCGCCATTGTTGATGTCAATAATTACACCATGCTCACTCATGGTGCTGAAAGCCTTAAAATCAGTTGGACCCAAGCGCCAGCAGAGGGCGCCAAACACCAACAAACAAGTACAAAGCGGACATGACACTGTACAGTCATTTTAATCTGCTTGAGCGGGGCATGTGCGTTAATTGCGTCAAATATTTTAACGTGATTAATTAAAAAAAATTAATTACCGCCCGTTAACGTGATAATTTTGACAGCCTTAGTTAAAATATTTAATATGTATTTGATTAGAAAAAAAGATTTGAATTAAATTTTGCTGCTTCGAGTATTCGTTTAATTAAAGTGGTGTTTTAAAGGTTTATTTTGAAAGTGTTTGCATTTAATTTTATTCATTTTGGGTGGATACACAGCCCTCTAGTCTGCCTCATTTCACATGGCTGAATCCAGCTGCTCCATGTTAAGACTAACATAAGCCAAGTTTTTGTTTGAGCTATTGTTTTTTTGTTTTGTTTTGTGCATTGATCATTTAGTTTATACGGATGTTTATTTATTTTTTTTTTTGTGGGAATATGTGTCTGAACCATTTGTTAAGAGCATTATTGAAAAAAAAAAAATGGTAGCGTTTTTTTTAGCATTTAAGCTAGCAGACTTTTGCTATGTAAGTTAGCCAATTCTTCTTTTGTTGTACATAGATCCTTATTTAATTATTTACTTACTTTTGTATACCGTTTGAGGCTCAGCTCAGATATTTAAATTTTTCATGTTCCTCATCCGATTACTCGATTATTCGAACTAACTAGTCCATCGATTAATCGACTACTAAAATAATCGATAGCTGCAGCTATCATGTCCTAACCCTATATACATATATACGCACACTAATAAACAATACCCTTTGTTTATTTTCTTTTAATTAAAAAAATGTTTTTTTGTAATTGAAAAGAGATCAAGAACATCTTTTCCAAAAAAAAAAAAAAAAAAAAAAAAAAAAAAAAAAAAAAAAAAAGTTTACCAATACTATTAATTTTGAGAAAAATAAAAAAAATTAAAAAATAATAACCCAGTACTGTATTTTTTGAACTATAAATCACAGTTTTTTTTTCATAGTTTGGCTGACTTAGTTTAGCGACTAACACATTATTATATCAATGAACGTTCTTTTCACTTTTAACCACAAGAGGGCGCTCATGGCCTGTGTTTCAACATTGGCGATAATTCATACCAGATTGGATTCAGTGATTTGGAGTGACAGTGATTATTTGGTAAACTTGTTAGCATGTCCTTTACACTATAGCAGTGTTGTTTTTGTCAAGAATGAGGATAACGAAAATATTTCGTGGACCAACAATTTTTTCTCCAACCATCCATCCATTATCTTCCGCTTATTCCGGGGTCGGGTCGCGGGGGCAGCAGCTTCAGCAGGGAAGCCCAAACTTCCCTCTCCCCAGCCACTTCAGCCAGGTCCTCCGGCGGGATTCCAAGACGTTCCCAGGCCAGCCGAGCGACATAGTCTCTCCAGCGTGTCCTGGGTCGACCCCGGGGCCTCCCGCCGGTGGGACATGCCCGGAACACCTCTCCAGGGAGGCGTCCAGGAGGCATCCGAACCAGATGCCCGAGCCACCTCAACTGGCTCCTCTCAACGCGGAGGAGTAGCGGCTCGACACCAAGCCCCTCCCGGATGTCCGAGCTTCTCACCCGATCTCTAAGGGAGAGCCCGGACACCCTGCGGAGGAAACTCATTTCGGCCGCTTGTATCCGGGATCTTGTTCTTTCGGTCACGACCCACAGCTCGTGACCATAGGTGAGGGTAGGAACGTAGATCGACCGGTAAATCGAGAGCTTCGCCTTTTGGCTCAGCTCCTTCTTCACCACAATGGACCGGTGCAGAGTCCGCATCACTGCAGACGCTGCACCGATCCGCCTGTCAATCTCCCGCTCCCTCCTACCCTCACTCGTGAACAAGACCCCAAGATACTTAAACTCCTCCACTTGGGGCAGGATCTGCTCCCCGACCCGGAGAGGGCATGCCACCCTTTTCCGGCTGAGGACCATGGTCTCTGATTTGGAGGTGCTGATCTTCATCCCAACCGCTTCACACTCGGCTGCAAACCGCCCCAGTGAGAGTTGGAGGTCACGGCTTGATGAAGCCAACAGCACCACATCATCTGCAAAAAGCAGAGATGAGATGCTGAGGCCACCAAACCGGACCCCCTCAACGCTTCGGCTGCGCCTAGAAATTCTGTCCATTAAATTATGAACAGAATCGGTGACAAAGGGCAGCCTTGGCGGAGTCCAATCCTCACTGGGAACGAATTCGACTTACTGCCGGCAATGCGGACCAGACTCTGACACTGGTCGTACAGGGACCGAACAGCCCTTACCAAGGGGCTCGGTACCCCGTGGAGCTGGTCCACTGTTCCACGGCCGGGACGAAAACCACACTGCTCCTCCTGAATCCGAGATTCGACTTCCCGACGGACCCTCCTCTCCAGCACCCCTGAATAGACTTTACCGGGGAGGCTGAGGAGTGTGATCCCTCTATAATTGGAGCACACCCTCCGGTCCCCCTTTTTAAAAAGGGGGACCACCACCCCGGTCTGCCAATCCAGAGGCACTGTCCCCGATGTCCACGCGATGTTGTAGAGGCGTGTCAGCCATGACAGCCCTACAATTTTTTCTAGGGCTGTCAAAATTATCGCGTTAACGGGCGGTAATTTTTAATCGTTTGACCGCCCTACTTTATAGTCGTCGTTGACGAAAACAACACTAATGTACTGCTTTTCCTGATGAGTGTGTATTACCATCAGTAAGTTGGCATTGCCCTTGAAGACGCTACAATACGTGCCGGTCTGTCTGTGTTCATTCTAAATTGTGAGAAACGTTTATTTATTTTTGGACTTAAAGTTTTGAATTTCACAGACAAAAACGTTTCGAGTTGGGCTGGGGGAACGGCGATGTTTATGTGTTATTGAGTTTCCAAAAGCAAAAAAGCGACAGACATGATCACAATCATTACAGAAAGGAGGGGGGATGCCATGCTTGCGTGCAGGGTGGAGCGGGCGGGGGTCATCGTTACCCTTCCCACAGAGGAGATGGAGGGAGAGGAAGAGGAGGAGGAAGAAGGCTGCAGGAGGCTCTGCTGGGAGGAGGAGAAGGCCGAGTCTTTCAGCAAGAAGACGCCGGCCGACGACGACGTCATGTGATACACGTGCTCAAAGTTGGAGGGCGAGGAGATGAGGGTGTGACGAAAGTACGACGACGAAGGGGAGGGAGACGGGGAGGGGGGGGCCACGTCACCGACCTGAAAGGCACGGGGGGGAGAGGGACAGAGGAGAGGAAAGGAGGAACGCGGTCAGTCTAAGGAGGAACGGGAAGGAGTACCGCATGCAGATGGGCGCGTGCAAAGGGAGGGACTTATTAGGGAGGGGTGGAGCCACTCACCAGGGGGAGGTCCATGAGAACTTGCATGCCGTCCCCCGGGCCCATGTGGGCCACGTGGTTAAAGTTGGTGGGGTTGGAGATCATCTTGGACCGCAGTTCGGGATCTCTCAGCATCTCCCTGAAAGGACAAGCATGGGATTGAGCGGGGAGCCGGCCAAGCCGAGCTGACTCTCGCTCGCTCGCTCGCTCCACCTCCGCTGCTGAAGTCGCTCTTCGTCGGAAACTTTAAAGAGGAACTTCCTCTTGCTGCGGGTGCGAACCATCAGCTTCCTGCTGTGGTCCGACATCTCCGGGATGGTCAGGTCCCCCTCTGCGAGATAAAAGTTGAGGGCCGCGTCGTACCTAACGGAAGGACGAACGACGGCCTTACCCGACGAGGTGTTGCTAAAGTAAATGAGGCGCGGCGCTTCCGAGCTCAGCAGGTTGAGCGTCCCCTCCGCGTTCAGAGGTCTGATCTGAGGAAGGGAAGACGTCTGAGGTCGGTTCGGGATCTCGCTCGGGTCGCCTTCCTCCTTACCTTGCGTAGGGAGATGGTCTGCACCCACTCGGCCGTCTGGATATCGAAGACGTCCACGCCGTATTCGCTGTAGACGGTCAGGTGCGAGGTGTTGGAACCTAGGAAGGACACCAAATATTTATGGCGTTATATTTGTTCTACAGTTGACAGCAGGAGGATCGTCGACTTACTGCACGCCAGCGGCGTGGCGGGCCACATGAGCTCCTGCGTGCGCGAGCGGCGTCCCTGCCCGTCCACGAAGACGCCCAGCTGGCTGAAGCAGAGCAGCACCTCGTCGGATCCGGCCTCGGCGGCGTGCAGGGCGTCCAGGGGCTGCTGAGCCAGGAAGGCCAAGGACGGGTCGGCCGGACTGACCAGGCCCACGGGCGACGATTCGCCTTGCAGGGCCAGCAGCGCGAAGCCCGATGGGTATCCCACGCAGAGGCGCTCGCGAAGCATCCCCAGCCACTGCACCGTCCCCGGGGCCTGCACCTCCCACAGACGCTTGTGGTGGGGTTTGGCCGCCGTGATCTCGAAGCAAAGCACCTGACGGCGAAGACGACGTCGGTCAGCGCGACGGAGGGAGAGCGAGCGCGGCGACCGCCCACCTGCCGCTTGACGCCCGCCAGCAGGCAGGCGGGTCCGCCGGGCCGCAGAAAGCCGGCGGTCAGAGCTTGGCAGCCTTTGGTCTCGCTCAGTTTGACGTCGAAAGCCGCGTCGCTGCCGTCCAGCAGGCCCCACGGGTGAAGGTGCACCGTGCGGTTTCGCCCGCACAGCAGCGCCAAAATCTTCTGCTTGGGCAACAGCTCCATTTGGTAGACTTTCTTACTGTCCGCCGCCCGCACGATCACTTGGGAGAAAAAAAAAGTAGTCAAAGCGCCGCTCGGTCAACAGAAAACCGCTCACTACTCACCGTCTCGGGTCACCTCCACCACAAAGAGTCCGTCTTCGGTCCCCAGGGCGATCCGCTCCCGGTCTGCCGACAGACAGATGACAAAGTCTTAAACGACGGCGACGCAGCGCAGCCGCGGTGGTACCTTGACTCTAGTACTGCAGCTATCGATGATTTGAATTAGGGCTGCAGCTATGGATTATTTTAGTAGTCGATTAATCGATGAACTAGTTATTTCGAATAATCGAGTAATCGGATAAGGAATATGAAAAATTAAAATACCTGGGATAAGCCTCAACCGGTATAAAAAAATAAATAAATGAGGATCTATGTACAACAAAAGAACAATTGGCAACATAGCAAAAGTCCGCTAGCTTAAATGCTATAAAATACTGATGTTTTTTTTTTTGTTTTTGACAATGCTCCTAACAAATGGTTAGGACTCATATTCCCACAAAAAATGACTAAATATACTTATAAACTAAATTACGAATGCATTAAAAAACATGAGCCCAAACAAAAAATTAGCTTACGTTAGTCTTAACAGGTAGCAGTTGGATTCAGCCATGTAAAATGAGGCAGACCAGAGGGCAGTGTTCCCACCCTAATCTATAAAACTATATGTAAACACTTTAAAAAAAAAAAAAAAAACATTACAATGCCACTTTAATTCAACGAATACTCGAAGCAACAAAATTCGAATATTTTTTTCTTATCGAATACTCGAGTTAATCGATTAATCGTTGCAGCACTCATTTGAATATCCTATTAATCTATTAATTTGTTCAAATAATCGAGTAATCAGATTACAAACACTTCATGCCTTGCAAAATAAATTTCAGGTGAAACATTACACTTTCAAAAGAGCATTAATTGAAAAGTGAATACAAAATTCTTGAGTGTTTTTTCAAACTATGCAGAATAGCGTACTGCACGAATGGTATTTTTAGACCATGACGTCACCATCATAACGTGGAATTGGGTCAACGTGGACACGCCCTCGCATACGATCCATGTTATTACTGCTTGTTTTCTGCCGATAATCTTTCAAAAAAGAACATGCCGAGGAAACACTGCTGCTATGGAACTTAGCACTTAAACAATACTAGACATTACGACATAAAGTGCTGGCCAAAAGTATTGGTACCCCTGCAATTGTGTCAGATAATGCTCAATTTCTCCCAGAAAATGATTGCAATTACAAATGCTTTGGTAGTAATATCTTCATTTATTTTGCTTGTAATGAAAAAACACAACCGAGAATGGAGAAAAAATTTATCATTTTACACCTGACTCCGAAAATGGGCCAGACAAAAGTATTGGCACCCTTGAAAAATCATGGGATGCTTCTCTAATTTGTGTAATTAACAGCGCCTGTAACTTACCTGTGGTAAATAACAGGTGGTGGCAATAATTAAATGACACTTGCAGCCAATTTAAATGGATTTAAGTTGACTCAATCCCTGTCCTGTGTTCTTGTGTGTACCACATTGAGCATGGAGAAAGGAAAGAAGACCAAATAACTGTCTGAGGACTTGAGAAGCAAAATTGTGAGGAAGCGCGGGCAATCTCGAGGCAACAAGTCCATCTCCAAAGACCAGAATGTTCCTGTGTCTACCATGCGCAGTGTTATCAAGAAGCGTAAAGCCCACAGCGCTGCGGCTAACCTCCTTAGACGTGGACGGCAAAGAAAAATTGAACAGAGATTTCAACGAAAGATTGTGCGTATGGTGGATAAAGAACCTCGACTAACATCCAAACAAGTTCAAGCTGTCCCGCAGTCCGAGGGAACAACAGTGTCAAGCCGTACTACAAGTATCCGTCCCCGTCTGAATGAAAAGGGACTCTATGGTAGGATACCCTGGAAAACCCCACCTCTGACCCAGAGATATAAAAAAGCCAGGCTGGAGTTTGCCAAAACTTACCTGAAAAAGCCAAAAATGTTTTGGAAGAATCTTCTCTGGTCAGATGAGACAAAAATAGAGCTTTTTTTGGAAAAGGCATCAACATAGAGTTTGCAGGGGAAAAAATGAGGCCTTCGAAGAAAAGAACACGGTTCCCACAGTCAAACATGGCGGAGGTTCCCTGATGTTTTGGGGTTGCTTTGCTGCCTCTGACACTGGACTGCTTGACTGTGTGCATGGCATTATGAAGTCTGAAGACTACCAACAAATTTTGCAGGGCCCAGTGTGAGAAAGCTGGGTCTTCCAAAAGCACTAGAAAATGGTTTGAGAGAAAGCACTGGAGACTTCTATGGTGGCCAGACCTGAATCCCATAGAATACCTGTGGGGAGATCTGAAAATGGCACCTTTCAAATCTCAAAGACCTGGAGCAGTAGGCCAAAGAAGAATGGTCTAAAATTCCAGCAGAGCATTTGAAGAAAGTCATTGATGGATACCCGAAGCCGGTGTTCGCAGTTATTTTGTCTAAAGGTTGTGCTACCAAGTATTACACTGAGGGTGCCAATACTTTTGTCTGGCCCATTTTTTGTCAAATGATAATGGTTTAATTTTTTTTTTCATTCTCGTTTGTGTTTTTTCATTGCAAGCAAAATAAATGAAGATATTACTACAAAAGCATTTGTAACTGCAATCATTTTTTGGGAGAAATTGAGCATTATCTGACACAATTTTAGGGGTGCCAATTCTTTTGGCCAGCTGTGTACATAGACGTAGCCCTAGTTCAGTTCATTTTGAATGGCAGGGCAACGTTCACTCGCCCCCTCCTGGTCAAAACGGGTCGGATGTCAAGTGCCGTCGACCGATGAGTTAGCTAGCTTGCACCGTTGACTGACGAGTTAGCCGTTTTTTTTTTTTTTTGCAGCACGGGTCGAGGCACCACCAAAAATAAAAAATGGCGGTGAGCAGACGGACGTACCGATGACTGCTCCGGACAGCGTGGTCTTGATGATGGGTAGCGAGGCGTCGTAGGCCTCGTGCAAGACGTGGACCTGCTGGTTCTTGAGCGAGTTCTTGGCCATGATGCTCTGGAGACCTTCCAGGATGCGCACCCACTTCCTCTTTTCCGCTTCGCTCTCAGCCAGAACCAAGAGAGACACGCAACACAGCGAGCTCAGTTGCGACGACGTCACCTGAAGGAAAAGCGTGTCAGCCCCGCGCTCCTTTTGGACAACCAGTGGGGAGTCCTACCCGGAAGATGCAGGGAACGTCCTTCCTGTTGGCGTGGATGACGTCCGAGGCCAAGACGGAGCTGACCGAGAACTCCTCGTCCCTGCAAACGGGTGACGGCGTGTCACTCGGGCTATCATAGCGGGTCGGTCGGCCGACGGCTTTTCGGGGTCTGCCGTCTTAGGCACCCCACGATTCGATTCGATTACGATTCAGGGTGCTACGATTCGATTTTTGAACGATGATCGCGGTATCGACGATGATTGTGTTGTTAATAACGGCGTTAGACTATAACGGCGTTACTAACGCCGTTTTTTTTTTTCAGTCGTGAGTAATCTAATTAATTACTTTTCTCATTTTGGCAACGCCGTTACCGTTACTGAGGATGGAAAGGCGTGCGTTATTATTGGTTACTATATTGGTTGAATGACACGAGCAAAGTCTGAAGGAGAAGGACTCACCGAGACGACAGAGCAAAAAAGTTGTGACGCTGAGAAAAACGCGATGCTAGGTGGCTCCAATAATACCTGACTGTAGCTGATAGCCTACAAACTACGCCCACATGATATGGTAGATACGGTAGACATAGTAGATATCACATATATATAAAACTAGATGCGAAATGACAGACACGGCAGCGTTAGCAACATGTACAGTATAGGAACAGGATGCGTTAGTAAATAGCCGCCATCTTAAAGCAGTAGACTTTTTAGGAAGGCTCTGTTCTAGAGAACCTTCCTTGCAAACCTAAGTAACTTTTTATCTAAAATACTCCTAAATCGGCAAAATCTTGACTTGAATCTATCTTTAAATGATGAAACAGTTTTAAAACTTCCACATGTCAAAAGTAGACAGAAGGGAACTAATGCAATAATGGGAGCAATATTAACAACTTTTAACGGCCGATTCAGGGTAAAGGGTAGATTAGGGTAAAAGAATTGGGCTAGGGCCAATTGTCCCAAAAACCTTTTAAATTTCACATAGTGTTACCAATTTTTTTTTTTTTTTGAGGAAAAAAAAAAACAACAAAAGAAAATTATCACCAGTTACTTTGCCAAGTAACTAATTACTCTTACATTCAGGTAACTGAGTAACTAACGCAATTACTTTTTGGGAGAAGTAATTTGCAATTATAATTAATTACTTTTTAAAAGTAAGATTAACAACACTGATCATAGTTATCGCGATGATCGCGGTTATCACGATTATCGATGCATCGTACAGTACTGATTTATGAAGTAGCCGAACAAATTTATGTCTATTATTTATTTAAAATATCCTTAGGATTCAACAGGAACGATGGAAACATGCCATACAACAAAAAGCTGCCCTTAAGCTGCTTTTTTATTTATTTACAAAAAGTGCAAAAACATTAACCATTTTAAAGGCAGTACAGTGGTACCTCTACATACGAAGTTAATCCGTTCCAGGACCTTGTTTGTAAGTCGAAATGGTTGTATGTCGAGCAGGATTTTCCCATAGGAATACATTATAATTCCATTAATTCGTTCCACAGCCCAAAAACCTGCACTAAATCCTTAAAAAATACTGCTGGTACTATTACAAATGGCAATTACATATAGCAAAACAAATAAATAATAAATAAAAATCGGATTAATAATATAATACTGTAATAATAAGAATTCCTGTAATAGTGTAACGAAACGGGTTCTAATAAGGCGGACGTTTTTTTCTGTACCTGAAGGCACCGCGGGGCTGACGTGACAAAGAGGGAGGGGAGCGGGTGAAAGTTTACTTTCGCTTTCAATGCTTTCTTGAGAACATCGTCAATTGCGGCAGACAGCAGGCGTTTTGTGTTGAATAAGTTGTGAAAGAAATGATCAAAACGTG
This sequence comes from Corythoichthys intestinalis, assembly GCF_030265065.1. Classification (NCBI taxonomy): domain Eukaryota; kingdom Metazoa; phylum Chordata; class Actinopteri; order Syngnathiformes; family Syngnathidae; genus Corythoichthys; species Corythoichthys intestinalis. The sequence continues at coordinate 1,617,327 of NC_080413.1, forward strand.
GCGAAGCTGGCGATTTTCTCTGGAGATGTTACCACAATAAGAATTGTCAGCTTAACTTATAAAGACTGGCATGATGGTCGATGGTCGGAGGAGGACCGTGGAGATGTATTGTTGAGCCATTTCACGGATGCCCACCTCATATTATTGCTCATATTTTTCTGTCATTTGCATCTTCACTTAAAAGGTAAGCGTCAACTTTTTCCTTGTTTCACCACCTGTACCAACCTTTTCTGAAACCTGTGTTGATTTGTCACACAAGAAAATCCGCCGTGCATTCGTCTGTGGTGCTGCCATTGTCGTCGTATTTCGAGCATGTCGTCGGATGTAGAAACAAATGGCGAGTCAAATTTTACGTCGGATGTCGAAAAGTTCGTGTGTCAAAGCGATCGTATGTAGAGGTACCACTGTATTATTTCTCTCAACAATACAATAAAATTTACACTGGAGGAATGAATTCCACATTTTCTACACACAAACAAAATTTCTTTAGAAATAAAACTTCTTTTAACCAATATACTTTGTTTTCACAGTGTTACCTCCCTTGTGTAACCCTTAGAGTGACAGGTGTAAATCACAACTGCTCTTGATCACTTTTAACTTGTGGCGTTTATTGCCAAGCACATAAAAAGTCCGGCAGCCTCTAACATCGCCACGCACACATTCATTACAGCGCGCGCACTCTTCTCTCCCTGCCCGCCCACACACCTGTCGGCTCCCGGGCAGCACTTGCAACAACAGATTTCTGTACTATTTCGCATGTTTGTCGTATTACCGCTGTACTTAATCATGGTTTTACATGTTCTGCATATGAAATACAGGTTCGCGAATTAGCTCATTAGCTTAGCGCTCGCCGCTAACTAACATCCCGAAAACAACAACAATAAAGGCTAAGCAGAACAATAGGGTTCGTGTTGAAGGAAAAAGGTACCGTCTCGCACACACCATATAATTGTTTGCATTAGTCTAACACATTCATCTAACTATTGTTTAAGCAGACTCCACTACATGCCCTTTGACACAGTAAGGTGAATGACCTTATCCGGGCTAATGAGGGAGAGATGAGAAAAATTTAGCTTAGTGTGTTTCTCATTTTTCCTACCTAAAGATTAACTTTATTTTTATTTATGGGGCAATTTTAACTGAATGTATGTCTCATTTTTCCTAGCGACAGGACTAACTTGATTGGTAGCCTGTCTAATTGATCATGAAAAATCGGTCTCAATGCACCTGTACAAAGAGGTCACTGTGAGCTGATGCCTATAGCCACGGGACCAAAGACAACCAAGGATTAACCCTTTGAGGCGGTAGCATATTGTTTTAAAGAGTATTTAACAGGAGTCCTGAGGGGGACTTGCAAATTTCGCACATCCCTGTTTAAACTGTTCATCAATTGCTACATTTCTTCCACCACTTGCTAAAGCTAAGTTCTAAGGCCACATCCATGTTTTTACGATCCCGTCGGGGCTCGTGAGGGGGATTGAAGGAAAAAGTTACTGTCATCGCACACACCATATAATTGTTTGTATTAGTCTAACACATTCATCTAACTATTGTACTCCACTACATGCCCTTTGACACAGTAAGGTGAATCACCTTATCCGGGCTAATGAGGGGGAGATGAGAAAAATGGTACAGTTTCTCGTCGGCACAGTCTAACTGTTTGCATTACTCTAACACACGTAATCTAATTAATCAGGAAATAGTATTATTTTCATATTTACGGTAGGACTGCACTACTAATATCAAATAAATAGCACACCATAGTTTAATGAGAAGAAATAGAAGAGATACACAATGCCGTCTTATCACAGAAGCCCAACGCGTGCGTCACGAACAAGATTGACGCCCCAACTCTTGCAATCAGCTCTCCCAGCAAACTCCAAGGACAAAGCGCTTTGTCCTAAAACAAGTACAAGCCAGCCCGGACAACAAAGTTGATAGCGGGCGTCCCATCCTCGCACGAACCTAAGCCGCCCAAAACCAGCCACAGAGGGGAAGACCCATAAGCAACGCCCAGACACACCTACCGACACACCTTCAGCACGGCCAGCTTCGGCCACGGACTTTAAAAAGACTGGACACTGAGATAACACAGATTTTTGCTGCTCGGAAACATGTAGCCTTGTTTTGGATCCAGAATTGTCCCTCTGTCGTCTGTTTTTTGCCTTGTTTTTGACCATTGTCGACGACTAAATTGTTAACCTGCTTTCGGCGAGTCTTTTTCAAACTTTTGGAACATGGAGTCAGTACAAAGGGTTAATATCAGAGGTGGACGCGCGAAGTTCAGCCTTCCCGGTTGGCGCACGGGGGCAGCATCGGCAGAGCGGCACTTTGTTCGGCAGTCGCTGTTCCCGTGCCCCTTGGCCGGGGGGGCGAATTTCAACAGTGTACTCACCTCTTAAAGACGCACACAGGTCTTAGCAACACACTCAGGACATTTTTTAATTGAAATGCCTTAAAACTACTGCTTGACATCTGAAAGACAAGAGCAACGAACTATCTCTCTTCCCCGCTCGCTCTAAAAACTAACTTGCGCACAAAAGCCAGCCTGTCTCATACACAAATTCATTTTCCAGTCTTTTGAAAAGAAGTAAATCTCTCTCCCAGTAACTGGCAGCATCCATCATAACGTTGTGCGTGAGTCCGTTAACGGTGACCGGGTGGCAGACGTGTCTTGAATTTCGTTCCGCTACGAGCGGTTGTCATAAAGTTAGGAGTGAAAATCATCGTTTTGAACCTTTTTGAATCGTAATCGAATTGTCACGTGTCGAATCGCGATGCATGTAATAATCAATTTTTTCAGCTTTACCTGAGATCCAGCACCAGGCTGGCCACAACCCCGGGTTGGGTGGTCTTGCCTTCGGGGACGTCGTAAAGAAAAAGTTTGCAGTCGGACACCACGGCGAAGGCTCGCTGCCAACCTTTCTTCACGCCGCTGGGCTTAGGAATCTGAGCAAAGTGAAAAATCGTCACAGCCTCGCCAGGGTACGTTCGCGGAGGTGATGACGTTTTGGGGTCACGAGTTCAAAGGTCACAAATTCACGGAGGTCTTGATGAGGTTAAATTCGCAGGGTAGGCGATACCGAGACAGGTCAAAGGTCAGAAATATGGTGATGCTTTGAAATTGGGCGCTTAGGCAGAAGTTCGCTCTGTCAGACCGCTCTCGTTTCAGATTTCTAGAACTGGCGGCAGCGCGATGAAATCAAGAAGTTAGCATCAGCGGGAATAGCGGCGCGAGGCGGGCGGCGTACCCTGACGTATCCTTTGTAGGCGGTCCCGATGCCCCTCTGGACGTCGATGCCCTGCGGTCGTTTGGCCTGCTCGGCCGGGATGGGGCACACCAGGGGGGCGTGCTCCTTGCAGCCCACGTGGCAGATGAAGGAGCAAACTACGGCGACGAGCGGCAGTTGAGCGACTCGCGGGTAGGCTGGCGAACGGGCGGGGCCTTACCTTCGCAGGCGTAGCCCTGTCGCATCAGCCCCACCATGAGAGACGTGCAGTGGGTGCACTGCGTGGGACTGGAGAAGGTCTTGATACTCAGCTGGTGCGCTTTGGGCTGCAAAGGCGTCACGTCACAACGGTCGCTCGCTAGAAAAGACAGCGCCTTTACGTACCTTGGGCGCGCTCCCAGAGTAACTTTGGTAGCTTGGGGAAGGGCTCACCGCCACGGACTTCAAATCCTGAAGGTCGACGGAGTGACATGACGAGACGTTCCTCGTCAGCGACGGTTCAGTGACTCGAGACTTACCTCGTTGTCCGAAGCTGACGAAGGGGGATTGCTTTGGGATCTGGTGGGGGCGGTGTCCATATCCACGTTCTGCGGTGGAGACACTTTCTCAATTTCATTTCTGACATCGGCAAAAATTGCGCCGCCGATGGACCGCAATGAAAAGCGGGAGGTACGATTGTCATCTAGGGGGCGTCTCGATACAAAAAGGATCGATAGATAATGGCCCACGCTAGTTTCAATACAATCGGTTCACGAAGGACTAGGAGTAGGAGTTGGAGTTAAGACTCACTCTGAAGGTAAGGTCGGGCGCCAACGGAGACGTGTTAAAGTATTCAAAGATGGCGTCCTGGAAGTCCGGTAGGTTCAGCGCTGCAAAGACAAGGTCAAAGGTTAAAGTAGAGCGCGAGGAGTCGGCCGGACTCCCTCACCTTTGTCCGCTCGCGAACGGCCGTCCTCCATTTCCTTCTTCAGATACTCGATCTGCGACGCCATCTCGCTGCTTCGCTCCTCAGAGTCCTTCAGTTTACTGCGCCGGGACGGGAAGGAGTAAAGCAGACGTCAGTCAACGGGCCGGCATCCGTCGGTTGAGTCGCGGGACCGACAGGCGCCCACCTCTCCAGGGACATGTTAGCGGCTTTGATCTTGCGCAGCTCTTGGTGGGCCATCTGCTTGGCTCGGATCTCGGCGTCCAGAGCCGACTGAAGCTCCAGACGGGCCGACATGTCCAACTTCTGACTGCGACGCACCTTCCACAAGGGGTCCTGGCAGGCGGACAGACGGTTACGCGTCGGACGGCTAGCTAACAGCTAACCGAGTCTCACCGCCTTACCAGAGTTCTGCTGCCCAGGTTGGAGCTGCGCAGCGTCTCCAACTCCTCCGTCATCTTTGTAGCCAAGGCTTGAAGGTAACCGCGAGCGTCTTTCTCGTCGCTAACCCTAAAAGCGTACACGTGTCCGGTAAGACAGCGCAGGCGACACCTGGGCGTATCACTCACCATTGAATGATCTCGGCGATCTGAGCCTCCCAGTGAGCCACGCTCTCCTTCTTGGACGACGCGTCTTGGAGGTCGTCTTCCAGCTGCCGATTCTGAGCGGTCAGCTTGTCCACGAAGGAGCACAACTGGCGGAGGAAACACGAGAAGCGTTACAAAGGCACCAAAAGAGTCTCAGCCGCGACCAATCGTCCACCTTGTCGGTTTCGGTGACGAGTTTTCGGTTTTCTTCCATCAGGAGGTTCTTCTCCCGTTCTTGTTTTTCCTTCATGACGGCCATGGCGTCGTCCATCTCCGCTTGTCTGCGGGGAAGAAACGTCAAAACCTGCCGGATCGTCCGGCCGGAGAAAGGGACCGACCTTTCCCGCTTGTCCTTTTCCAGCTTTTCCTTAAGCTGCACGATCTCCTTGTTGGCGGCAAACTGCAAACCCTCCGAGTCACGCAGGTCTTTGCGCAACTTCTTCATCTCAGAGTCCTTCTTCAGCAACTCCTCTTCGTAGAACAGCACCTTCTTGTCGAGTTCGGCCGAAAGCCGAGACGGCTCTTGCCGAGACTCGGGCCCCTCCGCCGCCGCTCCTCGTCCCTATGGGGGTCGAGAGCGTTAAGCGCCAAGACAGACGCTGGCCCGCGGCGACCTCTTACCTTGAGGCGTTGGAGCTCGGCCTCCAGCTGTTTGGCATAAACCTCGCTGCGCTCCTTCAGCTTCTTCTCCTTGGAGGCTTCTGCCGTGGCTTCGTCCAACTGAGCCTCCAGCTGAGGAGAAAAGCACATAAACATCAGATTGTTCTCATTCCCTTCCTGCGCGATCGCCCACCTCCTTGCGGTTCCTCTCGGTCTTGCGGACGTCCTGCTTCATGACCTCCATTTTCTGAAGGAGGGTATCCGCCTCCTCCTCTTTGTCCCGAAGCTGTCGAGAGAGGCGCTGCTTGGAGGAGCGCAGCTCAGCCGTCCTTTCCGAAAGCTCCGAGAACTCCTGGAGGGCCAGCCGTCTCTGGGAATGAGCCTCCTTCAGTTCTTTGGACTGAGATCTCAGGCGCTCCAGGGCCTCCTGCATTTGCTGCGCACAGGACCGGGACAGGCGTCGCGTCAGCTCACTCTTCAGTTTCAAACGGCCGCTTCCGATCGGTCGGCTCACCTTGTGGGCGTCTTCCTTCTCCTGTCTGAGAGTCTTGACCTGCCTGTCCAGGTTCTTCAGCTTGGAGGTGGAACTGTCAATGTCCTGCCTCAGGGTGACCGCCTCCTCCAGCTGGTGCTCCAGCCTATCAGAGTCTAGCAGAGAAGACATAGGGAGTCGTGGGCGAGGAGTTCGTCATGCGGAAAAAAAGTAACGGCCACTCACCTGCCAGCTTCTTCTTCAACCGCTCGATCTCCTCATTCAGTTTCTTGATCTCTTTGTCTCGAGTCAATGTTCCTCCGGTAGACGGAGCCTGTGTTGACTCTGCACTCAGAGACGTGAACAAAAAAAGCAGGTCAAATTTACATGCCACACTCCACGCTAACGCTACAATTTGATGTAGCATACAGGAAACATGGCGAGGAACGGGCGTATCACCTTGCAGTTTGCGGTCGAGTTCCTGCTTTTCCTGCTCCAGACTCCGGATCCTCCTCTGGAAGGACTCCACGTCGCCCGCCTCTTCGCCGCCACCGCGGTCCGAGAAGCGGCTGCCGGTGGTGTAGGTGAAGCCCACGAAGGGGAGGTGTTGCCCCGTGAAGCCGGAATGGGACATCGGCGGGGTGACATCCTGCCAAAGTTAATGTTAATGAATTAATTCACGCGCTCGTTACATCTACATTGGATTACTGTAACTCCCTACTTGCAGCTTGTCCTAAAAGTTCTCTAAAAGGTCTTCAGCTAGTCCAAAACGCAGCAGCAAGACTTTTAACAGGAACTAATAGAAGAGAGCTGTAACTCCAGGCCCTTCACTGGCTTCCAGTCGAGTTTAGAATTAAATTTAAAATCCTCCTTCTTACATTTAAGACCTTTAATAGGTTGGCGCCAGCTTATCTCACCGATGCTCTGGTTCGATATCGCCCCAACAGAACACTCCGCTCTCAGAATGCAGGTCTACTGGTAGTTCCCAGGGTTTCTAAAAGTACTGTCGGAGCTAGAGCCTTTAGCCACCAAACCCCTGTTTTACTGAATCAGCTTCCAACTAATATTAAAGAAGCCGAGACAGTCTGCACATTTAAGATTAAAAAGGTTCTTATTCGACAAAGCTTATGGTCAGGCTAGTTGAAGTCAGATTAGAGTCACAGTTCAGTCTAAGCTGCACTAGAAGCTATCATGCTGGGGGAAGTACAACCACTGAGTTCTATCTCCTTTTTGTCACTCTACCTACCACTTGTCTTACTTTATTTCTATTTTCCAATGTTAATATCTAGTTAACTAGTCGCTTCATCACTAGTCACCCGGTGTCCCCTTTTGGGAGGGGCTATTTTTCAGCTGCAGCCTCCTGACTATCCGGACCCCTGGCTGGATGGACGTCCTCGTTGCCACCCCCGTCTCATCTGGCTAAATGGACCTCTTCTTGTCCCTTTACTGCATCTTTACAGACTGTAACCCCGTCTGCTAATTCCCATTATCAGTCCTGGTGCATCCTGTCTATCCGTCCTGGGAGTGGGTCTTTCCTGACTGTGGTACTCCCCAAGATTTCTCGTTTTCTCCCAAAGAGCTTGGAGTTTGGGGAGTTTTTTCCTTGCCGACATGGAGGGTCCAAGGATGGGGGATGCCCAGGACTTGAACTTTATTTATTCATCTTCATTTACTTCATTTGCTGTTTTTGACTGTGTATCATATTGCCTCTGCAAAGCCCTTTGAGACAACCTTGTTGTGATTTAGGGCTATACAAATGAAACTGAATTGAATTGAATCAAAGTTTACTCAAAGTTCAACTTCCAGGAGACGGGACGCGACAGGACAGGACCGCGACCGCTTACCGGGTTCTTGAGGACGTCGTCGTCCACGTCAAAGTTGGACGTGTCGGTGGGCGAAGACACTTCGGGGATGTAGGGCGCCTCGGCCGAACGGATGTTGTCCCAGTCGATGCCGCTGAAGAAGGGGTGCGTCTTGAAGTCGGAGATCCCGTTGGATCCCAGCCGGCGCTCGCGCGAGCACAGAAGCCTCCCGATCAAGTCCTTGGCCGAATCCGACACGTCGCTCACGTCTGCCGGGAACTGGAATCGCTCCTGAAGCCAGGAAAAGCAGAGACAAAGACGCTCGCCAAAACAATAGAAACACTTCAGCATTTCATTGCCATCGACAGTGAAGGGAATAGTATCTTTTCTCGTATTTACTGTTTAACTGCTTGCATAACTCTAACACATCCAATATAAAATAAATAGTATTTATATCACAGTTTAAGGAAAACAAGCAGAATGAATTTGACATAGGGCATAAGAGATACATGACGCCTTCTTATCATGGAAGCCCAACGCGTGCGTCATGCAACTGACTAAGCAAGATTGACGCTGATGAGGCAAGACATCTACAAGACCACGGCTGCACCACCAACTCCCGCAATCACTTCTTCCGGACAGTCCAGAACAAATGGCGGGACGGTCTGTTCTGTACTACCACAACACCCGATAACAAAAAGAACTCTAATTTTGTTAGCTCTGTGCACAGTGAAGCATGGTGGAGGGAGCATCATGATTTGGGGCTGTTTAGCAACTTCAGGGCCTGGACAACTTGCAATCATTAATGGAAGAATGAATTTAAAAGTTTATCAGGAAGTTTTGCAGGAAAACCTAAGGCCGTCTGTCAGACAGTTGAAGCTAAAAAGGTTTGACTGTTTGTATTACTCTAACACACCCAATATGAAATAAATCGTATTTATATCATAGTTTAAGGAATACAAGCAGAATAAATTTGACATAGGGCATAAGAGATACATGACGCCTTCTTATCATGGAAGCGTGCGTCATGCAACTGACTGAGCAAGATTGACGCTGACGAGGCAAGACATCTACAAGACCACGTCTGCACCACCAACTCCCGCATTCACTTCTTCCGGACAGGCCAGAACAAATGGCGGGATGGTCTGTTCTGTACTACCACAACAACCCAATAACAAAAAGAACTCTAAGTTTGTTAGCTCTGTGCACAGTGAAGCATGGTGGAGGGAGCATCATGATTTGGCATTAGCATTTTCTAGCATTTAAGCTAGCAGACCTTTGCTATGTAAGTTAGCCTATTGTTCTTAGATCCTCGATTATTTATTTTGCTACTAAAATAATCGATAGCTGCAGCCCTAGATATTATGCTAACTTAATGAATTGAATGGCCTCAAAATGAACAGGAAATGACCCCAACATGCAACGAAATGTACAGTTAGTTCCCCAAATCAAGAGGAAGTGACCCGCCGGTACCCTAAAATGAACAAGTGCCATGTCAACCCTCGGTCATCGAGAAGGCCGTAAATTTGTATTAGCGCAGCATCATAATCCTTAGCTAGCGCCCTGTCTTTCGCAGACGACTCCAAACGGAGGTCGCCGAGGGAACGCGCTTCCGATTTAGAAAAGAGGACACGAGGAAGGAAGGAAGCGGGACGAGCGCCCGGGGATGACCGACCTCGTGGTTCATGATCTTTGCGTAGGTTTCCACCAGAGACTCCGCGTAGAAGGGCGTCTCTCCGTACAGCATCTCGTAGACGCACACGCCCAGAGACCACCAGTCGCACTCGGGACCGTAGCGGCCCATGCCGTCCTCCATGGCCTGCAGGATCTCTGGGGAAATGTAGTCCGGCGTGCCCACCGCCACCGAAGACTGCACCTGCGCCGCCCAGGCAAACGGAGCTCGCGCCTGGCTCAAAACGACGTGTCGCGCCATTGCTTACCGTGCCGTCGTCCAACATACGCAGACAGGAGCCAAAGTCGGCCAGGCGAATGTGGCCGTTGACGTCCAGCAGGACGTTGTCGGGTTTAATGTCTCTGTGGGACAGATTTAAAAGGAAACGCCGGTTTGAATGCTATTGGAAAGTTTGAACTACCATTGACAACAATAGTGCTGCAACGATTAATCGATTAACTCTAGTAAGTCGATTAGAAAAATGCTTCAAATCAAATTTTACTGCTTTGAGGATTTGTTTAATTAAAGTGGCGTTGTAATTGTTTTTTTTGAAAGTGTTTGCATGTAGTTTTATTGATTTGTTTGGATACACCGCCCTCTAGTGGCAACAGTGCATATGACATCACTCATTTCACATGGCTGAATCCAGCTGCTCCCTGTTAAGACCTACTTAACCCAATATTGCCAAATGAATATTTGATACACCTAAAATTTCATAATTTTGAGACTAATTTAGAAATTTGACATTTCTTTTTGAAAAAAAATGATGGATGCAAGTCAACACATGCATCTGCAGGTTCCTTGAGAAAAAAAAACAGGATTAAGCAAGAGTTATAGATATCAGAGCGCTTATTACACATATTCATTTTGACTTTTCTTTTTACAAATTTGAAAAAAAGGTTTCATTAGGACCTTATTTTTCAAATTTTGGGATTCTCTGATAATTGCTTCATGTTACAGGTATTTAAGGGATAAGGTAAGTTTTTGTTTAAGCTAATGTTTCTTTACGCATTTGTAATTTATTTTAAAGGCGTATTTAGACTTTTTTCGTCGGAATTTGAGTTTGAACCATTTGTTAAGAGCATTGTAAAAAAAAAAAATCTTAGCATTTTGTAGCAACGCCCCCTAGTGGCTACAGTCAAAATGACATAACATTTCACATGGCTGAATCCAGCTGCTCCCTGGTCAGACCAACATTTTCTAAGTTTTTGTTTGAGCTGATGTTTTTTTTATGCATTCGTAATTTAGTTCATAGGTATATTCAGTCTTTTTTTTTTTTGTGGGAATATGTGTTTGAACCATTTGTTAAGAGCATTGTCGAAAAAAAAAAAAGTTAGCATTTTACAGCAGGTTAGCTAGTAGGCTTTTGCTATGTAAGTTAGCCAATTGTTCTTTGGCTGTACTTAGATCCTCGTTTTTTTTTTTAATAGAATTTGAGGCTTAGCTCAGGTATTTTAAATTCATACGTTCCTTATCCGATAACTTAATTATGTGAACTACTTCATTGATTAATCGACTACTAAAACAATCGATAGCTGCAGCCCTAGCTAAGACCAACACAAGGTTGTAAGTTTTTGTTTGAGCTAATATGATTGTTTATAGGTATATTCAGTCGTTTTTTGTGGGAATATGTGTTTAAATCATTTAAAAGCATCGTTAAAAAAAAAGTTAACTTTTCATAGCATGTAAGCTAGCGGGCTTTTGCAATGTAAGTTAGCCAATTGTTCTTTTGATGTACTTAGATCCTCATTTATTTTTTAATTCCGTTTGAGGCTCAGCTCAACTATTTTAATTTTCTACTTTCCTTATCCGATTACTCGATTACTCGAATTAGTTCATCGATTAATCGACCACTTAAACAATCGATAGCTGAAGCCCTAGCCAAGACCAACACAAGGTTGTAAGTTTTTGTTTAAGCTAATATGATTGTTTATGGATTCGTAATTTAGTTTAGAGGTATATTTAGCAGTTTTTTGTAGGAATATGTGTTTGATGTTAGCATTTGTTAAGAACATTGAAAAAAAAAGTTATCTTTGCTATACAAGTTAACCAATTGTTCTTTTGTTGTATTTAAATCCTCATTTATTTATTTTTCTATACCGTTTGAGGCTCAGCTCAGGTATTTTATTATTTTCCTTATCCGATTACTCGATTATTCGAATTAGTTCATCTATTAATTGACTACAAAAATAATCGATAGCTGCAGCCCTAGCCAAAACAAACATAAGGTTGTAAGCTTTTCTTTGCCCTAATATGACTGTTTATGCATTCATAATTTAGTTTAGAGGTATACTTAGTCGTTTTTTGTGGGAATATGTGTTTAAACCATTTAAAAGCATCGTTAAAAAAGAAAAAAAAGTTAGCATTTCATAGCATGTAAGCAAGCTTGGCATGTAAATTAGCGAATTGTTCTACTTAGATCTTTTATTTTTTTATACCGTTTGAGGCTCAGCTCAGGTATTTTAATTTTTTATGTTCCTTATCTGATTACTCGATTATTCGAACTAGTTCATCGATTAATCGACGACTAAAATAATCGATAGCCAAGACCAACACAAGGTCGTAAGTTTTTGTTTGAGCTAATATAATTGTTTATGCATTCGGAATTTAGTTTAGAGCAGTACTTCTCAAATGGTGGGGCCAGGGGGGCGCAGAGCGATGCCAGGGGTGGCGCGAGTGACCTCGGGGAACATGCTTTTTTTTTTTTTTTTTTTGGCCGTACTAGAATAAAGTGTACTTGCACATCCACTCCGTGGGTGGCAGTGGCGCTCTCATTTTCAAAGTGCGTGCAGTATTTTTGAAGGTAAGCAAGAGCACACGGAAGAGACTCATGTAGGGCTGGACTCACGCTGCGACCCACTGTCTTCTCCGGTTCTCACGTGTCCGGCCGAGAAGTGCCGTTTTCGGCTTGGGATCGTCACGACCACCGCCCTCACCTACGGTTCTCCCTCGGCCGCCGAGAATGCGCTTTTTTCGGGCCGTTTGCCTTTTGGCTTTGACTTTTAATATAGTGGGAAATGAGGAAAGACCACTGTTTGCTGAGTCTAAAAATGATTATAGCGGAGAGTCTGAAGCCAAATCAGTTAAGACGCCACTTAAAGACATTAGAACTCAATCTCATTGATAAGCCGCTTGATTGTTTTTCAGCGAAAACGTGCCGAATATTCCCAATTGTCACAATCGTCCCGCTTTGTCAGTGTTATATCAGTAAACCAGTGATCACTGTGGTGAATCGGCGAAAATAAAAACTTTCCTTCTGTCCAAAGACACTTTTTTCCCCCTTCTATTCAGTTTTGTTTTTTTCGGTCAAATTTTTTTGGCATGTTGTCTTGAAGAGTAAATGTTTCTAATCAATGTGAATTTGTTATTATTTACTGATTTTATTACATTTTATTTTTCAGTATCAAATGGTCAAAAATGTACCTTGAGTGTATTTTTACAGTTTGGATGTGACTTTTTTATTTATTTATTTTTTTTTTTTACTTCAGGCAAATTGATACGCGTTAAGTCTTTTCTGTTACAAGCAAAACAATGTTAATAAAGTTATATTTTATTATAAGTTGATCTATGTTACTTTTTTCTTTAATAGAAAAAAAGGACACAATGTTAGGCTGAGGCGTACTTATAATAGTACTGTTTACAGTGGCGGCAGAGAGTTTGGGGGGGGGCGCGAAACATTTACGTCTTCCTTGGGGGGGCGTAACAGAAAATAATTGAGAAGCACTGGTTTAGAGGTATATTTAGCACGTTTTGTGAGATTATGTTTTTGGACTATTTGTTAAGGGTATTGTTTAAAAATTAAAAAAAATAGCTAAAAGATGAAAAAAGTTTCTTTTATAGCATTTAAGAAATCAATGTAACTAAATGCACTTTCAAAACAAACCATGACAATGTCACTCTAAATAAACGAATCCTCGAAGCAGCAAAATTTGATTCGAAGTTTTTTTCTAATTGAATTACTCGAGTCAATCGATTAAACCTGCGCCCCCGCATCTAATCCACTCGGATGAACGTCCGTCCCCAGCCCTGACCCTTGATAGGACGGCTATCGCCATCGACGGTGGCCATTAGGTCTCACCTGTGAATGTAGCGCTGCCGGTGGATCGAGTGCACGGCCAGCACCATTTCGGCCACGTAGAACTTGGCCATGTCTTCCGGCAGACGGTCCCCAAATTTACTGAGCAGCGTCAACAGGTCCCCGCCTACGTAGTAGTCCATCACCAGGTACTGCGGGCGGGGGCGACGGAGCTCAATACCAGCACGATTCCAGTTTCTTCACGAGACTGCCGACTACTCACCAGGTAGTTTTCGTCTTGAAAAGCAAAGTGCAGCGTGGTGATCCACTGGCTGTCTCCTCTCACGAGCACGTCGCGCTCCTCGCGAAAGCACGCCGTCTGTTAAAAAAAAAGTATTAAAGCGCGGTCACGACCGTGACGGACATCCGCCCGCCTGTCATTCGCTTTTTACCTCAGCTCGCTTCAACATGTCCCACTTATTGAGGATCTTCATGGCGTAAACCCTCTCCGTTTGCTTCATCTTCACCACGGCGACCTTAGACAAAAACATCAACATTGGCTAATCTGTTGACAATTTGCCATACAAGGCTCATGATAACGACGATCTCGAAATAAGGCGGTATGCAGTCCCTGACAAAAGTCTTGTCGCTTATCCATTTTGTAGAAACAACTGCTAATAACCTGACTTTTAATTATTCAATTGGTTACAGAAATGGCTCATATGAACGCTAAGACCCTCCCAAATGATGTTGAATGAACAAAATTATATTTGTTTCACTGAAAAGAGATTCATCATTTCATGAAGGCATAAAGGTACAATTTTGGCAAGACAAAAGTTGTGTTGCCTACAGAAAGTAGTGTGAAAATTGAACAAAAAATGTACTTCAAATACAAAAATATGTTACATAACATAAGCGAATTAAGTAGTGGTGCTGTGAGATCCAAATTTAATATTTTGTATGACTTCTATCGGCAAGGATTCATACAATTTAATGATGAAGTCATCAGGAACATCAAAGAAAGCAGTCTTGCATGTCTCCCAGAGTTCATCATCATTCTTGGGTTTCGTCTTCCATGCTTCCTCTTTCATCGTGTTCATGTCTGGTGACTGGGCTGGCCAGTCCTGGAGGATCTTCATCTTCTTTGCCTTGAGGAACTTTGAGGTAGAGATTGAAGTATGCGATGGAGCACCATCCTGCTGCAGAATTTGTCAAGATTTGTTGATATTTCAGATAGCGCTTATTTTACATGTATTGACCAAGTACAATGCTGCTATGTTAGCGAATTAGGCTAGCGGCCGGCAGGCGTAACAGGAGCTTTTCAGGCGAAAAATCTTGTGAATAAATGCTTAAACCCCCAAATTCTTCATAGATATGGACGTAAAACAGTCTCGATTCTTAGTTAAATGCAAAGAAACCGTGCAGCAAGCGTTTATTTTACGTATATTGTCGAAGTACAATGCTACTCTGTAAGCAAATGAGGCTAGCGGCAGGAACATCAAAGAAAGCAGTCTTGCATGCCTCCCAGAGTTCATCAACATTCTTGGGTTTCTCTTTCATCCTACCCCAGACATGCTCAATGATCTTCATGTCTGGTGACTGGGCTGGCCAGTCCTGGAGGATCTTGATCTTCTTTGCCTTGAGGAACGTTGAGGTAGAGATTGAAGTATGCGATGGAGCACCATCCTGCTGCAGAATTTGTCCCTTTTTATGGTTAGGAATGGAAGAGGCATCTAAGACTTATTGTTATTTCAGACTATTTATATTGCCTTCCACCCTGCAGATCTCTCGCACATCCCTGTATTGGATGTAACCCCAGACCATGATTTTGCCACCACCAAACTTCACTGTTTTGTGGCAAAAGGTGGATTTTTCTGATGAATCTTATATTGAATTACACCACAGTCGCCTCAAATATTGCAGGAGACTTACTGGAGCCCACATGGTGGTTGCAAAATCATGGTCTGGAGTTACATCCAGTATGGGGGCGTGCGAGAGATCTGCAGGGTGAAAGGTAACATAAATAGTCTAAAATATCAACAAATCTTAGCTGCCTCTTCCATTCCTAACCATGAAAAGGGACAAATTCTGCAGCAGGATGGTGCTCCATCGCATACTTCAAAGTTCCTCAAGGCAAAGAAGATCAAGATCCTCCAGGACTGGCCAGCCCAGTCACCAGACATGAACAGGATGAAAGAGGAAGCATGGAAGACGAAACCCAAGAATGTTGATGAATTCTGGGAGGCATGCAAAACTGCTTTCTTTGATGTTCCTGATGACTTCACCAATAAATTGTATGAATCCTTGCCGAAGCCCATGGAAGTCAAATAAAATATTATGTTATGTAACTTTTTTTTGTATTTAAAGTACATTTTTTGTTCAATTTTCACACTACTTTCTGTAGTCGACAAAACTTTTGTCTTGCCAAAATTTGACCTTTATGTCTTCATTAAATAATAAATCTTTTTTCAGTGAAACAAATATATTTTTGGACATTCAACATCATTTGGGAGGCTCTTAGCTTTCATATGAGCCATTTCTGAAACCAACTGAATAATTAAAAGTCAGGTTATTAGTACTGGTGCACGATAATTATTGGTCCGATAATTATCGGTCCGATGATAGGCATTATGACGTCATCCCGATAAATCAAATAACATTATTAATAGGACCGATAATATGTACTGTGCTGGCTTTACAGTTTACACACTAGTATGGCAAAGCAGTTGACCTTTTGTGGGGCATTGCTCCCACCTGCTGGTCAGAATAATTCGCTGCATCTATTTTTTGTCACACAAGCTCATTCACATACACATTGCGGTGTCTAGCGGTAGCATTGACAATCGTGAATGCTTTCTGTTACGTTTCCGCCTCGGAAATATATGTCTAAGTATTTTATGTTTGCTATAACATATGGATGCGCAACATATGTTTACTTCTGTGGTGAAGGGTCATATGTACAGAACTTAATAAGTTGTTGTGTTATAGAAGCCAGCCAATGCTTTAGTCGCTCAAGCTAGTGTGCTATGCTATACTATAATAGTTGTGTATATAAGTGTATTGTGCAGTTTGTTGTATATTGAGTATTGAGTATGTGTATTTTTCTGTTGTACTTTCACAATATTAAGACGAGTGTCTTCCCATAAAAGCAAGAAAGGACCAAGCCTTGTGGTTAATGGAAGTGCATTAATTTTTAGCTGGCTATCGGGCAGTACAGAAGTGAAACGCACTGTTTTTGTTCATGTCATTATGAAAAATCTGGTGAGATCAAAGGCAAATCTTTGTTGAATCCACCATTAGTTTTTTTGGTTTTTTTAAACCTCCAGGTGTGATAAAACTCAGGTTATACATTTAAAAAATTATATATTTATTATCGGTTATCGGTATGGGCTTTGAGGAGCAGGAAGTTATCGATATTGGTATCGGTTTCAAAAAATGGATATCATGCACCCCTAGTTATTAGCAATTGTTTCTACAAAATGGATAAGCGACAAGACTTTTGTCAGGAACGGTATATAGTCGAACCGTCTCAAAATATGATTCGAATTCACATAATAATGCTATTTAAGACTTTTTTTATCCTGTCGTACGCACTTTAAATGAGGCATCGAAAATGAATTGAGAATCATGGCCATTAGAAATGAATGGGAATGATTTTGGCGAATTTTGGAAAAATTTTAGAAAAATTTAAATGGATGTTTTAGAGCGTGTTTGATGCATTAGGCAATTTTCCAGCTTTTTTTTCTTAAAAAAAAAAAAAAAAAAACACATTTTAGAATGATTTCCTCCAAATACAACTCACAAATCTGGTCAAATTCCTCCAAAAACCTTTTTTAAGACACACCTCCGCTACACGCGATGGGCGTTACTTGCGCCCGCGCGGGATTGCCCGGGCAGCGAGGCGTGTCGGGGACGCGCCCGCCAGTAGGTATGCGTCTGAAGCACGATCGTCATTCGGCTCTGCCGCGATTGCGCAATAGGAAAGCCGCCGTCGTCGCTCGCTCTGTTTGTTTGCGGAATGTCGGGCGGATCCGTCCGATCGGGAGCGCCCAGAAACAATACAGGAATGCGGGTCGGCCGGCGGAGTTCGACAGGAAGCCGGGAGCCGCAAACAGGAAATGCGGGAAAAGGCTCGCCTCCGCGCAGGAAGCCGGCCGACCGAGGGGGAAGAAGAGAGAAGACTGACACTTACCTCGCCGAAAGCTCCGCGTCCGATCACCTTCAACATCTCAAAGTCATCCCGGTGCAGTCGTAGCTCTTTGACGGCCGAGGTGAAGGGTTTCACTGCGCGCACACAAAAAAACCCACAAATGATTAACTCTAATCATCCTGATGCTTTGAGTTTTGATCAGGGGTGTCCAAAACCCTAACCTTTTTTATATACAGTGGTATGAAAAAGTCAGTGGGGAGAACAAGTATTTGATACACTGCCAATGGGAAAACCCTGCCAATGGGTTTTCCCATTGGCAGTGTACCAAGTACTTGTATCTACCTCATAACTATCGCTTAATTGTATTTTTTTTTTGTTACTTTCGCATTTTCTCCGATATGTTAGAAGATAAATAATCGATCCAAATAAAGATAAATTGAAAAAAACAACAACAAAAAAACGTTTAAAAGGGTAAATATATGAAAAAGACAATCTCGACCAGTCCTTAATGTTTGCGATTTCTGCATCGTGACCCTTGTTATATGACCATGTTTCACCCATAGAATCCCCCAAAAATCCAGCTGTGGCCATTCACAGCTGTGGCTTGACACTCAGTGATAGATGGAGTTTTTGGATCGAAACAAGGTAAGTACGCGATAATATCTCGTTAAAGTCATGTCGTCTTTAATTCTGCTCTTACCTCCAGATGGGGCAGAGCATTATCAGGCTTATCATTCCTTCATTTTATTTTTTTTATGACTGTGGTCAAGCCCACCTCCAGCGTAAAAGCATATTTCAAGCTAGGCGCTAACGCTAATGCGTCCTGCCTGCCGCTCTATCTCCTTGCTGACGTAATTGCTGCATAAATTCCGATTTGGGAGACTTGACAGTTCAGACCGACGCCACATTCTGGAAAAATGTGGCCCAGATTGGATTTAAAATGGGCCACTTCAATGCGACTTGTCCCGTCCGGACCGTCAACGTAATGCCTCGAGTTGGAAAAACACGAAAAAATCAGATTTGTGCATTAAGACCTGCGGTCTGAACTAGGGCTGCAGCTATCGAATATTTTAGTTGTCGATTAATCAATGGACTAGTTAGTTCGAATCGGATAGTAATCGGATAAGGAACATGAAAAATTACCTGAGCTGAGCCTCAAACGGTATAATTTTATTTTATTTTTTTAAAAGAGGATTTATGTACAGCAAAAGAACAATTGGATAACTTACATAGAAAAAGTGAGCTAGCTTAAATACTATGAAATGCTAGTTGTTGTTTTTTTAACACAATGCCCATAACAAATGGTTCAGACACATATTCCAACAAAAAAATGGCTAAATATACCTATAAACTACATTATGATTGCATTAATAAACATTAACTCAGACAAAAACTTAGGTTAAATTGGTCTTAACAGGGAGCGGTTGGATTAAGCCATGTGAAAAGAGGCAGACCAGAGGGCAGTTTATCCACTCTAATCAATAAAACTAAATGCAAACACTTTCAAAATAAACCATTACAACGCAAATTTAATTAAACGAATACTCGAAGCAACAAAATTTAATCCGAATATTTTTTCCTAATCGAATACTCGAGTTAATCGATTAATCGTTGCAGCACTAGTCTGAAGTGAACCTAGCCGTAGAGAGAGCCCCTTCAGTACGCACATATCACTGGAATCGAGTCCGCGTTTTTTCCTGTGACTTCGCAGTCGGTACTGGCAGCGTGTGTGTATTTCTGACGCACACAGAGCAGAGCGCAAAAAAATGGATGAAGGATGGACATAAGAAGGTTTTCAAGAAAGTGAATATTTATCACTGCTGATAGAAACAGTTTGTTAGCTCTAGCCCCCAAGCTAAGAGCAGAAAGTCCCATGTAATTTATAAACCAAATGTTCTGTGACTTGCACACTACCGACAATCTCTGCACACGTCTTACCTTTGTATTTTTGTGGTCAAGTTACATCCCAGCTCTAAAATTACGCTAGCTGCCGCTAGCTAGTTAGTCTGAAATGCATTGAGAAAGTTCTGGTTGTTTATAGTTTAGTGTACACTCTTTTAGTGCTGCAACGATTAATCGATTAACTCGAGGATTCGATTAGAAAAAAATATTCGAATGAAATTTTATTGCTTCGAGTATTCGTTTGATGAAAGTGGCGTTGTAATGGTTTATTTTGAAAGTGTTTGCATTTAGTTTTATTGATTAGGGTGGATACACTGCTCTCTGGTCTGCCTCATTTCACATGACTAAATCCAACTGCTCCCTGTTAAGACCAACATAAGCTAAGTTGTTGTTTGAGCTCATGTTTTTTATGCATTCATAATTTAGTTTATAGGCATATTTAGCCGTTTTTGTGGGAATAC